>NC_069502.1:1155721531-1156069031 GCF_027579735.1 Bombina bombina
AATTATTAACCCCTAATCTGCCGACCGGAGCTCACCGCTATTCTAATAAATGTATTAACCCCTAAAGCTAAGTCTAACCCTAACACTAACACCCCCCTAAGTTAAATATAATTTAAATCTAACGAAATAAATTAACTCTTATTAAATAAATTATTCCTATTTAAAGCTAAATACTTACCTGTAAAATAAATCCTAATATAGCTACAATATAAATTATATTTATATTATAGCTATTTTAGGATTTATATTTATTTTACAGGTAACTTTGTATTTATTTTAACCAGGTACAATAGCTATTAAATAGTTAAGAACTATTTAATAGCTAAAATAGTTAAAATAATTACAAATTTACCTGTAAAAGAAATCCTAACCTAAGTTACAATTAAAACTAACACTATACTATCAATAAATTAATTAAATAAACTACCTACAATTACCTACAATTAACCTAACTCTACACTATCAATAAATTAATTAAATAAACTACCTACAATTAACCTAACACTACACTATCAATAAATTAATTAAATACAATTCCTACAAATAAATACAATTAAATAAACTTGCTAAAGTACAAAAAATAAAAAAGAACTAAGTTACAAAAAATAAAAAAATATCTACAAACATAAGAAAAATATTACAACAATTTTAAACTAATTACACCTACTCTAAGCCCCCTAATAAAACAACAAAGCCCCCAAAATAAAAAATGCCCTACCCTATTCTAAATTACTAAAGTTAAAAGCTCTTTTACCTTACCAGCCCTGAACAGGGCCCTTTGCGGGGCATACCCCAAGAAGTTCAGCTCTTTTGCCTGTAAAAAAACAACAACATACAATACCCCCCCCAACATTACAACCCACCACCCACATACCCCTAATCTAACCCAAACCCCCCTTAAATAAACCTAACACTAAGCCCCTGAAGATCATCCTACCTTGTCTTCACCTCACCAGGTATCACCGATCCGTCCTGGCTCCAAAATCTTCATCCAACCCAAGCGGGGGTTGGCGATCCATCATCCGGTGCCTGAAGAGGTCCAGAAGAGGCTCCAAAGTCTTCATCCTATCCGGGAAGAAGAGGCGATCCGGACCGGCAACCATCTTGATCCAAGCGGCATCTTCTATCTTCATCCGATGACGACCGGCTCCATCCTGAAGACCTCCACCGCGGACCCATCTTCTTCCGGCGACGTCCAACTGCAGAATGACGGTTCCTTTAAGGGACGTCATCCAAGATGGCGTCCCTCAAATTCCGATTGGCTGATAGGATTCTATCAGCCAATCGCAATTAAGGTAGGAATATTCTGATTGGCTGATGGAATCAGCCAATCAGAATCAAGTTCAATCCGATTGGCTGATCCAATCAGTCAATCAGATTGAGCTTGCATTCTATTGGCTGATCGGAACAGCCAATAGAATGCGAGCTCAATCTGATTGGCTGATTGGATCAGCCAATCGGATTGAACTTGATTCTGATTGGCTGATTCCATCAGCCAATCAGAATATTCCTACCTTAATTCCGATTGGCTGATAGAATCCTATCAGCCAATCGGAATTCGAGGGACGCCATCTTGGATGACGTCCCTTAAAGGAACCGTCATTCTGCAGTTGGACGTCGCCGGAAGAAGATGGGTCCGCGGTGGAGGTCTTCAGGATGGAGCCGGTCGTCATTGGATGAAGATAGAAGATGCCGCTTGGATCAAGATGGTTGCCGGTCCGGATCGCCTCTTCTTCCCGGATAGGATGAAGACTTTGGAGCCTCTTCTGGACCTCTTCAGGCACCGGATGATGGATCGCCAACCCCCGCTTGGGTTGGATGAAGATTTTGGAGCCAGGACGGATGGTGATACCTGGTGAGGTGAAGACAAGGTAGGATGATCTTCAGGGGCTTAGTGTTAGGTTTATTTAAGGGGGGTTTGGGTTAGATTAGGGGTATGTGGGTGGTGGGTTGTAATGTTGGGGGGGGGGGTATTGTATGTTTCTTTTTTACAGGCAAAAGAGCTGAGCTTCTTGGGGCATGCCCCGCAAAGGGCCCTGTTCAGGGCTGGTAAGGTAAAAGAGCTTTTAACTTTAGTAATTTAGAATAGGGTAGGGCATTTTTTATTTTGGTGGGCTTTGTTGTTTTATTAGGGGGCTTAGAGTAGGTGTAATTAGTTTAAAATTGTTGTAATATTTTTCTTATGTTTGTAGATATTTTTTTATTTTTTGTAACTTAGTTCTTTTTTATTTTTTGTACTTTAGCAAGTTTATTTAATTGTATTTATTTGTAGGAATTGTATTTAATTAATTTATTGATAGTGTAGTGTTAGGTTAATTGTAGGTAGTTTATTTAATTAATTTATTGATAGTGTAGTGTTAGGTTAATTGTAGGTAATTGTAGGTAGTTTATTTAATTAATTTATTGATAGTATAGTGTTAGTTTTAATTGTAACTTAGGTTAGGATTTCTTTTACAGGTAAATTTGTAATTATTTTAACTATTTTAGCTATTAAATAGTTCTTAACTATTTAATAGCTATTGTACCTGGTTAAAATAAATACAAAGTTACCTGTAAAATAAATATAAATCCTAAAATAGCTATAATATAAATATAATTTATATTGTAGCTATATTAGGATTTATTTTACAGGTAAGTATTTAGCTTTAAATAGGAATAATTTATTTAATAAGAGTTAATTTATTTCGTTAGATTTAAATTATATTTAATTTAGGGGGGTGTTAGTGTTAGGGTTAGACTTAGCTTTAGGGGTTAATACATTTATTAGAATAGCGGTGAGCTCCGGTCGGCAGATTAGGGGTTAATAATTGAAGTTAGGTGTCGGCGATGTTAGGGAGGGCAGATTAGGGGTTAATACTATTTATTATAGGGTTAGTGAGGCGGATTAGGGGTTAATAACTTTATTATAGTAGCGCTCAGGTCCGCTCGGCAGATTAGGGGTTAATAAGTGTAGGCAGGTGGAGGCGACGTTGTGGGGGGCAGATTAGGGGTTAATAAATATAATATAGGGGTCGGCGGTGTTAGGGGCAGCAGATTAGGGGTACATAAGGATAACGTAGGTGGCGGCGCTTTGCGGTCGGCAGATTAGGGGTTAATAAGTGTAGGCAGGTGGAGGCGACGTTGTGGGGGGCAGATTAGGGGTTAATAAATATAATATAGGGGTCGGCGGTGTTAGGGGCAGCAGATTAGGGGTACATAAGGATAACGTAGGTGGCGGTCGGCAGATTAGGGGTTAAAAAAATTTATTTGAGTGTCGGCGATGTGGGGGGACCTCGGTTTAGGGGTACATAGGTAGTTTATGGGTGTTAGTGTACTTTAGAGTACAGTAGTTAAGAGCTTTAGAAACCGGCGTTAGCCCAGAAAGCTCTTAACTACTGACTTTTTTCCTGCGGCTGGAGTTTTGTCGTTAGATGTCTAACGCTCACTTCAGAAACGACTCTAAATACCGGAGTTAGAAAGATCCAATTGAAAAGATAGGATACGCAATTGACGTAAGGGGATCTGCGGTATGGAAAAGTCGCGGCTGAAAAGTGAGCGTTAGACCCTATTTTGAGTGACTCCAAATACCGGCGGTAGCCTAAAACCAGCGTTAGGAGCCTCTAACACTGGTTTTCACGGCTAACGCCAAACTCCAAATCTAGGCCTTTGTTTTTTTTTAATATATATATTTATTGATAAAATCCATAAGGGGTACAGAAAAAAGAAATGAGGGGAAAAAAACAAAAGAACAATACAAGACGGGTATTTTACATGACAAAGAATGCATGCATAAGATTTCAAAATAAACATTTTTAGCTAGTGACATCATAACATAGGCCTTTCCTACTGAGTTATACTCCATCCGGTTAACCAAATACTTACGACTTAATCCTCAAAAATCCTATGTCTTCCTTAATAACACAAAAATACATTAATTCCCTCCCTACATGGATTTCTTTTCTTTTCTTTTTTTTTTCCTTTTCCTTCCTAGTCCTTTATTCATTATATTTTCTTCAATGAACAACAAACAAAAACACACAAACAAACAAACAAACACAAAAAAAAAAAAAAAAAAAGAGAATCGACTTAACCTCTCCCAAACCTCACCCCCCCTCCCCACTCCCACCCATACTAAGATAGAAATTGTCTCCAGGATTCAGGGTATCTATCTGAGAGTATTAGTTCTAACAGATCTGATGACCTGCGAAAGTGGGTTAGTATTTGTCGCTGAACTTCCTCGGTTTGGTCTAAAATAACCTTATCCCATTTAATTAGATAGTTTTTAACTTTATTTTCCTCAAATATTTGTGGGTCTTGCTGTTCCAAGAGCATTTGATACCGAATCTTACCAATAACCGCAGCTATGGTTGGAGCATTTTTGTCCTTCCACATTCCTAAAATCATCTGTCTCACTAATAGAATTACCGTATTGATTAAAGGTTTGTTTTGGACCTGATCTTGTACCAAAAAAAATATATATAGTGGTTTAAGTGTTATGCTGACCGGCAAAAATCTATTCAGCCAAAATTACACCTGTTTCCATAACTTAGTTATTTTTGGACAAGCATAAAACATATGAAAAAGGTCAGCATAAGGAAATCTACATCTATAACAGGCCATATTCAATTCCATTTGGCAAGCCTAGTAGGGGTGAGATAGGCCCTATTTAAAAGCTTTAGATGTGATTCTCTTATTGCCATATTACTTGAAAACTTCCTGACCCTGTTAAAGCTCTTTTGAAAATATTCTCTATCTATTTCAGGAAAATCTTGTCTCCATAAACCTAAAAGACTATTTATTCTTGCCTCTGCATCTTTAGATACAAGCAATCGATAAATGTAGGAAATAGAATGATTTCCAGTGGAAAACAGGTTTATGACGGCATCTAATGAGCCTAATGACCAAATATCCCTCTCCAAATTCTCTTGCTTATAAAAAAAATGCCTTATTTGCAGATAGGCAAAAAATGATTTCCTATCTAAGTTAAATTCTCTAGTCAGAGTTTCAAATGATTTCATATGATTAGAGAGTGGATCTATCAGCTGCCGTAAAAAAATCTAATTATTTGCTGACCATTTCACAAAGGCAGAAGTTGAACATCCACTTTCAAAATCCGGATTTCCTCTAATAGGTAGGTATTTAGATAAAGTGTGCCTTATCTCTAGGTGTTTACAGATTTTAAGCCAGGCTAGAATTACATTGTTGATTGTAAATTTTAATATAAAATTTTGAACCGTTGAATAGTGCGAGATATGTAGTATTGCTTTCAGCGAATAAGGAGATATTATATTCTCCTCAATCTCTAAGCTGGTAACATAATTTGCTTCAGTTAACCAGTCCAGCGCTATTCTGGCAAGACAGGCCAAATTATATTTTACCAGATTCGGGAAGGCAAAACCACCCATTTCTTTTGGATGCATTAGTCTAGCTAATGCAATCCGTGGTTTTTTAGAGGCCCATAAAAAGTGGGAGCAGCCTGCATTGAATTTTTTAATATCCACCTTCCGTATAAATACAGGGACATTCTGGATAACAAATAAGACTTTTGGGAGAGTTCGCATTTTAATTAACGCAATCCTCGCTGATAGTGAGAGTGGTAACCTACTCCATTTCTGCATCTCAAAGAGACACTTCCTCCAGATAGGAGTAAAATTTATACCATACCATTCCTCTGGATTTCTAGAGATATTAATTCCTAAGTATTTGATAGAATTATCGGTTAATTTAAAAGGATTTTCCAAGAGGCTATTTCTATTCTTAATTATCCACAAAATCTCTGATTTAGCTATATTTACTCTATAGCCAGTAAAATTGCTAAATTCCGCTAGTAGATCCACTAAGATTGGAATATTTTTCGCCGAGTTCCTTATATAGAATAGAATATCATCCGCATAGAGGGATAGTACCATCTTATGTTGTTTTATCTTAATGCCCTCTAATATTTCTCTACACTTTATAGCTAAAGGTTCTATAGCCAGATCGAATAAGAAGGGTGAAAGAGGACACCCCTGTCTCGTTCCTTTAGATAAAGTTATAGGGGGGGATAGAATATTATTTATGCTAAGACAGGAAATGGGATTCTGATATATTAAAGAAATATATGTGAAAAAGTGCCCTGAAAAACCAAAATTAGTTAGCGTTGTGAATAAGTGATCCCATAGGACAGAGTCAAAAGCTTTTTCCGTATCAACTGTCAAAAAAGCAAAATCTTGCTTTGTGTCTGACCCTGTCCTATGGGATTCTAATATGTATTCAATCAGCATCATAGCCTTTCTTATATTTTTTTGTGCTGTTCTCCCCGGTATAAAACCAGTTTGATCTGGATGAATGACATCACCTATAATCTTTTTGAGACGGGAAGCTAATATATTTGCTAAGATTTTATAATCGTTATTAAGGAGAGAGATTGGTCTATATGCATCAAGTGAGTTGGGATCCTTATCCTTCTTTAAAATGAGAGTAATATTAGATGCTGTAAAGGTTTGTGAGGGTTTAACATGCAGTAGAAAATAGTTATTAAAGAGTTTAGTCAATGTAGGAGCAATCTCTTCTGCCAGTATTTTATAAAATTCACTGGGGAGTTGATCAGGGCCTGGGGCCTTCCCTAGCGTTAATTCTATAATAGCTTTTGAAACCTCCCCCATTGTGATCTCCTTATTTATTGTATTCAGCTGTGCTGCTGAGATTTTTGGCGTCTTAATGCTATTCCAGAACCTATTTTTCGTCTCCTGGTTAGCAGGAGGCCAAGGTCTTGAAATCCTTTATGAAAGGTCTTGGGCTCAGGAATATCTGGAGAATACAACATCCGGACGAGAAAATGTTTACATGCGAGTCCAAGACCTTCCATACATTCTCAAGGATATATATGTTCCTGGCCTCCGAAAAACTCTTACAATTAGAAATTAAGACAGATATCAAAAGTATAGTCTTATCAGATCATGCTATTATCTCTCTGTCTGTCCAGCTGGGGAATAACAGAGAAAATCTATGCGGCAAATTCTTTTTCCCCTCATTTCTGTATTCTAATATTTATTTTAGGAACTGGCTCACTCAAAAATGGAGGGACTATGCTTTACTAAATAAAGACTATTTTTTTAAGACTGAAATATATTGGGAGGCCGCGAAGGCCTTTCTTAGGGGTGAGATAAAGGCCTTTATGGTCAAAAGGAAAAGAAAGATAAAAGCTAGAGATCTCCAATTAACGAATACCCTGAAAAACAAATTTAGAAAATATATTGACAATCCGAGTAGAGAGAATTGGATCATTTATCAGGAGGCAAAGAAAGAAAGAGAGATATTTTTAATACAAAATCAGCTACAAACAGAACTCAAAAACAAAGCTATATTTGGTGCATTTTCTCCAAAAACGGCAAAAATGCTTGCAACCATTTCAAAAAGCAAAAGGAAAAATAATTATATTGGCTCAATAATATCTGATGGCCAAAAATACAACACTCCAAAGGATATTAATAGACAATTTTACTTATTCTTCCCAAAACTGTACGCTTCTACGGACCTATAAGAGCCACTTGACCTTAGTCTGTCCAGCTGGGGGATACACACACTATTGAAATCTCCACCAATAATTACTTGGGAGTCCACTGACTTGATTAATTTTGCATAAAGTTTATCCCAGAAATCTGGTCGGCATTCATTTGGTGCATAGAGATTGCATAATGTATAGCGCCATTTATTAATCTCTATTTCTAAAATGAGATACCTTCCCTCCGCATCTCTCTGTTGCGAAATTAGCTGAAACTCTAAATCCTTGCTGAAAATACATGCCACTCCTCTCTTTCTTTTAACTGCCGGAGTCGCATACACTTCCCCAATCCAACCCATTCTTAGTTTCTCTATTTCCTGCAGACTCAAATGTGTTTCCTGCAGGAAAGCAATATCTGGTTTGTAACTTTTCAGAATGAGACCAGCAGAGCCCTCTATCAGGTTTGATGGAAAATGACAGATGCACCAAAGCCCAAGTGGCTTAAGTAATTAAAACAAGGGAAAGATAGTTCCCTTTGATAAGGGGCAGAAACCTGGGATATATCAGTTTGTACAAACTGTCACAGCTGTGACTGGAGTTTTTTTTATCTGTGTAAATAAAACAGACAAGCTAGGACTGTACCATGTGCGCAGGAGCTGGAGGGGTTTGTATGTATTTCTGCAACAAAGTGGTATAAGCTGTACATACACGTATAAACACATAAATATATATGTATATATTCATATACATATATATTTAAACTTTGCTGCGCAACTTAACCCCTTCGCTGCGCTTGGTTCTCTGCCGTGACTATCGGCTCCCATTGGAGCACTTCCATGTAATGCGAACGTGAGGTTGCATTCGCATTGCGCTTCACTTCAAATACCAGTGAACATTTGGGTGTTCGGGTATTATGAGTGGAGCGCAAATATTGTGTTGGCAAAAGCACAATTTTGCCCTCCACTCATAATCTAGGCCTAAATAAGTAAACACAAAAAAGGTCCATAAAAGACAATTCTTGTATTAAAAAGAATATTGGTACAGCTTACCTATTGTACATATCTGGAGTACCCGATCCGCTTCCACTCTTAAAAGCTTAATGTAAAGAGTAGGTAAACAGCTTGAAGAAGAAGAGGATTATATATTACTCTATTTCTCACATTTTCTGGTAAGTATAGCAGATACATCTCCCATTTTCTAATAAACTCCTGATGTCTCCTGAGACATCAATCTTTTCAATCAGCATTTGTAAATGTATATTTTTAAGTAACTGGCTAAATGGAGGGGTTCTCTGGTCTGCCCAACATCACAAAAGCAATTGTCTTGCCAAAAAGAGGACCATATTACTAAAAATACAATTTTTAGTAGTGGACTCCTAGTGTACTAGAAAATTACTTGCTGGGTCATTAGTGTGATTTTAAGTTTAGTCATTATGGTTTACCAGTAGGCAATTTTGCCCCAATACCAACCCAACTTAGGACAATCCCATATTAAATGTATCCAGTCCGGAGAGCTATATGAACACTTAGGCATCTACTTATCAAGCCGTCAACTTACTTGCATTTGACGGCACCAATGCGCTCGCCTAACATCGCTGCCGCGGACCTGAATACGTTCTCCAAAGTTACCAAAAAAGGTGTCAAAAAGCCGCGCACCAAGTACGGGGCAATGAGCAGCGGACTGTTGTTAACTAACAGTCATCAATCTCGCTGCTCTTCGGCTTTTTCCCAGCTTTATTGGTAAACTGTCACTAAACACCCATACTTTACTATACGGTTAACCCCTGCCGCTCCTGGAGCCCACCGCAACTCTAATAAATGTATTAACTCCAAAACCGCCACTCACGGACCCCGCCACAACTAAATAAAGTGTTTAACCCCTAAATCGCCGCTCCTGGAGCCCACCGCCACCTACATTATACTTTTTAACCCCTAATCTGCCGCCCCCTACACCGCCGCCACCTACATTATATTTATTAACCCTTAATCTGAACCCCCTACACCGCCGCCACTATATTAAATTTATTAACCCCTAAACCTAAGTCTAACCCTAACCCTAACACCCCCTAACTTAAATATAATTTAAATAAATCTAAATAAATATTTCTATCATTAAATAAATCATTCCTATTTAAAACTAAATACTTACCTATAAAATAAACCCTAAGCTAGCTACAATACAGGGAGTGCAGAATTATTAGGCAAATGAGTATTTTGACCACATCATCCTCTTTATGCATGTTGTCTTACTCCAAGCTGTATAGGCTCGAAAGCCTACTACCAATTAAGCATATTAGGTGATGTGCATCTCTGTAATGAGAAGGAGTGTGGTCTAATGACATCAACACCCTATATCAGGTGTGCATAATTATTAGGCAACTTCCTTTCCTTTGGCAAAATGGGTCAAAAGAAGGACTTGACAGGCTCAGAAAAGTCAAAAATAGTGAGATATCTTGCAGAGGGATGCAGCACTCTTAAAATTGCAAAGCTTCTGAAGCGTGATCATCGAACAATCAAGCGTTTCATTCAAAATAGTCAACAGGGTCGCAAGAAGCGTGTGGAAAAACCAAGGCTCAAAATAACTGCCCATGAACTGAGAAAAGTCAAGCGTGCAGCTGCAAAGATGCCACTTGCCACCAGTTTGGCCATATTTCAGAGCTGCAACATCACTGGAGTGCCCAAAAGCACAAGGCGTGCAATACTCAGAGACATGGCCAAGGTAAGAAAGGCTGAAAGACGACCACCACTGAACAAGACACACAAGCTGAAACGTCAAGACTGGGCCAAGAAATATCTCAAGACTGATTTTTCTAAGGTTTTATGGACTGATGAAATGAGAGTGAGTCTTGATGGGCCAGATGGATGGGCCCGTGGCTGGATTGGTAAAGGGCAGAGAGCTCCAGTCCGACTCAGACGCCAGCAAGGTGGAGGTGGAGTACTGGTTTGGGCTGGTATCATCAAAGATGAGCTTGTGGGGCCTTTTCGGGTTGAGGATGGAGTCAAGCTCAACTCCCAGTCCTACTGCCAGTTTCTGGAAGACACCTTCTTCAAGCAGTGGTACAGGAAGAAGTCTGCATCCTTCAAGAAAAACATGATTTTCATGCAGGACAATGCTCCATCACACGCGTCCAAGTACTCCACAGCGTGGCTGGCAAGAAAGGGTATAAAAGAAGAAAATCTAATGACATGGCCTCCTTGTTCACCTGATCTGAACCCCATTGAGAACCCGTGGTCCATCATCAAATGTGAGATTTACAAGGAGGGAAAACAGTACACCTCTCTGAATAGTGTCTGGAGGCTGTGGTTGCTGCTGCACGCAATGTTGATGGTGAACAGATCAAAACACTGACAGAATCCATGGATGGCAGGCTTTTGAGTGTCCTTGCAAAGAAAGGTGGCTATATTGGTCACTGATTTGTTTTTGTTTTGTTTTTGAATGTCAGAAATGTATATTTGTGAATGTTGAGATGTTATATTGGTTTCAGTGGTAAAAATAAATAATTGAAATGGGTATATATTTGTTTTTTGGTAAGTTGCCTAATAATTATGCACAGTAATAGTCACCTGCACACACAGATATCCCCCTAAAATAGCTATAACTAAAAACAAACTAAAAACTATTAGTTTGATATTAATGAGTTTTTTGGGTTCATTGAGAACATGGTTGCTGTTCAATAATAAAATTAATCCTCAAAAATACAACTTGCCTAATAATTCTGCACTCCCTGTATAACTAATAGTTACATTGTAGCTAGCTTAGGGTTTATTTTTTTTTACAGGAAAGTTTATATTTATTTTAACTAGATAGAATAGTTATTAAATAGTTATTAACTATTTAATAACTACCTAGCTAAAATAAATACAAATATACCTGTAAAATAAAACCTAACCTAAGTTACACTAACACCTAACACTACACTATAATTAATTTAATTCCCTAAATTAAATACAATTAAATACAATTAAATAAAATTATCTAAAGTCCAAAAAACACACACTAAATTACAGAAAATAATAAACAAATTACAAGATTTTTAAACTAATTACACCTAATCTAATCCCCCTAACAAAATAAAAAAGCCCCCCCAAAATAAAAAAAGCCCTACCCTACACTAAATTACAAATAGCCCTTAAAAGGGCCTTTTGCGGGGCATTGCCCCAAAGTAATCAGCTCTTTTACCTGTAATTTTTTTACAAACAACCCCCCTAATATTAAAACCAATCACCCATACAACCAACCCTACTCTAAAACCCACCCAATACCCCCTTAAAAAAACCTAACACTAACCCCTTGAAGATCACCTTACCGGGAGAAGTCTTCACCCAACCAGGCCGAAGTCCTCAACGAATCCGGCAGAAGTGGTCCTCCAGACGGGCAGAAGTGATCCTCCAGATGGGCAGAAGTCTTCATCCAGAAGGCATCTTCTATCTTCATCCATCCGGCAAGGAGCGGCTCCATCTTCAAGACATCCGATGCGGAGCATCCTCTTCGGCCGACGTCTTCTTGCTGAATGAAGGTACCTTTAAGTGATGTCATCCAAGATGGCGTCCCTTAGATTCCGATTGGCTGATAAAAGGGCCTTTTGCGGGGCATTGCCCCAAAGTAATCAGCTCTTTTACCTGTAATTTTTTTACAAACAACCCCCCTAATATTAAAACCAATCACCCATACAACCAACCCTACTCTAAAACCCACCCAATACCCCCTTAAAAAACCTAACACTAACCCCTTGAAGATCACCTTACCGGGAGAAGTCTTCACCCAACCGGGCCGAAGTCCTCAACGAATCCGGCAGAAGTGGTCCTCCAGACGGGCAGAAGTGATCCTCCAGATGGGCAGAAGTATTCATCCAGAAGGCATCTTCTATCTTCATCCATCCGGCGCAGAGCGGCTCCATCTTCAAGACATCCGACGCGGAGCATCCTCTTCGGCCGACGTCTTCTTGCTGAATGAAGGTACCTTTAAGTGATGTCATCCAAGATGGCGTCCCTTAGATTCCGATTGGCTGATAGAATTCTGTCAGCCAATCGGAATTAAGGTAGAAAAAATCCTATTGGCTGATGCAATCAGCCAATAGGATTTAAGTTCAATGCTATTGGCTGATGCAATCAGCCAATAGCATTGAGCTTGCATTCTATTGGCTGATTGGAACAGCCAATAGAATGCGAGCTCAATCCTATTGGCTGATTGGATCAGCCAATAGGATTGAACTTAAATCCTATTGGCTGATTGCATCAGCCAATAGGATTTTTTCTACCTTAATTCCGATTGGCTGATAGAATTCTATCAGCCAATCGGAATCTAAGGGACGACATCTTGGATGACATCACTTAAAGGTACCTTCATTCAGCAAGAAGATCTGATGATTTAAGTGAGTTGCAGGAATTTTTAAAATATATTAAATGCAACAATATGAATTTGGATTTCACTTTAGAATTTTCAAGGTCCTCTATTCCATATTTGGATGTTATGCTTAAAACGAATGAATTAAATACTGATATTACAGTTAGTTTATTTAGGAAACCAACAGCGGGTAATACCCTCCTCAATGCAAGATCCTGTCATCCAGGGCGTACCATTAAAGCTATACCTAAAAGTCAATATATGAGGGTGAAAAGAAACTGCACATCAGTAGATGACTATAATAAATACTCCAATGAAATTAAAGAGAGATTTCTTAATAGAGGATATAATGCAGCTCAACTAGATAAAGCAAAGAGACAGGATGACAACATGGACAGGAAATCAATATTGAAATATAAGACAAAAAATAAAAAGACAGCTAAAGAACATGACAAAAAAACCTTTCTTTATTACTACCTACAGTAGAGAATACGGTCAAATCTGTAATATTATTAAGAATGCATTACCCATTTTGAGAACTGATGAGAACTGATGGTGTTATGAGTAAAATTATAGACTCAGGTCTTATATATGCAAGTAGGAAGTTAAGAACACTGGGTAACATGTTGTCACCTTCCATGTTACCCTCAGATAATAAGGGTAGGAAACCAGGATATCATAGATGTGGCAGTGGGAGATGTAAAACATGCTCCTACATTATCCTAGGAGATGAGTTTAAATCACAGGATGCATCTAGGGTCTATAATATTAAACAATATATTAACTGTAATACAAAATGTGTAGTATATTTATTGACATGCAGGGGCTATGGTAAAAAGTACGTAGGTCACACAACTAGATGTCTCAAAGACAGATTTCTAGAGCATTTGCATGCAATAGATGACCCAGAATCAACTACACCCATAGCACAGCATTTCCACAAATTCCATGCATCCAATAGTTCTTTATTGCAAGTACAGGGCATTGAACATGTATTCAGACATCCCAGAGGAGGTAATAGGATTAAAACACTAAAACAACAAGAGGTCTTTTGGATTTTCACTCTGGGTACTAGAATACCCATAGGTCTAAATAGTGAATGAGATGTGAAACTGTTTGTGGATTAAATCTCTAAAACTGTTGGAACTTTAAACCTTTGTGATATAAATGTAAATGAAGCATTGCAATATGGAATTTTTGTAAATTATGTAAATATTTTGTATAGAGGTTATTCGTATTATGAATTTCTTCTTTCTCTGTTTAGATCTGGAAGAAAATTGTTAGATTCTAAGAAATTAGCTCTCATTAAAGTTTGTGCATACATGTGTATATTATTCTATAGAAACTGCAATTAATGAAATAATAGGCCATAATAGCCAAACATTAAAGCAGTGTTATGAATTGGACATTTTCGGCTAGATTTGGAGTTTTGTCGGTAACGACACGAAAAACTAACGCCGGCTTTTTTCTGGCTGCACCATAAAAATAACTCTGGTATTGAGAGTCCACATAAAGGCTGCGTTAGGCTCCAAAAAGGAGCGTAGAGCATTTTTAACGCAGCTTCAACTCTCGATACCAGAGTTGCTTACGGACGCGGCCAGCCTCAAAAACGTGCTCGTGCACGATTCCCCCATAGGAAACAATGGGGCTGTTTGAGCTGAAAAAAAAACCTAACACCTGCAAAAAAGCTGCGTTCAGCTCCTAACGCAGCCCCATTGTTTGCTATGCGGAAACACTTCCTACGTCTGCACCTAACACTCTAACATGTACCCCGAGTCTAAACACCCCTAACCTTACACTTATTAACCCCTAATCTGCCGCCCCCGCTATCGCTGACCCCTGCATATTATTATTAACCCCTAATCTTCCGCTCCGTAAACCGCCGCTACTTACATTATCCCTATGTACCCCTAATCTGGTTCCCTAACATCGACGACCCCTATATTATATTTATTAACCCCTAATCTGCCCCCCTCAACGTCGCCTCCACCTGCCTACACTTATTAACCCCTAATCTGCCGAGCGGACCTGAGCGGTACTATAATAAAGTTATTAGCCCCCAATCCGCCTCACTAACCCTATATTAAATAGTATTAACCCCTAATCTGCCCTCCCTAACATCGCCGACACCTAACTTCAATTATTAACCCCTAATCTGCCGACCGGAGCTCACCGCTATTCTAATAAATGTATTAACCCCTAAAGCTAAGTCTAACCCTAACACTAACACCCCCCTAAGTTAAATATAATTTAAATCTAACGAAATAAATTAACTCTTATTAAATAAATTATTCCTATTTAAAGCTAAATACTTACCTGTAAAATAAATCCTAATATAGCTACAATATAAATTATATTTATATTATAGCTATTTTAGGATTTATATTTATTTTACAGGTAACTTTGTATTTATTTTAACCAGGTACAATAGCTATTAAATAGTTAAGAACTATTTAATAGCTAAAATAGTTAAAATAATTACAAATTTACCTGTAAAAGAAATCCTAACCTAAGTTACAATTAAAACTAACACTATACTATCAATAAATTAATTAAATAAACTACCTACAATTACCTACAATTAACCTAACTCTACACTATCAATAAATTAATTAAATAAACTACCTACAATTAACCTAACACTACACTATCAATAAATTAATTAAATACAATTCCTACAAATAAATACAATTAAATAAACTTGCTAAAGTACAAAAAATAAAAAAGAACTAAGTTACAAAAAATAAAAAAATATCTACAAACATAAGAAAAATATTACAACAATTTTAAACTAATTACACCTACTCTAAGCCCCCTAATAAAACAACAAAGCCCCCAAAATAAAAAATGCCCTACCCTATTCTAAATTACTAAAGTTAAAAGCTCTTTTACCTTACCAGCCCTGAACAGGGCCCTTTGCGGGGCATACCCCAAGAAGTTCAGCTCTTTTGCCTGTAAAAAAACAACAACATACAATACTCCCCCCAACATTACAACCCACCACCCACATACCCCTAATCTAACCCAAACCCCCCTTAAATAAACCTAACACTAAGCCCCTGAAGATCATCCTACCTTGTCTTCACCTCACCAGGTATCACCGATCCGTCCTGGCTCCAAAATCTTCATCCAACCCAAGCGGGGGTTGGCGATCCATCATCCGGTGCCTGAAGAGGTCCAGAAGAGGCTCCAAAGTCTTCATCCTATCCGGGAAGAAGAGGCGATCCGGACCGGCAACCATCTTGATCCAAGCGGCATCTTCTATCTTCATCCGATGACGACCGGCTCCATCCTGAAGACCTCCACCGCGGACCCATCTTCTTCCGGCGACGTCCAACTGCAGAATGACGGTTCCTTTAAGGGACGTCATCCAAGATGGCGTCCCTCGAATTCCGATTGGCTGATAGGATTCTATCAGCCAATCGCAATTAAGGTAGGAATATTCTGATTGGCTGATGGAATCAGCCAATCAGAATCAAGTTCAATCCGATTGGCTGATCCAATCAGTCAATCAGATTGAGCTTGCATTCTATTGGCTGATCGGAACAGCCAATAGAATGCGAGCTCAATCTGATTGGCTGATTGGATCAGCCAATCGGATTGAACTTGATTCTGATTGGCTGATTCCATCAGCCAATCAGAATATTCCTACCTTAATTCCGATTGGCTGATAGAATCCTATCAGCCAATCGGAATTCGAGGGACGCCATCTTGGATGACGTCCCTTAAAGGAACCGTCATTCTGCAGTTGGACGTCGCCGGAAGAAGATGGGTCCGCGGTGGAGGTCTTCAGGATGGAGCCGGTCGTCATTGGATGAAGATAGAAGATGCCGCTTGGATCAAGATGGTTGCCGGTCCGGATCGCCTCTTCTTCCCGGATAGGATGAAGACTTTGGAGCCTCTTCTGGACCTCTTCAGGCACCGGATGATGGATCGCCAACCCCCGCTTGGGTTGGATGAAGATTTTGGAGCCAGGACGGATGGTGATACCTGGTGAGGTGAAGACAAGGTAGGATGATCTTCAGGGGCTTAGTGTTAGGTTTATTTAAGGGGGGTTTGGGTTAGATTAGGGGTATGTGGGTGGTGGGTTGTAATGTTGGGGGGGGTATTGTATGTTTCTTTTTTACAGGCAAAAGAGCTGAGCTTCTTGGGGCATGCCCCGCAAAGGGCCCTGTTCAGGGCTGGTAAGGTAAAAGAGCTTTTAACTTTAGTAATTTAGAATAGGGTAGGGCATTTTTTATTTTGGTGGGCTTTGTTGTTTTATTAGGGGGCTTAGAGTAGGTGTAATTAGTTTAAAATTGTTGTAATATTTTTCTTATGTTTGTAGATATTTTTTTATTTTTTGTAACTTAGTTCTTTTTTATTTTTTGTACTTTAGCAAGTTTATTTAATTGTATTTATTTGTAGGAATTGTATTTAATTAATTTATTGATAGTGTAGTGTTAGGTTAATTGTAGGTAGTTTATTTAATTAATTTATTGATAGTGTAGTGTTAGGTTAATTGTAGGTAATTGTAGGTAGTTTATTTAATTAATTTATTGATAGTATAGTGTTAGTTTTAATTGTAACTTAGGTTAGGATTTCTTTTACAGGTAAATTTGTAATTATTTTAACTATTTTAGCTATTAAATAGTTCTTAACTATTTAATAGCTATTGTACCTGGTTAAAATAAATACAAAGTTACCTGTAAAATAAATATAAATCCTAAAATAGCTATAATATAAATATAATTTATATTGTAGCTATATTAGGATTTATTTTACAGGTAAGTATTTAGCTTTAAATAGGAATAATTTATTTAATAAGAGTTAATTTATTTCGTTAGATTTAAATTATATTTAATTTAGGGGGGTGTTAGTGTTAGGGTTAGACTTAGCTTTAGGGGTTAATACATTTATTAGAATAGCGGTGAGTTCCGGTCGGCAGATTAGGGGTTAATAATTGAAGTTAGGTGTCGGCGATGTTAGGGAGGGCAGATTAGGGGTTAATACTATTTATTATAGGGTTAGTGAGGCGGATTAGGGGTTAATAACTTTATTATAGTAGCGCTCAGGTCCGCTCGGCAGATTAGGGGTTAATAAGTGTAGGCAGGTGGAGGCGACGTTGTGGGGGGCAGATTAGGGGTTAATAAATATAATATAGGGGTCGGCGGTGTTAGGGGCAGCAGATTAGGGGTACATAAGGATAACGTAGGTGGCGGCGCTTTGCGGTCGGCAGATTAGGGGTTAATAAGTGTAGGCAGGTGGAGGCGACGTTGTGGGGGGCAGATTAGGGGTTAATAAATATAATATAGGGGTCGGCGGTGTTAGGGGCAGCAGATTAGGGGTACATAAGGATAACGTAGGTGGCGGTCGGCAGATTAGGGGTTAAAAAAATTTATTTGAGTGTCGGCGATGTGGGGGGACCTCGGTTTAGGGGTACATAGGTAGTTTATGGGTGTTAGTGTACTTTAGAGTACAGTAGTTAAGAGCTTTAGAAACCGGCGTTAGCCCAGAAAGCTCTTAACTACTGACTTTTTTCCTGCGGCTGGAGTTTTGTCGTTAGATGTCTAACGCTCACTTCAGAAACGACTCTAAATACCGGAGTTAGAAAGATCCAATTGAAAAGATAGGATACGCAATTGACGTAAGGGGATCTGCGGTATGGAAAAGTCGCGGCTGAAAAGTGAGCGTTAGACCCTATTTTGAGTGACTCCAAATACCGGCGGTAGCCTAAAACCAGCGTTAGGAGCCTCTAACACTGGTTTTCACGGCTAACGCCAAACTCCAAATCTAGGCCTTTGTTTTTTTTTAATATATATATTTATTGATAAAATCCATAAGGGGTACAGAAAAAAGAAATGAGGGGAAAAAAACAAAAGAACAATACAAGACGGGTATTTTACATGACAAAGAATGCATGCATAAGATTTCAAAATAAACATTTTTAGCTAGTGACATCATAACATAGGCCTTTCCTACTGAGTTATACTCCATCCGGTTAACCAAATACTTACGACTTAATCCTCAAAAATCCTATGTCTTCCTTAATAACACAAAAATACATTAATTCCCTCCCTACATGGATTTCTTTTCTTTTCTTTTTTTTTTCCTTTTCCTTCCTAGTCCTTTATTCATTATATTTTCTTCAATGAACAACAAACAAAAACACACAAACAAACACAAAAAAAAAAAAAAAAAAAAGAGAATCGACTTAACCTCTCCCAAACCTCACCCCCCCTCCCCACTCCCACCCATACTAAGATAGAAATTGTCTCCAGGATTCAGGGTATCTATCTGAGAGTATTAGTTCTAACAGATCTGATGACCTGCGAAAGTGGGTTAGTATTTGTCGCTGAACTTCCTCGGTTTGGTCTAAAATAACCTTATCCCATTTAATTAGATAGTTTTTAACTTTATTTTCCTCAAATATTTGTGGGTCTTGCTGTTCCAAGAGCATTTGATACCGAATCTTACCAATAACCGCAGCTATGGTTGGAGCATTTTTGTCCTTCCACATTCCTAAAATCATCTGTCTCACTAATAGAATTACCGTATTGATTAAAGGTTTGTTTTGGACCTGATCTTGTACCAAAAAAAATATATATAGTGGTTTAAGTGTTATGCTGACCGGCAAAAATCTATTCAGCCAAAATTACACCTGTTTCCATAACTTAGTTATTTTTGGACAAGCATAAAACATATGAAAAAGGTCAGCATAAGGAAATCTACATCTATAACAGGCCATATTCAATTCCATTTGGCAAGCCTAGTAGGGGTGAGATAGGCCCTATTTAAAAGCTTTAGATGTGATTCTCTTATTGCCATATTACTTGAAAACTTCCTGACCCTGTTAAAGCTCTTTTGAAAATATTCTCTATCTATTTCAGGAAAATCTTGTCTCCATAAACCTAAAAGACTATTTATTCTTGCCTCTGCATCTTTAGATACAAGCAATCGATAAATGTAGGAAATAGAATGATTTCCAGTGGAAAACAGGTTTATGACGGCATCTAATGAGCCTAATGACCAAATATCCCTCTCCAAATTCTCTTGCTTATAAAAAAAATGCCTTATTTGCAGATAGGCAAAAAATGATTTCCTATCTAAGTTAAATTCTCTAGTCAGAGTTTCAAATGATTTCATATGATTAGAGAGTGGATCTATCAGCTGCCGTAAAAAAATCTAATTATTTGCTGACCATTTCACAAAGGCAGAAGTTGAACATCCACTTTCAAAATCCGGATTTCCTCTAATAGGTAGGTATTTAGATAAAGTGTGCCTTATCTCTAGGTGTTTACAGATTTTAAGCCAGGCTAGAATTACATTGTTGATTGTAAATTTTAATATAAAATTTTGAACCGTTGAATAGTGCGAGATATGTAGTATTGCTTTCAGCGAATAAGGAGATATTATATTCTCCTCAATCTCTAAGCTGGTAACATAATTTGCTTCAGTTAACCAGTCCAGCGCTATTCTGGCAAGACAGGCCAAATTATATTTTACCAGATTCGGGAAGGCAAAACCACCCATTTCTTTTGGATGCATTAGTCTAGCTAATGCAATCCGTGGTTTTTTAGAGGCCCATAAAAAGTGGGAGCAGCCTGCATTGAATTTTTTAATATCCACCTTCCGTATAAATACAGGGACATTCTGGATAACAAATAAGACTTTTGGGAGAGTTCGCATTTTAATTAACGCAATCCTCGCTGATAGTGAGAGTGGTAACCTACTCCATTTCTGCATCTCAAAGAGACACTTCCTCCAGATAGGAGTAAAATTTATACCATACCATTCCTCTGGATTTCTAGAGATATTAATTCCTAAGTATTTGATAGAATTATCGGTTAATTTAAAAGGATTTTCCAAGAGGCTATTTCTATTCTTAATTATCCACAAAATCTCTGATTTAGCTATATTTACTCTATAGCCAGTAAAATTGCTAAATTCCGCTAGTAGATCCACTAAGATTGGAATATTTTTCGCCGAGTTCCTTATATAGAATAGAATATCATCCGCATAGAGGGATAGTACCATCTTATGTTGTTTTATCTTAATGCCCTCTAATATTTCTCTACACTTTATAGCTAAAGGTTCTATAGCCAGATCGAATAAGAAGGGTGAAAGAGGACACCCCTGTCTCGTTCCTTTAGATAAAGTTATAGGGGGGGATAGAATATTATTTATGCTAAGACAGGAAATGGGATTCTGATATATTAAAGAAATATATGTGAAAAAGTGCCCTGAAAAACCAAAATTAGTTAGCGTTGTGAATAAGTGATCCCATAGGACAGAGTCAAAAGCTTTTTCCGTATCAACTGTCAAAAAAGCAAAATCTTGCTTTGTGTCTGACCCTGTCCTATGGGATTCTAATATGTATTCAATCAGCATCATAGCCTTTCTTATATTTTTTTGTGCTGTTCTCCCCGGTATAAAACCAGTTTGATCTGGATGAATGACATCACCTATAATCTTTTTGAGACGGGAAGCTAATATATTTGCTAAGATTTTATAATCGTTATTAAGGAGAGAGATTGGTCTATATGCATCAAGTGAGTTGGGATCCTTATCCTTCTTTAAAATGAGAGTAATATTAGATGCTGTAAAGGTTTGTGAGGGTTTAACATGCAGTAGAAAATAGTTATTAAAGAGTTTAGTCAATGTAGGAGCAATCTCTTCTGCCAGTATTTTATAAAATTCACTGGGGAGTTGATCAGGGCCTGGGGCCTTCCCTAGCGTTAATTCTATAATAGCTTTTGAAACCTCCCCCATTGTGATCTCCTTATTTATTGTATTCAGCTGTGCTGCTGAGATTTTTGGCGTCTTAATGCTATTCCAGAACCTATTTTTCGTCTCCTGGTTAGCAGGAGGCCAAGGTCTTGAAATCCTTTATGAAAGGTCTTGGGCTCAGGAATATCTGGAGAATACAACATCCGGACGAGAAAATGTTTACATGCGAGTCCAAGACCTTCCATACATTCTCAAGGATAGATATGTTCCTGGCCTCCGAAAAACTCTTACAATTAGAAATTAAGACAGATATCAAAAGTATAGTCTTATCAGATCATGCTATTATCTCTCTGTCTGTCCAGCTGGGGAATAACAGAGAAAATCTATGCGGCAAATTCTTTTTCCCCTCATTTCTGTATTCTAATATTTATTTTAGGAACTGGCTCACTCAAAAATGGAGGGACTATGCTTTACTAAATAAAGACTATTTTTTTAAGACTGAAATATATTGGGAGGCCGCGAAGGCCTTTCTTAGGGGTGAGATAAAGGCCTTTATGGTCAAAAGGAAAAGAAAGATAAAAGCTAGAGATCTCCAATTAACGAATACCCTGAAAAACAAATTTAGAAAATATATTGACAATCCGAGTAGAGAGAATTGGATCATTTATCAGGAGGCAAAGAAAGAAAGAGAGATATTTTTAATACAAAATCAGCTACAAACAGAACTCAAAAACAAAGCTATATTTGGTGCATTTTCTCCAAAAACGGCAAAAATGCTTGCAACCATTTCAAAAAGCAAAAGGAAAAATAATTATATTGGCTCAATAATATCTGATGGCCAAAAATACAACACTCCAAAGGATATTAATAGACAATTTTACTTATTCTTCCCAAAACTGTACGCTTCTACGGACCTATAAGAGCCACTTGACCTTAGTCTGTCCAGCTGGGGGATACACACACTATTGAAATCTCCACCAATAATTACTTGGGAGTCCACTGACTTGATTAATTTTGCATAAAGTTTATCCCAGAAATCTGGTCGGCATTCATTTGGTGCATAGAGATTGCATAATGTATAGCGCCATTTATTAATCTCTATTTCTAAAATGAGATACCTTCCCTCCGCATCTCTCTGTTGCGAAATTAGCTGAAACTCTAAATCCTTGCTGAAAATACATGCCACTCCTCTCTTTCTTTTAACTGCCGGAGTCGCATACACTTCCCCAATCCAACCCATTCTTAGTTTCTCTATTTCCTGCAGACTCAAATGTGTTTCCTGCAGGAAAGCAATATCTGGTTTGTAACTTCAGATGTTGTAATATTTTTTTTCTTTTGGCAGGGGAGGAAAACCCCCCCACGTTCCAAGAAAATAAATTAAGTAATTTTTTCATTTCTATTAATGTGAATTTTTATAGCCCCATCCGAAGAGAGGGAGAGAGGGGGGGTGACCCAGAGTGGAGAGGAGGTAGAGGGCCGGAAGAGGGAAATAGAAGAGAAAAGAGAGAGAGAAAAAAAAAAAAAAAAAGCAGACAAACAGTAGGACATATCGGTACCAAGCAGGCCAACCAATGTACAAAAAGAGAACACAACTATTCTCATAGTTAATTCTGACTTTTCTTATTTTTCTAAAAATTGTTTAACCTCCTCCACTGTAGTTAATGTAAAAATATTATTGTCAATAAAAAAATTTTGCCGGATAGATCATAGTAGCTTTATGACCTGCATTAATCAGTTGCGTGCACCAGGGGGCCATCAGTCTCCTTCTATTTAATGTTTCCACAGAGAAATCTTGAAATAAGTATATACGTTCTTTATTGACCTCTACTATGCTTTTTTTCCTATAGTATGCTAGGATTCTCTGTTTATCCTGAAAATTTAGGAGCTTTGCCAGGACTGGTCTTTTATATTTGGAGGTGTCGTCTTTATCTTATGGCATTTCATAGCTTAGTATCTGAGCCATTTAAAATACCTCTGCCCCTGCTTACATATAGATATATCAGTGTTCACCCTAGAAATTTTGATGGATAGATGCAAACAACATATAAGATAGAGCAGGTCTCCTACTGCACTTCAGCTACCCTTAACACTGATTTGCAGCTGAAAAACATTGAGCTTAATTAACATTAAACAAACTTTTAAATCAGCACTGTAATCTTAAATATTGCTGTTCCAAGAGACTAAAACAGCTATATATGACTGTTATCAATTTTGAAAGTTCCAGTATATCCCGTTCAAGTAAAAAAAACAGCAGAAATCCTTTAGCTGGAACTTCCCAGCGACCAGTACAAGCGTCAGTTGTTTTTCTAGTGGTTGTTCATTTCTTTAATCAAGCCAAATCACTGAGAGGTAGTATATGACCTCCCTGCCCTATTGATACCAGATTTCCCAAGTTCCCAGCAAGGCCCTCTTAGTACCTCACTTATTCGGCAGCTCAGTGCTTCAATGTTTCAGCAATTAAAGGGATATGATGCAATTTATGCAGATGAATTTATAGGGCAGAGAGAGTAAAAAAAAAAAGTCATAACTTATCTTTTGAATCCTTCTTTCTTTTCCTCTGGTCCTGCGATACTTTTCTTTTGCTACTGTGTAGCCACCTGGGAACACCGACAGTTGTAGGGCTTCCTCTCGCCTCCTATCCCGGGGCAAGCACACGTGTCACAAGCCAAATGTGAGATGGTATATACCGGAGCAGCTATGCGGTGATATCCTTTGCAAGCTTCACTTGACCCCGGGGTTCTGGGAGGTATAAGTGTATCTTTAGCCAGACTTTACATATCCCATCTAAGCAGAAGCTCCGTTAGATCCGTAAAGTGTAATATAGTGTAGACTCTTTTCCTGTCTTTGTCTCCTATCCCAGGTCTGTGGATTATCGAATGGGGTTATGACAGCCCACCTGTTTTTTCTTTAGACCCTGGGGTCCTGGGAGATCATCAGCGTAAACTCAGAGCTTAATGGGTCTACTCGTACCGACTGTGACTCAGGCCAGCGAGTCTCTCGGCTCCTTTCCGACTTCCCGCTATCCAGACAACGCACCACGTCTTGAGGGGAGTCCCCTCCAGTCCAGACCGAGTCTGTTGGCCAGAGCGTATACGCCACAACGGCCGTGGAACAGCGTGGGGGTGCCTGTGTGCCGATGGTTCGCTCAGGACGCACTACTCGAATTGGACATTTTGTATGTATTAGCACATTTAATCTTTAATAATTAAATAGTAGCTTTCTTAAATTTAAACATTTCTATAAGCACACTAGATAAATTGCATTTTTTAAGTAAAGGGTTAATCCTGATATCAATTAAAATGGGCGTGCATTTTGCCCTATATAGGTGTGCATAGGAGTGCCTAACTTTGTGGGTCATTGAGGAAGTTACGTTGTATAGATGAAACATGTTTGACTTGAAAACTTCCACTTCCCTCTGATTGGAATTGTTGCTGCTTTTTTTATAAGCTGAATTCGGAATAAAGACTGTATCTTTTATTTTACTTACCGGAGTCTGGTGTGTCCTTTTCCTGGAGTGCTGGAGGAACATTGTCGATTGATTTAATAAGTATAATGTAGGTGGCGGCGGTGTAGGGGGGTCAGATTAGGGGTTAATAAGTATAATGTAGGTGGCGGCAGTGTAGGGGGCGGCAGATTAGGGGTGTTTAGACTCAGGGTACATGTTAGAATGTTAGGTGTAAACATTACCATAGGAATCAATGGGATATCGGGCAGCAGCGAACATGAGCTTTCGCTGCTTTCAGACTCCCATTGATTCCTATGGTATCCGCCGCCTCCAGGGCGGCGGATTGAAAACCAGGTACGCTGGGCCGGAATAGTGGCGAGCGTACCTGGTAGATATTTGTTAACTAGCAAAAGTAGTCAGATAGTGCTGAATTTGCATTTGGAACATCTGTAATGACTTAAGCATCGATCTGTGTCAGACTTTGCCCGGCGGATCGTATGTTACATCACAAAATTCTACTTTTGCTGGTCTGTAGGGTTTGATAACTAAGGGGAATCAGGCTTGCCACAAATACGCTGTGGAATTCCAGCGTATTTGCGGTTGACGGCTTGATAAGTAGATGCCAGAGTGTAGACATCTAACGCTCCCGGCATCCACTTAGAACAAAGTTAAGGAGTTATATAGGCTTGGTGGAGTAATTTCAAGTGGGATTCTCTTAATGTTGAAGATAAGGGGGTGTTTCTAACTCTGTCAAAGCTACTAGAGATTTGTAATGCGTCAACATCAAGAAGTCTTACTTTTTGACATTTAAGTAAGATTTTTTGAAGGGAAGCAGGCTCATGATGCATTACAATTAAGTTATAAATATGCGATATTGAGTGTGAGCCTAGTTTGGCCAGTGTACAAAGCTTATCAACATTATTAAAGTCAACCGTTAGTAGTCCTTCACCTGTCAATTTCATTAAATAGTGCCTACATTGATAATATGCAAATCTATGGGAAGATGGGATGTTATAAAAATTTTGCAAGTCCTCACAAGGGAGGACCTGTAAGGTAAGTGTTTTGAAAAGTTGCTGCACTGTTGTGAGATTCCAGGAGTGCAAGAAGCGAAATGCAGCTTTCTCACATCTCTTCCTAGATGTCCTCTCACTACCTCAAGCTAAATCTCTCCAAAACTGAGCTCCTTATTTTCCCCCTTCTTCCAAAATCTCCACCCCCAATCTCTCTATATGTTGACAACTCCATCATTACCCCTATCCTGCATACCCACTGTCTTGGGGTCACACTTGATTTAGATCTTTCTTTCACTCCTCGCATTCAGTTCTTGGCTAAATACTGCCGCTTCCACCTTGGGGTCACACTTGATTTAGATCTTTCTTTCACTCCTCGCATTCAGTTCTTGGCTAAATACTGCCGCTTCCACCTTAAAAACATCTCTAAAATTCCTTACACAAGACACAACTAAAATTTGGATCCACTTTCTCATCCTTTCCCGCCTCGACTACTGCAATTCTGTCCTCTCTGGTCTCCCTTGCTGCCACCTAGCTCCTTTACAATCCATAATGAATGCCTCTGCCAGGCTCATCTTCATTACATGTCACTCTTCCTCTACTGCACCTCTCTACCAATCCCTTCACTGGCTTCTTCTTGCCTCCAGGATTACACACAAAATTATCTCTCTGACATACAAAGCCCTCAACTACACTGCTCCCCCTATATCTAAGACCTTGTCTCCAGATACTCTCCGTCCCGTCCTCTTCACTCTGCTCATGACCTCCTTTTCTCCTTCTCTCTTGTTACCTCCTCACATTTCCATTTACAGTACTTCTCCAGACTGGCTCCCAACTTGTGGAACTCTCTGCCTCACTCCACAAGACTCTCTCCTAGTTTTGAAAGCTTCAAGCGCTCCCTAAAGACTCTACTGTTCAGGGATGCATACAACCTACACTAACCTTTCTTTATACCAGTTCCTCTCCTCAATTGCTATCCCTTTGAACCCCCTTAGCATGTAAGGCTAAGAGCCCAGCTGTTTGTAGATCACCTTCTTAAGAGCTGACTACAACAGTGCGACTCTTGGAAGAGCCCTCTACCCAATTGATCCCTATAAATGTTTCCTTGTATACCGCCTATGTTTATAGAACTGCGGAATCTGTTGGCGCTCTACAAATAATCAATAATAATAATAGTATACCCATGTAAAAAATAAGGGTTCCCTTGAATTGATAGATAGTGTCTTGCCACTCTCTGTATATTTCATAATCTTATATCTTACTTGTGATTGCCTCTAGAGAGAAAAACAAAAACAAAGATACATAGAATTCATGAAAAAATTAATTGAAAAATGTTTTATTTAAGGAATTTTTTTTTTTGGGGGGGGGGTTTATTACATTTTCTAAATGTATTGATATATGTGATATTTGAATCTGTGCAAAGGAGGGCTACCAAAATGGTACATGGTCTAAAAAATAAAACTTACCAGGATAGGCTCAATGACCTAAATATGTATAGCTTAGAGGAGAGAAGGGAAAGAGGTTATATGATAGCAACTTTCAAGTACATTAAAGGGTTTAGTAAAACTGAGGCTGTGGGTATTTTACATAAAATGGAAAATTCAAGAACAAGGGGTCATGAGCTCAAGCTAAAGGGTAGTAGATTCAGGAGTAATTTGAGGAAGCACTTCTTTACAGAAAGAGTGATTGATTTATGGAATAAACTTCCTCAAGAGGTAGTAGCAACAAACACTGTGGGGGACTTTAAAAATGCATGGGACAAGCATAGGGCTATCCTACGAACTAGATAAGTTTATACTGTTAGGTAAGGTGGGGCAGACTTGCTGGGCCTATGGCTCTTATCTGCCGTCAATATCTATGTTTCTATTTAGTGCTGCCCTAGGCATAGGCCTAGTTTGAAATTTGGACATATGTGCTTGATTATATTTTTATATATAAATACATATTGATTTAAATAGGAACATGTCTAGTCCTATACCTGGGTCAGCAATAAATATTACATATAACAATAAATGTAAAAAGTGTTTTCACATTAATTTCTAAAAAAAAAAAAGCTTATTTTTCATCTTTTACATCTAGTTGAGCATGCTGTAATGTTTGAGACTTTATTGACAGCTTTCAACAGTGGCCTAGTTTCCATTGAGGTGGTAATGTTTGGAAACTGGTGGTAAAAGCATTTATCTCCATTAAAGTTTATAGAGAATTTTCATGTTACCACCAGTTTCCAAACTTTACCACTTCAATGGAAACTAGGCCAGTGTTTCACCTGTTTGCACGTTCAATGGAAACCGGGTGTATTTTCTATGGGATGGAAAACGTGACATTGTAAACTGTCGATAAGCGCAATGGCTTCTGACAGCAGTTTTTGTTTGTTTTGCAACCTCATGAAAACTCAATTGCAGCTCAATGTAAACAAGCCCAAAATTGAAAGACAGATTTGCCCTATTTGTCCACAACTGGTCTCTTATAACAACAGATGCTTGGATTTTCCAAGCTGTTTCAGGGTTTCTCCTAGAATTCTATTTCCCACCAATTCAACCACACCTTTCCAATTCCATTTTTTTTTTCAAAAACAGACAAAAACCTACTAGACCAGGAAATAGTTAATCTACACCACAAACAAGCAATATAATTAGCTCCAAACTCAAAAGACACTTTTCTTAGCAACATGTTTTTGTAAGAAAAAAAAGGATCCCTTTGTCCCATAATAAATCTTAGGAATTTAAATACCTTCATTATTTACAACCATTTTAAAATGGAAGGCATTTACCTTCTAAGAAATTGCTTAATGGACAATGATTGGCTGGTGAGATTAGATCTTACAGATACCTTTGTAACATCCGTGAGTCATCCCTCTCACAACTAATATCTCTGCTTTCCATGAAAAGACTCCTTTTGGCAATTCACTTGCTACCCTTTCGGATTATTGTCAGCACCTTGGACATTTACAAAAATCTTAAAGCCAGATGTAGTTTGTTTGAGATTATGGGGCCAATTTATCAATGTCTCTCCAACATGATATGTTGTAGTGTATCATGTCCGACAGACATCGCTAAATGCTGACAGTGCATTTAACATTGCACAAGCAGTTCACGAGAACTGCAGGGGGTGTCAATCAGCCTGATCGTATAGTTTCAGATGGATTGCAGACCACAGCCTCAGAGGCAGCGGACCAGTTATGGAGCAGTAGTCTTTAGACCGCTGCTTCATAACTGCTGTTTCCGGCGAGCCTGAAGACTTGCGCGGAAACAGGACCATCAAGCTCCATTCAGAGATTGATAATTCGACCCCTAAGAGTCATTTGTCTGATAATTTATCTAGATGACATACTTCTTATGAACCAAGACCCCTTGGTTCTTTTAGTCCATTTAAACACTACCATCAGTCTTTTAAAAAACCTAGGGTTTCTTATTAATCACACCAATTATGTCTTTTCATCCTCTCAGAATATAGTTTTCCTGGGTTTTATCATAGACACAATTTCCTCTACTCTGAGTCTTCCTTCCGAAAAAATAAAAAAGTTAAAATCAGAAATCGCTCTTCTTTTAAAAAGAAATTATTTTCCTCTTTGGACTGTTCAATTTCAGCCCTTTTTCCGGCCCCTTTACATTACAGTACTCTACAGTGCTTTAAGATTTACTGATTAAAGAAAGGTTTCAGCTATTCTCACAAAATTTATATATCAGAGGAGGCCAGACAAGAATTGTTCTGGTGGCTTTCCTATATGAGAAGCCTGGAATGGCAAAGCTATATTTTGAAAAACTCCTGAAATAACAATAGAATCTGATGCGAGCAAATCAGGTTGGGGATGCCAGATGTGGTCTTCATATTACAGGAGGCAAATGGTCTGCTTTATAATGCAAACTACACATAAATTGTCTGGAATTACTGGCAGGGTCTTTTGCCATAAAAAGCTTTTTTCAAAGACAATATTTAATAGTGTCCATTTTATTAAGGATGGACAACATTTTAGCGGTACATTATTTCATTATTTAAACCGTCTAGGAGGAATAAAGTTCAAAAATTTTTCTGATTTTACAAAGGATTTTGTTCATTAGTGTCTTCATTACGACATCTCTATTTGTGCAGAATGTATCCCAGGTCTCTCCAATTCTGCATCAGATTGGGATGCCCACTATCTTTCAGACTCCAGCGACTAGAAGTTACATTTGAGTCAACAATTAAAATCTCTAAGAGGTCCTTTCTCAATAGATTTATTCACATCTCACCTCAATTATAAAATACTCCCTTATAACATCTGGCATTGAGATCCAGAAGCGTTGGCTGTAGACGCCTTTCTCCACATTTGGCCCCTTCATGGAGCTTATACCTTTCCTCCTTTCTCAATGATTTTTTGAGTTTTGACTACAGTCATGAGGAACAACATTTGCCTTTTTCTAATCTCCCCCATTTTGGCCAACCGATTCATGGTACTCATAGCTTCTAGAAATGTCCTACTAGTTTCCCATTCTTCTTTCCCTATTTTTAACTATTCGACAACAGCTAAAATTTTGCTCCAAGAATCTTGAGTACCGGGTGTGACCTATCCTTATGGTCTAAGTGGTCTAGTTGGTGCAATCAAAGACTCTTGGATCCATTTGCAGTCCCTTTACCACAACTTTTAAATTTCCTCACTTCCCTGTATGAATCAGTTTTACCATTTAAGTCAATTAACGTTCATATATCTGGCAAATCAACAGCACACAAGTAGGTCAACATACTACTCATGAAATCCATTTTACTTAAAAGTCCTCCAACTTCTAAATACTCTTATTTCGTGGATGTCAATCTAATTTTTAATATTTTTCAACAATAGCCTTCTATTGACTCCTTTCCCTCAAGCAACTTTCCTTTAAACTTGCTACTCTTCTTTGCCTTCTATCTTGTAGACATGACTCTGATATGAGAGGTTTTGACTACACTCCTAAGATGTTTTCCCCTCAAGGTGTCATGTTTTCTATATCTCGCAAAACTAACTCTATGGGGCCTATCTATCAAGCTCCGAAAGGAGCTTGCCAGCCCATGTTTCTGGTGAGTCTTCAGACTCGCTAGAAACAGCAGTTATGAAGCAGCTGCTCCATAACCTGTCCGCCTGCTCTGAGCAGGCGGACAGACATCGCCGCAATTCAACCCGATCGAGTACGATCGGGTTGATTGACACCCCCCTGCTGGCGGCCGATTGGCCGCGATTCTGCAGGAGGCGGCGTTGCACCAGCAGCTCTTGTGAGCTGCTGGTGCAATGCTGAATACGGAGAGCGTATTGCTCTCCGTATTCAGCGAGGGCTGGCGGACCTGATCCGCACTGTCGGATCAGGTCCGCCAGACTTTGATAAATAGAGGCCTAAGTCTTCTTATAATTTCTATCCTTACTTTTCTGAATACCCTCATTTATGTGTAGGTCTCTGTCTGAAAGCATATGAGCGTAGAACTATCTCCTTTAGAATTGATTTTTATAATCAACTTTTAGTATCCTATTATCCTCGTACCTTCCTATTCCCTCAACTTCCTTTAGTAGGTGGGCAAAATGGGTTGTGTCTGAAGCTGTTGTAGAACATTATTTTTCTTCACATTCAATCAGAGGTGCTGCTGCTTCAAAAGCATTTTCTGAAAATGCATCCCTGCACGAAATTTTAAATGCAGCAGATTGGTCCTCAGATTAAATTTTCAGCAATTTTACTTTAAAGGGACACTGAACCCAAATTTTTTCTTTCGTGATTCAGATAGAGCATGTAATTTTAAGCAACTTTCTAATTTACTCTTATTATCAATATTTATTTGTTCTCTTGCTATCTTTATTTGAAAAAGAAGGCATCTAATCTTAGGAGCCAGACAATGTTTGGTTCAGACCTAGACAGCACTTGTTTATTGGTAGGTGAATTTATCCACCAATCAGCAAGAACAACCCAGGTTGTTCACCAAAAATGGGCAGGCATCTAAACTTACATTCTTGCTTTTCAAATAAAGATACCAAGAGAATGAAGAAAATTTGATAATAGGAGTAAATTAGAAAGTTGCTTAAAATTGCATGCTCTATCTGAATCACGAAAGAAAAAATTTGGCTTCAGTGTCCCTAATCCTATTTACTCTATTCCACACCATCTGCTGGACTGATGCATTTTAGCTTTAAACTAGTAAAACATGAGTCTCTGTTCCTGTAATAAAATTCTGATTATCCTAACTATGTGACGTATAATCTAGATTTTATTAAAGGGACAGAGACAAATATTTTCCCTCTCTAGTATCCAGCCCTTTTATTTCACATATGTTTTATTTATCTAAACCTATATTTATCATTTCAGCTTCAGTTCCTTCCACTTCAGGATTGGAAGGCGTTTATATCTACAAACAACCTTCTTCAAGGTCTACATTCTACTAACCAGGACATCTCAACTTCTTTCAAATTTAATAGTCATTCTATATCTCCGCAAAATATTTATCTCTGTCTCTTTAATAAAGTCTAGATTATACCTTCACATAGTTAGGGTAATTGGAATTTTCATGCTATCTGAACTAGAGCACAGGTGAAATAATCAGCTCATGGGTGAGAGCAGGTTAGTAGCCACGGTTATTGATCAACTGATTATTTTACCTGTGCTCTAGTTAAAATATCATGAAAATCTAGTCTATTAGGATGACTTGAGGACTGGTGTTGAGAAACACTGTCCTAGACCACCAAGCCCCACCCAGAACCATCTAAGCAGGCCCCTGAACTGTATATTCTGCCCTTGGAAAGCATGGCTCCACTCACAGTTGCACTAAAAGTCCCCCAACTATAGAAAGCTAATGACTGCAGCCAGTTGTCTAAATTAAAATGACATGACACCAAAATGTTAAATCACCTGAAAGGGATGCAGCACATCAGTAAAAAGCTGACTAGAAAATATCACATTAACTTCTCTACGTAAATTAAGCAACATCCTATTGTAAAGGGACTTTTAGCAGCCATACAGGAATTAATTTTGTCACGGATACCAGACCACCAAGGCTAACCCCCACCCCCTACTACAGAGATCACTCCTTTCTACATTGGATTTGGCCTTTTCATGGCTTACGCAATCTCCCAAATTCATGCTAGATGCTGTTTTTGCTATGAGTACTCTGTCAGAGGAGAGCTGATCTCTGACTGGGAAAAACCTCCTAGGCTGGCCGGGCTCATGGAACTGCCGGCCACACCGCAACGGATACCCGCCTAACCCCTCTCAGTCTATCCGGGCTCCTGGAACTCCTGGTCGGCTGCTTCACGCTGGACACCTGCTAACTTTACCCCTGGTAGCTTCAGTGGCCCTTTGCCTCCGAGCTCTGCTCTTTTGGGGATTAGTAGCCCCTAGGTTGGACAAGATATGGGGTGATTTTTAGACACCCCTGCCCCCCCTATCTTTACCGGGCTGTAACTCCGGTCCTCATGAATGAATCACAATGCTTTTTGGACTGTGGCATCTGGGGATTGAGTGCCGCCGCTCCCCCGGGATCACCCTAAAACCACCACATATGTGTCCTAGGAGTCTGTGGGACTGTGGCTGCTAAGCCAGGCGCCAGCCTGTCTGGAGGGGCAGGAATGGTGGGAGATTTGGGAGGGAGATAAGACCCTTTGTCTGTGTATAAAAGGAGTGTGTGTTTCCAATAAAATCAGTCTGTAATAAATAAAAACTAGTCTGTCTAGTTATTTGGGTGGGTTTCTGCTATAATCACTTTCTCTGCTACATAGCAGCTTGTTCCAGGTAGCGGAAGGACCCTCTGGCAGAGCTACCTAGTCGGGGTAGCTGGTGTCTGCCACAGAGTGGGATTCTGAATACTGGTGCGGTACAGGTATCAGAGTGGGCTACAGGCTGTGGTCACTTGCCAGCTACACAGCTGCAGTCAGCATGGAGGAAGCAGTACCCCTTTTGGAGCTACCCAGTCGGGGTATCTGTCACATTGGTGGCAGCGGTGGGATCTGCTTCTTTCACACGGTTCCTGCTGACAGAGGAGAAGTGCCATAGTAGCCGGGGTATCCATCATAAATTTGGCAAGTTCAGCACAGTCATGTTATTTCTCTCCTCTGTTCAAGGAAGTTTACTATGAAATTTTGGGAGATTATGGTGAAATCCCATGAGATCACAGTAAAGCAAAGCATGATGAAGCCGATAGGTTTTTGAGGTAAAATATCCTTCTCTTTTACATAGAGATGATCATGGGATATTTTCAAGCAGGGTGGATTGGATTTATTAAAAAAACGGAAAATCTGTACTAGTAATACCACAGATCACCTATAGGTTTTGATTACAGTTTTCCATCTTGGATTGGATTTAAATCAAATTGATATCAATTTAAATAATGATTTTCTACATAAGGTTTCATTTTTAGAATAATATTTTGTTTCCCAATTTTATCAGAAAATTAGTGATTTAGTTATATACCATTAGAAATACATAAATTAGAGGTTGTTTAAAATGTAGGTGCCAATAAAAAATATTTTGTAGCCAGACATAGGGGCCGATTTATCAATGTCTGGCGGACATGATATGCTGTAGCATATCATATCCGCCAGACATCACTAAATGCTGACAGCATACGCATTTAACAGTGCACAAAAAGTTCTGGTGAACTGCTTGTGCAATGCTGCCCCCTGCAGATTCACAGCCAATCGGCCACTAGCAGGGGGTGTCAATCAACCCGATCCTATAGGATCCGGCAGCCTCAGAGGCAGCGGACGAGTTAAGGAGCAGCGGTCTTAAGACCACTGCTTCTTAACTCCTGTTTCAGGCGAGCCTGAAGGCTTGCGCAGAAACAGGGGCATCCATTCGACCCATGTTAAATCGACCCCATAGTCATAGGTGCAAGAAAGCGGTATTTGTATATAGACATATGGAGAATAACCCAAAAAGTTAGAAGGGGTAAAATTCTAGGAGCCAATAGTGCCCTGGCACATGGGTTTGTTGAGCAAGAGGTGAACTATCTCCAGTTTAGTTTAATAGGTTAATCATTCATATTTCATCAACTTTTCAACTGTACTTTATTGGTAGTGAAAAAAAATAATAAAGATGTAAATAGTTTTATTTAACTAAAGAAAAACAATTATTAACTTCACTTTTATTTTTACTGCTTGGCCCTCTCTCCTCACACATAAGTCCTTGTGCAGAGCTATTCCACTCCAAACAACCTTCAATTCATTAAGCTTCTTGAAATTCAGTAAGACGTTGATTTTGTGTACATAGAGTTGCAAGGGAACAATGGGATTAAAGGGACAGTAAAGTTAAAATTAAACTTTCATGATTCAGACAGAACATGCGATTTAAAAAAACTTCTATTATGTAATTTGATTAATTCTATCCTTTGTTGAAAAGCATGCTTTTGTAGGCTAAGAAGCATTGATGCCATACTAGGAGATAGCTGCTGATTGGTGCCTGCACGTATATGACTCTTGTCATTGTCTCACCAAATGTGTTCATCTAGCTCCCAATAGTGTATTGCTGCTCCTTCAACAAAGAATACCAAGAGAATAAAGCAAATTTAGTAACAGAATTATATCTGAAAGTTGTTTAAATGTCTATGCTCTATCTGAATCATAAAAATAGGTTTATGTCCCTTTAAGGTCTATGGGGCAGACTTATCAAGCTCCGAATTGAGCTTGATGCCCCGTGTTTCTGGCGAGCCTTAAGGCTCTCCGGAAACACAAGTTATGAAGCAGCGGTCTAAAACTGCCGCTCCATAACTTGTCCGCTTGCTCTGAGGAGGTGGACAGACATCGCCAGAAATCAATCACCCCCTGCTAGCGGCAAATTGGCAGTGAATCTGCAGGGGGCGGTATTGCACCAGCAGTTCACAAGAACTGCTGGTGCAATGATAAATGCCAAGAGCGTATGCTGTCTGCATTTATCGATGTGCAGCGGACATGATCCGCAATATCGGATCATGTCCGCTCGCACCGTCTTAAATAGGCCCCTATTTCTCAACGTTGTATGTTTATTTTAGAACATGTTTTGCTATGAAGAAGAGGCATGCTATTTCTGCAGACACAATTCCCAGTTGAATACTACAAAACCAAGAATATGTGACAGAAAAAATGTCCAAGTAATCTTACAGGAACCTCAGGGAGAACATGACATTGTGAATAGATTAATAGAATTAATTTACCAAAAAATTAAACACTAAAGCCATGAATATACAGCCTCATGCTACATAATTAAAAACAAATCCTTATTTCAGGATAAATAACCTCTTGGATTATAGTGTATCCTAAATAGAAAACTATCTTTAGATAGATTTTTCTTCAAAAAGCCTTTCATTTAAAAAATAAATTCTATTTAAAAAAAAAAAAAACTTTGATTTGTATCCAGTCTGTTTTTTAGTCAGCTGTTAACTGGTATGCTGCATTACTTTCATGTGAGTTAGCATTTGAGTATCATGTTCATTTAATCTCTGCTTTCCGACACCTACCTGGAGCTTTGCAGGGTACATGTTTGGTTTTCTATGGAAAGATATTCTTTCTAGCGCCAAAATATATGTATGTTCCATTTGAGTATTGTGTTCCTCTAACACATTTAATCAAAGAATATGAAAAAACAACAGTAGCTACAAGGAAGCGCTAAAAGCAGCTAATACCAAGCCGCATAACTGAGAGAGATGGGCGTCAAACCCTCACAAACCACCATACAACCTATCTAAGAAAGATCAGAAGTACGACAAACATACCCATCTGAGTGAAAAACCCGGACGTATACTAACCGCTGAACTATCACATTGGCGTTGTACCACATTGGAATAGCTCAGCAGCTAAGAGAAACAGGGCCAACTCAAGCAAGTGGGTTCAACGGACCCAGGCAGCACTTGAGTGACTGAGTCAGTCACTCCTGTCTTCTCTCTCCATGAGGGAGTAACAGGCCTCCAGCAGCATAACATCATCATGCACAAAGACACAGAATTGGTCAGGGGTGAAATTAAAGGTGGGACTAACCCTAACTTCCTTTGCACTTATTGCAGAATTGTGCATAAGCATTGGTTGCATGCAGGTAGGCAGGCTTAGTAAGGTCAGTGGCCAGGCTAGTAGGTTTAAATGCTAATCAGTGATGTTCTTGGAACCAGGCAGCTCAATATCTTGAGCCGGCCCTGAAGACAAGGCCTATAAGTGAGCATATTAACAGATTCTAAACTTAGAATATGTTTCTCTTTATGCCGCAGCTGACACTTGCACTTTGAACACATCTTTGTTTAACAGAAGGTGTTGCTCTCAAATTAAACATTTTTTATCACAGTGTTTTTCTTCTTCTTCTTATTAGATATGGTTGTTTTTTCATATTCTATGGCAGGTTTCTTCAAACTACGGGTCGGGACACATTACTGGGTCGCAACACCATGTTTACTGGGTCGCGGCTTGTTTGTGTGTTGTATGTCTGTATTTTATATGAGAGTGTGTTTGTTGTATGAGAGTGTGTGAAGTGTTTTTGGGAAGTGTATGAGAGTGTGCGGTGTGTTGTATGAAAGTGTGTGCAGTGTTTATGTGTATTGTATGATAGTGTGTGTTGTGTATTGTATGAGAGTTTCTGGTGTGTGTTGTATGAGAGTGTGTGGTGTATGAAAGTGTGTTGTGTGTGTGTTGTATAAAAGTTTGTGTAGTGTGTGTGTTTTGTATGACAGTGTGTGTGGGGGTGTTGTATAAGAGTGTGTGTTTTTCTGTGTTGTATGAGAATGTGTGTGTTGCATGAGTGTGTGTGGTGTGTGTGTATTGTATGATAGTGTGTGTGGTGTATGAGAGTGTGTGTGGTGTTTGTGTGTGTTATATGAGAATGTGTGTGGGGTTTGTATGTGTTGTATGAGAATGTGTGGTGTGTGTGTGCTGTATGAGAGGATGGGTGGTGTGTGTATGTTTTATGAGAGTGTGTGTTGTATGAGAGTGTGTGTGGTGTGTCTGTTGTATGAGAGTTTGTGTGGTGTGTCTGTTGTATGAGAGTGTGAGGGGTGTGTCTGTTGTATGAGAGTGTGTGTGTTGTATGAGAGTGTGTGTGTTGTGTGTGTTGTATGAGAGTGTGAAAGGTGTATGAGTTGTATGAGAGTATGTGTGGTGTGTGTTGTATGAGAGTGTGTGTGGTGTGTGTGTGTATGAGAGTGTGTGGTGTGTCTGTTGTATGAGAGTTTGTGTGGCATATCTGTATGAGAGTGTGAGTGGTGTGTCTGTTGTATGAGAGTGTGAGTGGTGTGTTTGTTGTATGAGAGTGTGAGTGGGGTGTGTTTTGCATGAGAGTGTGTGTTGTGTGTGTGTGCTGTATGAGAGTGTGCGTGGTTTGTCTGTTGTATGAGAGTGTATGTTGTGTGTGTGTGTTGTATGAGAGCGTGTTGTGTTGTATGAGTGTGTGTGTTGTATGAGAATGTGCGTGTGTGTTACATTTTATAACACTTAAGTTTGACTACAATCAGGAATAAAGTACACACACATTTAGTAACTTTGCCCATAATTGCAGCTATCTTGTTGTATATTACTTACTAAAATTTTCAAACCAAGTATAAAAATAGGGTCTCGAATATATGTGGTATCATGGCCCTGGATCTTGGGAAAAAAGTTGGAATAACCCTGTTCTAAGGCACATATTTAGAACCACCACTTCAAGGTCTCCAATTAATGTATAATAAACAATACCTTGTTTAGATACTGTGAAAAAATAGGCCCTTAGTCATGCTTTATATGAGAGGATAAACTTAACATTATGATCACAAATATTTTTTGTTGCATATGAAAAAGGACATTTTAAAAATGCATTACATATTTGTTGTTGTTTTATTGTTGCAAAATGGATATTCCTGTGCTATTTATTTTTTTGCTTTATGTTTGTGGTGTTTGCCACTTTGCACCTACAGAGCTGTAAGAATTATTTTAAGGGTGAGTGAACTTCCATTGCACATATCACTTTTACACAAACGTAATATCTTTCAAAAAAACAATACACAGCTTTTCTTAATGTATAAACAAGTTAACCTGTTTAAAAAAGTGCTCTGCATAGTGTATAGAACTTGGAGAGTATTGCACACAGTATATTTGTGAGAGGTTTTTTATTAACTTATATGTCCCTTTAAAATTATATTTATGACCATTTTCTCTGCTTTATACCTGGTTATGTAGTAAATAATACATTAAAATAAATAATTGATTTTGATTGAACTCACTTTAAAAAATAATTCAGTCAAAGTATAGTTATGGGTCAGCTTTGTCTTCAATAATTTAAAATCTATGTTTAAATACAGTTTGAAAAATAGCAAATAAAAAAAATAAAAAAATTGCAGCCCTAATTGTTCTTTTACGTATTTCTGGACCTAGTAAATATATAACACAATGATTATTAAGAATCACACACAAAGAAAACTGAAATAAAAATCTTCTTTTTTTTTAAGCTTGGAGAAAACATGGATTTTGCATTTACTGCTAGGGTAAAGGAAATGTACCGGGCATAAAGGGGTAGTAGTTCAAGGAATATTCTCACCTTGTCAGAAATGTGGGAAGTACCTTACAAATTTCCCCAAGAATGTTAAAGGGACTGATGCCTGATGAAACGGTCTGGAATAGACTGAGAAACGCGGTGCAAAATAAATACTGTTTGTTTTATACCAGGACCCGGTATTTTTGCTTCTTTCCACGATCCACTTGTTTTTGAAACAGGACTTTTACCACGGAACCTTTCATACACTGACACTGTCAGTTTTGGAGAAAAGTCTCGGTGGCGTGAGTGCAGCAGGAGAACACCTATCAGCTTGCAGCTCACCTGGTCCGGCCATTGGCCCTAAAAAACGTGGGTGCTACTTTCTAGACGCCTATCTGGATTCCACAGGTCCTCTGGGTGAGACCTCCAGCGTACTGACTGCTGGAATTTGAATGTCAGCCTGCTTTATTGCACCTTATTCATTTAAGGTGCCACTTTCCTTGAGGATCACAAAAATTAAATCCAATTAAAGGATGAAGAACTAGAAAAATGTATATCAGAAAATGAGAAAAATATTCAGTCTCCAAACACATATTCAGTCACTTTATCACCTAATGTAGATGCTCTCCCAGTGATAAAGGGATTGGATCGTCTTACATTTTTATATAATCATTGTCTCTTATATCCAATATTTTCAAGAAATTGGTCAGTTGGATTTCTATTTTTTCAGCTATTCACAGTTTGATTCATAAACACAGGTGGCATTTTTTGACTTTTATTGGACATCACATTATCACTAAAAAATTCTTTTGGATTTAATTTTCAATTTGATATCTTATTTTGGATTTTTGTTTTTTATAATTGACTTTTTTGACTCCTTTGACTTTTGGATATAATTATTGACTTAATTTTGGACACTTTTTGACTTTTCACGAGGGGATTCACACATTTTTATCACATTTTCATCAGGTTTAAAACACCATTTCACTCTATTTTTCAAAGGATCATTTTTTTTTATTATTTTTTTTTCTCAAATTTTTTTCCCAATTTTTTTCTCAAATTGAATCACGAAGATATCTTTCACATATATGATCTTATCCTAGGTCACACGACCTATCCCCATTTGCTGCTTTTTGTACACCATTTCTGAATATTATTGCATTATTTCTGTATTTTATTGTATTTTATTGTATTATTTTTACATCTTTTGGATTTCACCCAAACCAATTTTATCATATAATAGATTGTAACACTGATTTTATCATATAAACAGTCCACCAGTGAATGTTTTTAATTATTGTTTATTTATGAAGTAATATGGATCCATATACTTTTATGCTTTTATAATTCTGTTTGCAACTATAGACACCAAGCTATTGCCTTAATAAATTTGTTAATTTTAAAGCTATAATAAACTTGTAAATATTTTTATACATTTGGGCTCCTTGTGCTGGTATACTTAACGACGAATTTTAGTTTATACCCTCATTAGACTTAGCCTTTTAATAGGCGCTCCGAACACACAACTATCCTTTTCAACTCCCTCTTGGGTATCTAGAGACCCTATCGTTATAGGAGCTTAGGTCTTGTAAGTTAGCGCCGTCGGGAAGACCACACACCACCAATGTTAAAGGGACAGTCAACACCAGAATTTTTGTTGTTTAAAAAGAAAGATAATCCCTTTATTACCCATTCCCCAGTTTTGCATAACCAACACAGTTATAATAATAAACGTTTTACCTCTGTAATTATCTTGTATCTAAGCTTCTGCTGACTGCCCCTTATTTCAGTTCTTTTGACAGACATGCAGTTTAGCCAATCAGTGCTCAGTCCTAGGTCACTTTACGTGCATGAGCTCAATGTTATCTATATGAAACATGTGAACTAATGCCCTCTAGTGGTCAAAATGTATTCAGATTAGAGGCAGTCTTCAAGGTCTAAGAAATTAGCATATGAACCTCCTAGTTAAGAGAACAAAGCAAAATTGGTGATAAAAGTAAATTGAGAAGTTGTTTAAAATTTCATGCCCTATTTAAAACATTAAAGTTTTTTTTGGACTTGACTGTCCCTTTCTGTAAATTTATAAACCTGTGATGCTGGTTACGCATCTATATACAGTCACTGCAGGGCGTTATTTATATAGCTGCTAATTCAGTTCCAGTCGTGTGGGTCTTATTAAGAATTTTGTAGTAAATCAGAGGCCTGTTTAGGTTGGGGCATTCAGGCGCAACAGTTTGCCGTCTAAGTTAGGCCACGTTCTGAGCCTCAGTTTAGTATAAGGGTGTCAGCCGGATTGCGGGCGTTTTGTTTGTGCGGCACAACCAAGTACGTGATCTCCGCTTTTATTTCCCTTCTAGGGTGTTTAGCTGGCCGCCTGGTGCAAAGCGGTTAAAGTGGGGTTACAGGAGCTACTTTACCTCCGTTCCGGGTACTGCGTTAACTGCGCTCCTAGGTTGCGGCCTGTTCCCTGGCTGACTCCGTTGTGAGCTACGGCTCTGAGGTCCCAACCTGAATTTTAAGTGTCCCCGGGTTCTTGAAAAAGGTCTACTATGTAGTTATAGTCACTGCAGCTTGCTATGGTAGGCACAATGGAGGGATTCGTTCACGGAGCTAGTGTGCTACACGTCCATATTCGAGCATGGCTTGGCTCCGCCCCCGGACTTGACTGTCCCTTTAATATATCATTAGGGTTGTCCAGTGTTTAACCGGACAGTCCAGTATTTTAGCAAGCTGTCCACTAAAATCTGTACAAAAATACTGGACACTTAAATGCCTATTATTTTTAAAGACCTTAAGTGTCAGCTCAATGTAAAGGACCTCCTATTCCGCTATGTATTACAAATATGGCCCAAAAAGAAGCAACCATGAGGCCCATTTATTAAGCTCTGTATGGAGCTTGTGGGCCCGTGTTTCTGGCGAGTCTAAAGACAGCTGCTCCATGCAATGCTGGTGCAATGCTGAATACCGATAGCATATTGCTCTCCGCATTCAGCGAGGTCTTGCGGACCTGATCCGCACTGTCAGATCAGGTCCGCAAGACCTTTGATAAATAGCCCTCACTGTGCGTTCCCTATTATGTGTTGCAGGCAGCACAGTGTTAAATCATTTCTGTGTGTGTTCCGGACAGATGGGTGAAATCACTACTGCATATGTGTGTTACTGGCATCCAAGGGATAAAATGGCTACTCAAGTATGAAAAATATAAATGGTGGTATCAAGGGGGGGGGCTTTGGGGGGACATTGTGTGACCCCACCTACCACCAGTGCCCAGTCACCTATAGGTTGTTCGGTATTTTTATGGGGCACAGCTGGCAAACCTATCAATCATACATTTCTTTTGTAAAAGGTATGCTTAAGAAAAGACTAGGAGTCCTGGTGCAAACAGATTATAACAGCCTGAAATTGTCCAGTGGGATAAAAGTGCTGATTTGATTCTGAAGGAAGCCATTTATTTACATATTGAAAGATAAAGATGCTGTGTTTTGCTTTATGCCCATGTTTCGCTTGCAGAAAATTTCAGTATTTGAGAGGATGACAAGTTTTTTGATTTACATCCAGCGGAGGGTATTGATTGCCTTTAAAAAGAGAAAAAAAAGAGAAATGTAAAATGCAAAAAAGAACATTTAAAATTCCACTAGAAGCGTGTTTGTAATATGCTTATTTTTACAGAAAAGCTTCTTTTTAAGGGACAGTAAAGTCATTATTAGACTTTCATGATTTAGACAGAACAAATTTGCATTTTACTTCTATTATTTAATTTGCTTCCTTCTCTTGTTATCCTTTGCTGAAAGGTTTATCTACATAAGCTCAGCAGCAGCAAAGAACCTAGGTTCTAGCTGCTGATTGGTGGCTGCATATATATAACAATTGTTATAGGCTCGCCCATGTGTTCAGTTAGAAACCAGTAGTGCATTGCTGCTACTTCAACAAATGATACCAAGATAATGATGCAAATTTGATAATAGAAATAAACTGTAAAGTTGTTTAAAATTGTATGTTCTACCTAAATCCTGAAATAATTTTTTTGGGTTTCATCTCCCTTTAAATGTTTTCTTAGGTTTGGTTATAATATTTATTGTGTACAAAATCCACAGGGCATACAGAGGTATGCCACATGCATGGGCATTTGCCACTGTCTTATGTGCCTTTGACAGGTGCTTGCTGGGTCACATGCAAAAGGAAAATGATCACAAAAGATAAATTATAAGTTGCATTGGCTCCTGCTAGAAGAATCATGATATTAATTATTTTATTTTGCATGATAAGTTTGTATGCAAGCCATTTTTTAGAAATCTATTAGTTTCCTAATCAGTTTCCAGTATTTATTCATCCTGTATATGACTCAAACTTGACTTTTGATCCTTCCTTATTCAACATTATTCCCTTGGACAACAACTGTGCATGTTCCTGTGCTTTCCCTTAAAGGGCTATTAAAGTCATTTTAGACACTCATATGCCAACTGCTGAAGACTTTGCTGCAGAAGATTTACATAAAAAAACTATTTTCAAATTTAGCAAAGACAGAGTGGGTCCAGGAATACACAGTTACTCTCCTTGAGAACCCGAATAAAATGCTATATCTAGTGAGAGGCCATGTAAATGAGCTAATGCATTAATTAATCGTGAGCCCTCTTTATCGCTCACAATCAAGCATTAACTCCACTAACAAGGCGCGCCCAAAAAGCCGATCTTAGAATATAGCAACCGCATTAATGTATTCCCCCCATAGACTTCAATGGAGAGCGAAAAAATGGAAAAAAACCTAACTCCCAACAAGTTGCGTAAACCAGATAGTGTTTAACCAAGTGTGCTAAACCAGCATAAAAAAAATAATATTTCACATTCCAATGTTCTTCACATAAAATAACATGTTCTATTTATTATTAAATACATATACAAATATGTTTTTGTAAAATATAAATTTATACCTATATATCTATATGATGATATATATGTATTGAAATATACTATATATACTGTATATATATATATATATATATATATATATATATATATATATATATATATATATATATATATATATATATATATATATATATATATATATATATATATATATATATTAAAAAACAGGCATAGAAGTTATTCGTTATTCTAGCTTTTGTTCTATTTTAGGAGTGCTGCTCTCTCTCTTCTGATATATACAGTATATATATATATATATATATATATATATATATATATATATATATATATATATGAGAAATATATGTACCAGCACCCCTAGTATTATAACCATGAGAGTCTAATACACAGAAATATAATAGTGTTCCCCATAGGGGGATACACTTTCTATGTAGTGCACGGTAAGGGTTAATATAATGGTATAGATAACAATGAAAAACAGAACCCTTATAACTCCAGCAACAGACTATATCACATATAATATATGTTTTCACCAAAGTACTGTCATAAAGAGACACTAACACAGTATACTTTTCAAAACAATGAATTTATAACTTCATATATTAAGCAACATAATTACATCTCACTGCATCAAGATTCATTTCAACCAGGGTTGACAGATTGACTAATTCAATTCCAAGATCCAGTCCATTTAATTTCAACCCGGGTTGACAGATTGACTAATTAAAGTCCAAGATCCAGTCAATTTTATCCGGTAATATGTATCCCAAACCAAAAAGGTAATACATCAAATGTATACTTGTAATCCAAGTAGGAAAAAAACGTTCATGCAGTCACCGCACTATGCCAAATAACTCACACAGGTGCTCACTTTTCATCAGCCATATTTGTAAACAGCTTATATTGCAGTCTCTGCTAGAGTGTATATAAATGCTTTTAAGCGTTCAGTGTCACCAAACAGCATAAGATAAATATCACTTCCATGTTACCTGTTTATTGAGCGGCCATAGTGCAGCTGTGTGTTACCTGCTTGTTTCACCTCTCCAAGCTGTAATGTTTACCGGACTGGACCAAATCTGTGAATCTCCGGTGTTTCTTCACCCCTTCTTTGAAAAGGCTCTTTAAGTGCTCAGCACGCCTTTGCAATTCCAGAAAGAAATGGGATGGTTATGGTGCAGGGAGACCTCTGATCAGTGGTGTTCAGCTGAATGCACCGCTGTGAACAAACAAGCTACACGCGTTTCACCCGTGCTTCCTACGGGCTTCTTCCGGCTATGATTGGATGTTCCGCCTTCTTTTCATTTCAAGTGTATAATAAAGCCCTCTGGTGGAATATTATACTCATTTATATCTATACAATGTTGCTAAAATTAATCAATCTATTCAGTTTTAAATTGTAACAATAATATGAGATATTAACTACGTTCCTTAGTTAGGAAAGAACATTGGAAGTGTGGGTTACGTACTGCGAAGTACCGAGAAAGAGGGACTGCATTTGATGTTAAAATATATATATATATATATATATATATATATATATATATATATATATATATATATATATATATAATGATAAAGTCCAAAGACATTTGAAAATGCCAAAATTAATACAATTCCATTTTTTATATATTATTTCATCTTATTTGTTAATTTATTTTTACCTTTACTGGTTATATTTAAACATCATTAATCACCCAGAAATGACCCAAAATTTAGCTCTTCATTTAAACCCGAGGATACTTGGATTACAATTATACATTTGATGTATTGCCTTTTTGGTTTGGGATACATATTACCGGATAAAATGGACTGGATCTTGAACTTTAATTAGTCAATCTGTCAACCCGGGTTGAAATTAAATGGACTGGATCTTGGACTTTAATTAGTCAATCTGTGAACCCTGGTTAAAATTAATCTTGATGCAGTGAGAAGTAATTATGTTGCTTAATATATGAAGTTATAAATTCATTGTTTTGAAAAGTATACTGTGTTAGTGTCTCTTTATAACAGTACTTTGGTGAAAACATATATTATATGTGATATAGTCTGTTGCTGGAGTTATAAGGGTTCTGTTTTTCTTTGATATATATATATATATATATATATATATATATATATATATACAGGGAGTGCAGAATTATTAGGCAAATGAGTATTTTGACCACATCATCCTCTTTATGCATGTTGTCTTACTCCAAGCTGTATAGGCTCGAAAGCCTACTACCAATTAAGCATATTAGGTGATGTGCATCTCTGTAATGAGAAGGGGTGTGGTCTAATGACATCAACACCCTATATCAGCTGTGCATACTTATTAGGCAACTTCCTTTCCTTTGGCAAAATGGGTCAAAAGAAGGACTTGACAGGCTCAGAAAAGTCAAAAATAGTGAGATATCTTGCAGAGGGATGCAGCACTCTTAAAATTGCAAAGCTTCTGAAGCGTGATCATCGAACAATCAAGCGTTTCATTCAAAATAGTCAACAGGATCGCAAGAAGCGTGTGGAAAAACCAAGGCGCAAAATAACTGCCCATGAACTGAGAAAAGTCAAGCGTGCAGCTGCCAAGATGGCACTTGCCACCAGTTTGGCCATATTTCAGAGCTGCAAAATCACTGGAGTGCCCAAAAGCACAAGGTGTGCAATACTCAGAGACATGGCCAAGGTAAGAAAGGCTGAAAGACGACCACCACTGAACAAGACACACAAGCTGAAACGTCAAGACTGGGCCAAGAAATATCTCAAGACTGATTTTTCGAAGGTTTTATGGACTGATGAAATGAGAGTGAGTCTTGATGGGCCAGATGGATGGGCCCGTGGCTGGATTGGTAAAGGGCAGAGAGCTCCAGTCCGACTCAGACGCCAGCAAGGTGGAGGTGGAGTACTGGTTTGGGCTGGTATCATCAAAGATGAGCTTGTGGGGCCTTTTCGGGTTGAGGATGGAGTCAAGCTCAACTCCCAGTCCTACTGCCAGTTTCTGGAAGACACCTTCTTCAAGCAGTGGTACAGGAAGAAGTCTGCATCCTTCAAGAAAAACATGATTTTCATGCAGGACAATGCTCCATCACACGCGTCCAAGTACTCCACAGCGTGGCTGGCAAGAAAGGGTATAAAAGAAGAAAATCTAATGACATGGCCTCCTTGTTCACCTGATCTGAACCCCATTGAGAACCTGTGGTCCATCATCAAATGTGAGATTTACAAGGAGGGAAAACAGTACACCTCTCTGAACAGTGTCTGGGAGGCTGTGGTTGCTGCTGCACGCAATGTTGATGGTGAACAGATCAAAACACTGACAGAATCCATGGATGGCAGGCTTTTGAGTGTCCTTGCAAAGAAAGGTGGCTATATTGGTCACTGATTTGTTTTTGTTTTGTTTTTGAATGTCAGAAATGTATATTTGTGAATGTTGAGATGTTATATTGTTTTCACTGGTAAAAATAAATTATTGAAATGGGTATATATTTGTTTTTTGTTAAGTTGCCTAATAATTATGCACAGTAATAGTCACCTGCACACACAGATATCCCCCTAAAATAGCTATAACTAAAAACAAACTGAAAACTACTTCCAAAACTATTCAGCTTTGATATTAATGAGTTTTTTGGGTTCATTGAGAACATGGTTGTTGTTCAATAATAAAATTAATCCTCAAAAATACAACTTGCCTAATAATTCTGCACTCCCTGTATATATATATATATATACCGTATATATATAAAAATATATATTTAAAAATACTCAGAACATATGTCCATATCGGAAAAACATTGGAATAAGAAATATTTACAGTACATACACAGTTTGATAAATATGAATATTGCATAAATATGATTTTACATGTTTTCAGCTATTTGACTGCAAAGGGCTTCAATGCAGTTATATATATATACACACACACGCACACACATATATATGTATAACTGCATTGAAGCCCTTTGCCAATATTCCTATCCTGAATGGCAGCATGGGAAGCTGTAACCGTTACATGCTAAGATTGTCTTGAAAAAGGCTGACTGTAACAGCCGAAATGTTGACTGACTTGTAAATGATTTGATTAAAACAAATAAAGAAAACTTTTGTTGATGGAAAGACCTGTGAGTGCCCTCCTGTATACTTGGATTTATATGTGAAAATTGAGGAGTCACCTGGGCAACTCAACTAACAGGTAGGAGTGCACGTTGTGCATGTATAATAATAATAATACTAATAATAATTATATATATATATATATATATATATATATATATATGAAAAAAGAGCTGGGGATCAGGATCCAGTGTATAGCCTTAGTTGTCCACAACACTTAAGCCAGCACGAAGAGATTTGTATAATCACCTTTAATGTATCAAAACATAATGATCCTGATCCCCAGCTCTTTTTTCCTTTGGATATTTGAAGGCCGTGGACAGAGTGGTTGCTTCATGCTGGTGAGTGCTGATCTCTTTGTACATATATATATATATATATATATATATATATATATATATATATATATACACACACACATGAAGAAGCAGCATACAATCTTCCCTGCGGCAAAACACGTGTAGCGTTTGTGCTTTTAGTCCTCGGCTAGGCCAGCCGAGGGATTCTTATTCCCCGTTGCCTTTGGGATTATAACAGATGTACCAATGGAGAGAGGTACAGTGAAGTCAACAGCTGCTGAATTGGAATACATCGGTTAGAGGCACAGATGAATGGAAGCTTAAGTGACCAGCATTACTATCCTCAGTGACCGCATTGGACCTGTAGATGTTGCATCTAGAAGACCGGTGAGATCTAATCTGCTTTGCACTACACCAACAGGGTCCCTTAGATGAGGATTATACCGTCTGTAGGTTGTACCCTAAATGAAGTAAACCCAGTGCGTGATACTGCTATATATTAACTTAACACTGGTCTGTGCTAAATACTTACATACTAACTATCTGCCTGCTGCCTCACTGCATCCATCAGACTTCAGCTTGCCTGTATAAATTGCTTGAATGGATCAGCTTTCTTGCTGTCGCTAATTATTATTGCTGCTATTAGCTGCTAACTAACACAGACTTATACTTGTGGACTAACACTTGTTTACACTCGCTCTATCATTATTTGCACATTGCATCATTTGGATTACAGCTAAGAGACTTTGTATGAGGCAACTTATTATGTGAATGGACTTTACTTCTGCTTATTAGGACATCACAGGCCCAAGGATATGGGAAACTACTAACCTCCTTATTACTGTTCACATGAGCGCTTATATTGCAATGGGACTTACACATCATCCCAATGGCCATTGGTAGATCGGTACCATATATAAGTATTCTAGTATATGCATTTTACTTTTTATTGCACCTATTATATAAGATTAATTGTTGAATAAATATGTATTTTTTGATTTACATATAGAGGCATCTGTTTGTTTGTGGGAAGGGGATCTGTTGCCATCCAAACAGGCACCTCTACAGTCAGTGTTTAATTGCTTTATCTTTCATATGATTTATTTATAGATAGTGCTGGCATAGGGCATACTGTGTTTCTTTATTTTTCTATCTCCTTTTTTCTTTATTTATTCATATTTATTCTTATGCCCCCTTGTACCCCTGAATATATTACTTACTAGATATCCAGGGTTATCTAATATTTTACACATTGCATTGAGCTGGTACGCCTACCTATAGATATATATATATATATATATATATATACACACACACACTCATACACATACATATACACATACACACATATATGCATGTATGTATCACTATGTTAAAGCCCTTTTCATATCTTTGAGCTCTTATAACTTTTAATTGCAATTTTTTTAAATAATGTTATTAGAGTGTTATTATGAGTGTAACTGTACTGTTAAATGTAATTTGGATGTGTTTTGTGCAACTTTTTAGTCAAGCTTAAAATTTAGCCAGTGCTCTGAAGTCATGCTATCCCGACGCACCTTAAGTTTAATTGCGCTTGAGTGAACGTGTTTACTTTGAACATGTAATGCGCGCACTACTTCTGGTGCTATCAAAGAGCTGCGATAAACCCCTTTTCACTTGTGCGCAACAGTTAGCATGCTCGTAATCTAGCCCTAAGAGAGTGGAAAAAGTTACAAGTAAAGCCCAGACATTAAATAATAAATGTAGGTTACATTGTATTATTACTGGGCTTAATTTAACTCTTTATGGGGTAATTGATTTTGAGTTTAATGCTACAGGGACTATAAAGGAATTAAAAAATACCTGGGAGAGGCATAAGGCTATCCTAAGAAAACAATAACATGTAATATGGGTGTACATGATGGGCCTTTTGGTTCTTATCTACCGTCAAATTATATGTTGCTTTTTATGTTAGAATATCTTCCTGCAATTCTGTATAAAACCCCTTCTGAAAACGTAACTGTAGTCTTCAATAAATCATAAATGCTTTTTCATTAACAGCAACTGAAGACTGGTAACAAACAGTAAATATAAAGAATTACACAGTGTCAAGTTTCAGTCATGAACTAAATATTGGTTCACTGTTAGGGATTTTGACTTTATATTTCTAGCAATATTAAGACCTGCTGGATAAAGTAATACGTTACTTTATCCACATTTTCTAAAATAGTGGGAAAATATTTTTTTTTCCAAAATACCATATAAGTCAAAATATCCTGAATTTATTTTCAAAATTGTTACATATTATTCTTCACAATTTCTGAAATTCAGCAAAATGTAATGTAATTGTTTATAAGCATTAAAGAAGTTTAAAAATGTTTTTTGGTCCGTCTAACAGAGTGCATTTAAAAATGCACTGCAAAGCATTTTTAAATTAAAAATTGATATCCCTGTGCTCAATAAACCATATTTTTTTGGAAGTTTTCACTGTCAGCCTGTGAGTTATATAAACCTTAGTTGTTAGTCACACTTTAAATTCAAACTGATTTTATTAAACCTTTTTTTATAAGGGAAAAAACTTTTTTTTAACTTATTAAACTGATGTTTTTTCACATACTTGATAGAAAGAATATGTCTACAATGTCCCTTTAAGGCTTGTTGTTACTATGTACATTAATTGATATGTGGATGTCAAAAAGCATTTTAAAAGTAATTACTCTTTCTAAAGAAACCATCTGTTGGATATAAATAAATTAAACTGTCTATGAAACATTTGTTTAGTCTCTATATACAGAACACTTGGGCACATAATGTGATTGCCTGCACCTCCCTAAAAAGCCCCAAATATGGCAAATGCACATGAAGTTGATTTGGCCTCACCTTCAGATGGGTATTGTTTGGCATCTAGGGGATGGATTATCCCTTTAGGAGGGGATAACTTTACATGGCATCATTTTTTAATCAGGCAAGTAGTTATTAGTGATGATTAAAATCATGCTAGTCCACTCAAATGCCTAATATTTTAATCATCTACTTTAATTTCTTACTAGCTGTATTTGTAACCAACAAACAATGCAATAAATCAATACAAAATAGGAATAAGCAAATAAAATACAGAGCATTGGATTTGCTTAAAAATTTACAAGGTTAAATAAATGGAAGTTTGAATAAACAGTACTGAGCCAAAGTCTTAGGCCAGCATTAGATTTGATGTTTTAGCAATGGTTTAATGACCATATATCATTATTTCTCAGTCTCTTTATTAGAATACAACCATAAAATACAGGGTATTTGTATACAGTATTAAAAAACAGAAAACAAAATCTGAAAAAACAGCTTCAATATACTAAAATGGCAAGTATTTAGTGTGACCTCCCCTTACACTTAAGCAATAGCAGGAAACTGCCTCTTGTAAACCTAAATAAAATGGAACCCTAATTAATGTCATTGCTAACACCTGTATTTGTCATGTCAAAATGACTGCTGTGAAAAAGGGTCTATTACACCAGGTTTGTGCAAGACATGTTTGAGCATTACGTACACATGTGGTATGAGTTTAAGTAATTGGAAGCTTGCTAATAAGACCAACTTTCAATCACATCATACCATTCAACATGCCAAAGATCAAAGAATTTGACAGACATAAAATCATACTTTTGCATGAGGAAAGCCACTTTTAAAGGGAAATCAGCAAACAAACTGGATACTCAAGATGCAGTATTGAAGCTGTTATAAAGAAATTTGAAGAACCAGGTCAAGGACAAAAAAAGAACTGGAAGACCAAGAAAATTTTCAAAATCTGATGAGTAGTTTCTCAGAGTTTCTTCTTTGACAGACCAGAAGAAGTCCAGCAAGGACCTGGCTCAGCATCTGGCAGCTTCATGGGGATGCTGAGTTGACGTTTCTACAGTCGAAAGAAGCTTGATCAGGAATGGTCTTTGTGGAAGGGTAGCAGCCAAGAAACCACTTTTTCGGAAGGGGAACAGGGTGAAAAGACTAAGATATGCAAAAGCTCACAAATATTGGAATGAAGATCATTGTAAAAGAGTATTATGGAGTGACAAACCAAGTTTGAAATGTTTGGGTCAAATCATCGACAATATGTGAGAAGACAAGTTGGAGGGAGATGGAAGAATGATTGCTTGCGGCCTTCAGTGAAACATGGTGAAGGGTTTAGTTTGGGGCGCATTTATGCCAATGGTGTTGGCGATATTGTCCGCATTGATGGGATCATGAATGAAGAAAAGTACACAGATTTTAATTCATTATGCCATTCCTTCTGGAAAGCGCCTGATTGGGAATGGTTTTATTTTACAGCATGATATTGATCCCAAATTTGAAATCACATTTGGGGAGAAAAACAGCTGATAAAACACTGACAATCATGGACTGATCTCCACAGTGTCCAGACCAGAATATTATAGATGGCCTAAGACTTTTGCACAGTACTGTATACCACATACAAATTCTGAGAACCTCAAATGTATTAAAATAGCTAAATAATGTATTAGTTCATGGTTAAAATACATCAATATTCAATGCCACACTAACTGCAGTGCTCCAACTAAGGGCTAGATTACAAGTGGAGCGCTAAAATTTCATCTGATAATAAATCAGACATTACAAGTGGCTGGTTATTGCTACCGCAAGCTCTCAGTAGCAATTAGCGCTTATAAAATTTAGCAGAAATCAGAACTTGTTATTTTTATAAATATGCCCCAAACAGCCTCGAAATACAGTCTAGCGTATTTTATTAAAAAATAAAGATAGCATCATTTTTATTGTTTAATAAATTGCTGCACTAGGCAGTATTTTGGGGCTAAAGTTAGTGGAAGTGGGGTGTTAGAAAAAAAACGGCACTGAAAAGTGCCTTTACATTGCGGTCTATGGCAACTGTGTGTTCCCTGTAAATATATATGTATATGCTTATATATACATATATATGTATGTGTTAATATGTGTATATACACATATTTACACATAAATATACATGTATATAATCATATACATATATATGTAAAATTGCTGCCATCGCTGCGCTACTTACCCCTAGATATGTGCAACGTGAAAAATGTTGTTTAGTTTTCATTAGTTAAATAAATAATTTTGTTTCAGGAAATTAGTTAAGTTAAAAAAAAATTGTTTCGGCATATTAGTTATGTTAAATTAAATTGTTTTTCGGATCCATTTGTTTTTTGGATCCGTTAGTTATTTCGGATCCACTATTATTTCATATTCATTATTCTATTCTGAAGTTTAGAATAGAATAATGAATATGAATAAAGAATAGATTTAAAATAAAGAATGGATCCGAAAAACGATTTTACTTAACATAACTAATATGATGATTCCCGAAACAAAAATTATCTAAAAAACCGCCGTCACCCACATCGCCGCCACAAAAAAGCTATTTAGCCCTAAACCGCCTCCCCCACACATCACCAACACTAACTAAACCTATTAACCCCTAAACCACTGCTCCCCCACATCGCCGACACTAAATAAACCTATTAACCTCTAAACCGCCGTCCCCCACATCACAGACACTAAATAAACCTATTAACCTCTAAACCGCCATCCCCCACATCGCAGACACTAAATAAACCTATTAACCCCTAAAGCACCGTCCCCCCACATCACCGGCAATAACTAAACCTATTAACCTCTAAACCTCCGCCCCCACATCGCCAACACTAAATAAAGCTATTAACCCCTAAACTGCTGCCCCCACATCGCCAACACTAAACTAAACCTATTAACCCCTAAACCGCCGCCCCCCCCCCACATCGCCAACACTAACTAAAGCTACTAACCTCTAAACTGCTGCCCCCCACATCGCAACTATCTAAATTAAACTATATTAACCCCTAAATCTAACACCCGCTAACTTTAACATAATTAAAATACACCTATATTAAAGTTACAATTATTAACTAACTACCTGTTTAAAAATAAATACGAACTTACCTGTGAAATAAAAATAGAATCTAAGCTAGCTACAATATAACTATTTACTAACTACTGAAATTATTTTTAGTAATGTTAGTTTTTTTTTAGTTTAAAGGGATAGGAAGTCAAAATGTAACTTGCATGATTCAGATAGAGCATGTTATTGTAAGACACTTTTACATTCATTTCTATTTTCAAATGTGCTTCATTCTCTTAGTATCCCTTGTTAAAAAATTAATACCCACATATCCTACACTGGTGGGAGCTGCTGCTAATTGGTGCCTGCACACATTTGTCTCTTGTGATTGGCTAAATAGATATTTTCAGCTTCCTGTCAGTAGTGCAATGCTGTCCCTTTAGCAATGGATAACAAGAGAATGAAGAACATTTGATAATAGAATTAAATTGGAAAGTTGTTTAAAATTGTATGTTCTATCTAAATCATGAAAGAAAATTTGGGGGTTTACTATCCGTTTAAGCTTAGGTTTTATTTTCATTTCACAGGTAAGTTTGTATTTATATTAACTAGGTAGTTAGTAAATAGTAATAATGTAACTAGCTTAGGTTTTATTTTTATTTCACAGGTAAGTTTGTTAATAATTGTAAATAGGTTTAGTTAGTGTGGGTGATGTGGGAGGCGGCGGTTTAGGGGTTTATAAGTTTACTTAGTGCTGGCGATGTGGGGAGCGGCGGTTTAGAGGTTAATAGGTTTATTTAGTGTTTTAGTTACTGTTGGTGATGTGGGGGGGCGGTGGTTTAGAGGTTAATAGGTTTAGTCAGTGTTGGCAAAGTGATGGGGATGGCGGTTTAGAGGTTAATAGGTTTAGTTAGTGTTGGCAAAGTGATGGGGACGGCGGTTTAGAGGTTAATAGGTTTAGTTAGTGTTGGTGATGTGGGGGGGCGGTGGTTTAGAGGTTAATAGGTTTAGTCAGTGTTGGCAAAGTGATGGGGACGGCGGTTTAGAGGTTAATAGGTTTAGTTAGTGTTGGCAAAGTGATGGGGACGGCGGTTTAGAGGTTAATAGGTTTAGTTAGTGTTGGCAAAGTGATGGGGACGGCGGTTTAGAGGTTAATAGGTTTAGTTAGTGTTGGCAAAGTGATGGGGACGGCGGTTTAGAGGTTAATAGGTTTAGTTAGTGTGGGTGATGTGGGAGGCGGCGGTTTAGGGGTTTATAAGTTTACTTAGTGCTGGCGATGTGGGGAGCGGCGGTTTAGAGGTTAATAGGTTTATTTAGTGTTTTAGTTACTGTTGGTGATGTGGGGGGGTGGTGGTTTAGAGGTTAATAGGTTTAGTCAGTGTTGGCAAAGTGATGGGGATGGCGGTTTAGAGGTTAATAGGTTTAGTTAGTGTTGGCAAAGTGATGGGGACGGCGGTTTAGAGGTTAATAGGTTTAGTTAGTGTTGGTGATGTGGGGGGGCGGTGGTTTAGAGGTTAATAGGTTTAGTCAGTGTTGGCAAAGTGATGGGGACGGCGGTTTAGAGGTTAATAGGTTTAGTTAGTGTTGGCAAAGTGATGGGGACGGCGGTTTAGAGGTTAATAGGTTTAGTTAGTGTTGGCAAAGTGATGGGGACGGCGGTTTAGAGGTTAATAGGTTTAGTTAGTGTTGGCAAAGTGATGGGGACGGCGGTTTAGAGGTTAATAGGTTTAGTTAGTGTTGGCAAAGTGATGGGGACGGCGGTTTAGAGGTTAATAGGTTTAGTTAGTGTGGGTGATGTGGGAGGCGGCGGTTTAGGGGTTTATAAGTTTACTTAGTGCTGGCGATGTGGGGGGCGGCGGTTTAGAGGTTAATAGGTTTATTTAGTGTTGGCGATGTAGGGTGACGGCGGTTTAGGAGTTAATAGGTTTATTTAGTGTTTTAGTTACTGTTGGTGATGTGGGGGGGCGGTGGTTTAGAGGTTAATAGGTTTAGTCAGTGTTGGCAAAGTGATGGGGACGGCGGTTTAGAGGTTAATAGGTTTAGTTAGTGTTGGTGATGTGGGGGGACGGTGGTTTAGAGGTTTATAGGTTTAGTTGGTGTTGGCAAAGTGATGGGGACGGCGGTTTAGAGGTTTAGTTGGTGTTGGTGATGTGGGGGGACGGTGGTTTAGATTAGAACAATTAAAAATTCCAAATATGAGAATGGATCTGAAAATTCAGAAACTGATTTATTAATTTTCGGGTATTTTAGTTATGGTGCCGATTCGGAAATTCGAATTTATTCGAATCTCAGAATCGGGCAAAACGAATTGCACATGTCTACTTACCCCTTCACTGTGCTGAAGTGCTGATGCCATCTAGGAGCTTATAGAAGGGCATTTAGTGAGCGCAATGCTTCCCAGCAATGCGAAAGTAAGGTCGCGTTCGCATTGCTGTGAACTTGTAATACATTACCATACGCTGGTATTACACAGTGGAGGGAAAATATCACTTTCATGAAAGCGATATTTAGCGCTCCACTTGTAATCCGGCCCTAAATGTCTTTTTCCACTAATGAAGTATTATATTTTTATACAATTGCAGCGTGATCCTGGAGATATGGATTTGCAAATGAATAAAGCAACATTTCTGCAGAAATGATCTTCATTTGTAAATCGTACAGGTGACATAGTGACAAGACAAAATTAAATAGAGAGACTTGGGCAGATTTGTTGGGCCTTTGGTTCTTATATCACATCTAGGTTTCTTTGACTAATATAAAGAAGTTATTTCCTAAACTGAGCACTACATTTCAGGATGTAGGAAAGATAGAATGAAGAATTTAATCTTTATCACTAAAATATGTCAATGAAAATAAAGTGGTTGTTCTTGCACTTGTAGGTCCTTCCTCATTCTTTACTTCCCCAAGGAGATCACCATCATTATTGTATTCTGCTTGATAATGTCATGTGTAATTAGGTAATAGCCATAAGCAGCATTGATACCTTACTGTATGCAGTCCATGGGGTAGATTTACCAATGTCTGTTCAACATGATACGCTGTAGCATATTATGTCCGACAGACATTGCTGAATGCACAAGCAGTTCACCAATCGGCCGCTAGCAGGGGGTGTCAATCAGCCCGAACGTATAGGATCGGGCGGATTGAAGACCGCAGCCTCAGAGGCAGCGGACAAGTTATGTCAAGTTATGTCTTTAGATTGCTGCTTCATAACTGCTGTTTCCGGCGAGCCTTAAGGCTCGTGCGGGAACAAGGGCCTATGTCGGATGGACATAATCCTCTTTAGCGGATCGTGTATGCCTGACATCGCTAAATGCCAACAGCATACGCTGTCAGCATTTAACATTGCACAAGCATTACTGGTCAATCGGCCGCCGATCGGCCGCTAGCAGGGGGTGTCAATCATCCCAATTGTATCTGATCAGGATGATTGTAGTTCGCCACCTCAGCTTCTTAACTTAAGTTTCCGGCAAGCTGGAAACTTCGGGGGTAGATTGCAGCAATCTAAGAGAGAGAGAGAGAAAGAGAGAGAGAGAGAGAAAGAAAGAGAGAGAAAGAAAGAGACAGAGAGAGAAAGAGAGAGAGAGAAAGAAAGAAAGAAAGTAAGAGAAAGAGAGAGAAAGAAAGAGAGAGAAAGAAAGAGAGAGAAAGAAAGAAAGAGAGAGAGAAATAGAGAAAGATAGAGAGAAGGAAAGAGAGAAGGAAAGAGAGAGAGAAAGAGAGAGAAAGAGAGAGAAGGAAAGAGAGAGAAAGAAAGAGAGAAAGAAAGAAAGAGAGAAATAGAGAAAGCAAGAGAGAGAAAGAAAGAAAGAGAGAGCGAAAGAGAGAGAAGGAAAGAGAGAAAGAGAAAGAAAGAGAGAGAGAGAAGGAAAGAGAGAGAAAGAGAGAAAGAAAGAGGGAGAAAGAGAGAGAAAGAAAGAGAGAAAGAGAGAGAGAGAAAGAAAGAGAGAAAGAAAGAGAGAAAGAAAGAAAGAAAGAAAGAAAGAAAGAAAGAAAGAGAGAGAAAGAAAGAGAGAGAGAAAGAAAGAAAGAAAGAAAGAAAGAAAGAAAGAAAGAAAGAAAGAAAGAGAGAAATAGAGAAAGAGAGAGAGAGAAAGAAAGAAAGAAAGGAAGAAAGAGAAGGAAAGAGAGAAAGAGAGAGAAAGATAGAGAGAGAGAGAGAGAGAGAGGGGGAGAGAGAGAGAGAGAGAGAGAGAGAGAGAGAGAGAGAGAGAGAGAGAGAGAGAGAGAGAGAGAGAGAGAGAGAGAGAGAGAGAGAGAGAGAAAGAGAGAGCAGGACAGAGAGAGAAAGAGAGAGAGAAAAAGAAACATAGAGAAAGAAAGAGGGAGAAAGAGAGAGAAAGAAAGAGAGAAAGAGAGAGAGAGAAAGAGAGAGAGAGAGAGAGAGAAAGAAAGAGAGAGAAAAAAAGAAACAGAGAGAAAGAAAGAGGGAGAAAGAGAGAGAAAGAAAGAGAGAAAGAAAGAGAGAGAGAGAGAAAGAAAGAAAGAAAGAAAGAAAGAGAGAGACAAAGAAAGAGAGAGAGAGAGAGAAAAAGAGAGAGAAAAAAAGAAACAGAGAGAAAGAAAGAGGGAGAAAGAGAGAGAAAGAGAGAGAGAGATAAAGAAAGAGAGAGAAAGAAAGAAAGAGAGAGAAAGAAAGAGAGAGAAAAAAAGAAAGAAGAGAGAGAGAAAGAAAGAGAGACTGATTCACACAGACCTGTATAAAAAGCAACTCACTAATTACATTCACTACAGGTGTGTGTGGGCTCTGGGAGTTAACCATTGCCTTACATAGGAAAAATATCTCTCTCTAATTTCCTACTTATGTAAACCCCATATTTCACCCTGTCACAGTATATAATCATTACACTCTGGTTAATGAAAGCAAATAAAAAATAAAAAAGGCTGAATAGTTGCCTTTGAGGGGCCTAAGGATGAACACCCATGGTTACATTTTACATGGCAGGGGTGACATTTATATTTGTAATTTAGGATTCAACTGATACTGAATAATGAGAAGCCAGTCACACACTTTTTAGAACACATGAAGGGGCATTTGTATATAGATAATCCAAAAAATCTTGAGAGCCTTAGTAAAATTTTAGGAGATGTTACTCCCTGGCTTTTAGGATGTGCAAGGCTCTGCAATGTAAACATCTGATATCATGATCTTGATAAGGTTTGTGTGTGCAGTCTGCAGTAAAAAAGCAATGATAATGGGATTTATAGTAAAATGATGGTCACAAGGCGTCTGAGTGTCATTTTCCTTTACCATTAACACGTATACCAAGTAAATGTAAAGCAAGTAACACTGGCAGAGGAAGCAGGAGGCATTAGAGCACAGTAACATTGAAAGCAAAACAGGTCACCTTCTACTTTGGGATTAAACTGGTAAGGTTGAATCTGCAGCAAATATATTATCTTGCACAGGTCAGCATTCTGCAGAGAATCTGGTCCAGTGACTATAAATTGATAGACATTTAGATACCAACATGGATAAACAGACTGCACATATACTATTGGTGTATAGAATAAAGTAACTGGACTTATCCTACTATAAGATGTTTCACAAACACCTTTAATTGCAAGGACTATTTTCCTTTGTGTGTACACATGTATTTCCCTGTTAGAAGAGCACATTTTTCTGTGGTGAAACATTAAACTTTTTTAAAACAACTTTAAAAGAACTAAACTATACATACATAAATGCCTGTTGTTTAATGTCAAGATCCAGTGTGTCTATACTTTAACTCACATGGTGCATAGCCAGCTTAGATTCAGTTCCTCATACCCTCCTTCCTCCCCTCTCCTTCCTTTCCGTGTCTGATAGGAACTCCAGACTCCTCCTCTGTCACAGAGTCTAACCCACTTAAGGTGCAATAGTCCTATTTTTGCTGAGGGGAGCTAAATAATACCAGATCAAGCCACACAGAAATGTAGGCATCATGTGTTCTACACAGTGCAGGGTGATCACACAGCTGGGCCACTGACAGGCTTGTATATAAAGTATTTTAGAAAAAGTTACTGCCCATTACTAGAGAATCTCACTATCTCTCTAACCAGACTGTGCTCCAGCTCCTTCCACCACTATCAGCAGTGTTTACTGAAGCGTTTCTGTTCTCTGTCCTGGGGGAACTTAGTTTCACCTGCAAAAATAGTGCAGGAACTCCATTCAAATGTGTTCCCGCTGGACTTGACCCCTGCTCTACCCGGATTTTTTTTTTATTGAGATGGAGAGGGCTATCTCTGCTTCTTCTTTAATTCAGGAGAGATTACAGCCCTATTTAAAAGAGGTGATGTCCTTATTTGGAATGAGGACTACATCTTCCCTAACTTGTGGGTGATCACAGTTGCAATGATAATTAACTTGCCCTACTAGGGACCAGGGTATTTTGTATTTTTTTTAATTCCTTACTTTTGGAAAGAGTGGTCTTATGCACCTGTAATTGGTAAAATTTATAAAATGGCATAAACCCACATAATTGCTGTATGGATTGTAATCGCTCCAATTATCTCCAAAACACATTATAAACTAAACTATACACCACACCCACAAAATAACATTGCAGGTGATCACCATAGGAATGTCAATTCTCTATCTACTAGAAGACTTTTAGTGTGCTCTGTGCTATTACCGTATCACCTTCATATAAAATAGGGCATGTGACTCCCGTTTAAAAAAAGGTTAAACTGATTGTTCTACTGTTTCTACTCCCTGAAGTGTAGTACACAGTTTAGTAGACAATCTCATTCAATACAGGTGTGTGTGGGCTCTGGGAGAAGGTTAACCATTGCCTTACGTAGGAAAAATATCTCTCTCTAATTTCCTGCTTATGTAAACCCCATCTTTCACCCTGTCACAGCATATAATCATTACACTCTGGTTAATGAAAGCAAATAAAAAATAAAAAAGGCTGAATAGTTGCCTTTGAGGGGCCTAAGGATGAACACCCATGGTTACATTTTCAATGGCAGGGGTGACATTTATATTTGTAATTTAGGATTCAACTGATACTGAATAATGAGAAACCAGACACACACTTTTTAGAACACATGAAGGGGCATTTGTATATAGATAATCCAAAAAATCTGAGAGCCTTAGTAAAATTTTAGGAGATGTTACTCCCTGGCTTTTAGGATGTGCAAGGCACTGTAATGTAAACATCTGATATCATGATCTTGATAAGGTTTGTGTGTGCAGTCTGCAGTAAGAAACAATGATAATGGGATTTATAGTAAAATGATGGTCACAAGGCGTCTGAGTGTCATTTTCCTTTACCATTAACACGTATACCAAGTAAATGTAAAGCAAGTAACACTGGCAGATGAAGCAGGAGGCATTAGAGCACAGTAACATTGAAAGCAAAACAGGTCACCTTCTACTTTGGGATTAAACTGGTAAGGTTGAATCTGCAGCAAATATATTATCTTGCACAGGTCAGCATTCTGCAGAGAATCTGGTCCAGTGACTATAAATTGATAGACATTTAGATACCAACATGGATAAACAGACTGCACATATACTATTGGTGTATAGAATAAAGTAACTGGACTTATCCTACTATAAGATGTTTCACAAACACCTTTAATTGCAAGGACTATTTTCCTTTGTGTGTACACATGTATTTCCCTTGCTATCTCTGGAAAAACTAAAATGAATTCTAATCAGAGAGAAAGCAAGAAGCTGGAAGGATATGACTCTTCCCTGTTAGAAGAGCAAATTTTTCTGTGGTGAAACATTAAACTTTTTTAAAACAACTTTAAAAGAACTAAACTATACATACATAAATGCCTGTTGTTTAATGTCAAGATCCAGGGTGTCCATACTTTAACTCACATGGTGCATAGCCAGCTTAGATTCAGTTCCTCACACCCTCCTTCCTCCCCTCTCCTTCCTTTCCGTGTCTGATAGGAACTCCAGACTCCTCCTCTGTCACAGAGTCTAACCCACTTAAGGTGCAATAGTCCTATTTTTGCTGAGGGGAGCTAAATAATACCAGATCAAGCCACACAGAAATGTAGGCATCATGTGTTCCACACAGTGCAGGGTGATCACACAGCTGGGCCACTGACAGGCTTGTATATAAAGTATTATAGAAAAAGTTACTGCCCATTACTAGAGAATCTCACTATCTCTCTAACCAGACTGTGCTCCAGCTCCTTCCACCACTATCAGCAGTGTTTACTGAAGCGTTTCTGTTCTCTGTCCTGGGGGAACTTAGTTTCACCTGCAAAAATAGTGCAGGAACTCCATTCAAATGTGTTCCAGCTGGACTTGACCCCTGCTCTACCCGGATTTTTTTTATTGAGATGGAGAGGGCTATCTCTTCTTTACTTCAGGAGAGATTACAGCCCTATTTAAAAGAGGTGATGTCCTTCTTTGGAATGAGGACTACATCTTCCCTAACTTGTGGGTGATCACAGTTGCAATGATAATTAACTTGCCCTACTAGGGACCAAGGTATTTTTTTTTTTTTTAATTCCTTACTTTTGGAAAGAGTGGTCTTATGCACCTGTAATTGGTAAAATTTATAAAATGGCATAAACCCACATAATTGCTGTATGGATTGTAATCGCTCCAATTATCTCCGAAACACATTATAAACTAAACTATACACCACACCCACAAAATAACATTGCAGGTGATCACCATAGGAATGTCAATTCTCTATCTACTAGAAGACTTTTAGTGTGCTCTGTGCTATTACCTTATCACCTCCATATAAAATAGGGCATGTAACACCCGTTTAAAAAAAGGTTAAACTTATCGTTCTACTGTTTCTACTCCCTGAAGTGTAGTACACAGTTTAGTAGACAATCTTTATTTTAGTCTAAAGGATTTGAGCTACCAAATTTTCATTTGTATTTCTCTAAAATGAATTTGAATTAAAAAAAATATTTGACACTTAATTACCATAATTTTCTACAGAAGATTTGTTCTTACAAACAGAAACAGGACTATAAGTGCAGACATATAGCTTAATCTCCCTTATACATTCTAGTTGCTAAACCACATCTCCAGGGCACAACATGTACACTGCAATTGTAATAAAAAGTAAAATGCTTTAGTATGCAGAAGATCAGTAAGAGCTGGGGAACTCCAGTTAGTTGTTAAATCATTCGAGGTGGGGAAAAGCATTTGTGGCATTAGATATTGCTACATTTTAATATTTCAGGAATAAATTATTTTGCTTTTTAATACATTTGAAGAGCACAGACTCTTTATGATGAATATTAATTCAAGAAAACTAGCTTTTAATCTCATGCATTTTAAAGGATCCAAACTGGAAACGTTATATCCTAGACGGATCAAGAATTAACATCAGCTCATACTGCTAGCTACTCCACCACCCCTTGTTTCCATCAGCTATGTATTAGATTGTAAACTGCCTTGGAACAGGGCCCTGTAATTCTTGTCTCTGTCTGTATGTCATTGTTACAATGAAGATAAGATATAGGGTTAATAATCTTCACTAAGCTTTTGCTGTGTATAAAGGGACAGTGTATTCATGCAAGCAACTGATACGAGTTAAAGTGACAATGCACTGTACATTTAATTTCACCTTAATGGGCTAGATTACGCGTGGATTGCTATTTACTGCTCCCGCTTGTGCATTAACTTTGCAAAAAGTAAGCTTTTTGCGTGTCGTGTAGCGCTTTTTATTAGCTGAAAGTAAAAAGTTTTTGCACAAGCACTATGCCGATGAGCCCAAAAAGCCAAACTTTGAATTTTGTGACCACTTTAACGAATTCCCCCAAACCTGATCGTGTTTTTTCAAGTGCACTAACCCGGCATGAAATATTAATATTTCACATTCCAATGTTCTTCACAAAGAAGAATATGTTATATTTTTATTCATAGATACACATTTATATATATATCTGATGTGTTTTTTTGGTAGAATATATATCTATACATATATATTATTATATATATATATATAGGTATAGATAAATACAGCTATATATAGGACTACTACTTATAAATACTATGAAGATAATTGGAATATGAAATATTTACATTAAATACATTAAACACTTCATTAAATATGAATATTGCATAAATATACTTTTACATATTTTCATGTACTTGACTGCAAAGGGCTCTAATGCACACACACACACACACATATATATGTGTCTATATATGTATACATATGTATTTATGTGTTTACATGTGCATATATGTCTGTAAAAGGTTTACGTTGAAATTGTGTTGGATTTACAATTATATCCAAAATGTATATTTATAATGATGTTATCTAAATATTTAAGTTCATTTGAACTCAATTTGATTGTGGGGGGGGGGGGGGGCTGGGACTATAGCTAGCTCCGTCCCCCCACTACACAACTTGCGGTTAGGGGATCTTTTGAGTCCTCCGCATACCTAAGGCAGAGTTTGGAAGTCTGTGCCACGCCAAGGCGACAGGGGCCTTGTTATTCCCTACTCCACTATACCTACCTAGTCATTTTCAACAGGTTCCCCCTGTTATAACCCCCCTTCCCCCTTTTTTTTTTTTTTTTACCCTAAACACTAAGGGCCTAAACTCCCCAACAAAAAGAAGCTTACTACTAAAATTCCTTCAAACCCAACATATTGACTTAGCATTCCTCCAGGAGACCCACTGGACTGAAGTCGGGTCATCTAGATTTAAACCACCACAATATCCAGTTGCAATCTCATCCACTTTTCATAAGAAGGCCAGGGGGGCAACGATAATGATTGGGAACCAAATAGCATACGAACATATATATACTGACTGTGACTCAGCAGGCCGCTATGTGATCTGTGTGTGCCGCCTAAATTGTGTAGTGTATACTCTAGTTGTCACGTATCTGCCCAACGCTAACCAAGCTAGTTTCCTTAGAAGGCTGCTCTTGACTGTGGACAAACAAGGCCACATGCTCCTGGCTGGCGACTTCAATATGATTTGGGACCCTGAGAAAGATAGGAGGGGTAATTTAGCACAGGGTAGGGACAGAAATAGGGATTTTATATCTCAGAGGTTCAGAGATTTGACAGCCCAATATGAATTACATGATATATGGAGGGCTCTTCACCCAGACGCTTGTGACCATACATTTTATTCCGCCCCGCACTCTTCCTTCTCCAGGCTGGACTATGTTTTTGCGACCCCTGGGCGATGCAGAAGCTTAGGGGTTCCACTATTGTGCCCTGCTTGTGGTTAGACCACGATGCGGTGGTGGTCAGTTTTGATCTGATGGCTGCTCAGTAAGGGCATAGGAGATGGCGCATGCCAGACCATTTGTTCCAAGATGTTCTAATGCCTGAGTGGTCCAAAGAAATGTTAGATTTCCTAAGGATTAATGTAAATGGGGAAACGTTGATTTACACAGTCTGGTTGGCCTTGAAGGCTTATATCAGAGGTATCCTTATAAAAAGGGAATCACAGAACAGGAAAAGAGGGGGGGGGGGGAACCTGGCAAAGCTCTATAGTAGACTGGTCATGGTTAGGGAGCGGGCTAGGGCTGGCACCTCTCCTTCGGATATCCAGGAATGGCAATCTTTGAAAACCCGTATCCGAGACCTAGAAATGGACAAAGTCCAGAGGAATCTTAAATATTTAAAGATGAAGTTTTACCACAATGGCAACAGGGCAGATCGCCTGTTAGCAAATAGGCTACACCAAAAAACATTAATGAGTAGAATAGCCTATATCCAGAACGGGAGATGCTATTCCCTTAAGGATATCGGAGAAGCTTTTGTGGATTATTGCAGTAAACTTTATCAAATATCGTCCTCGGAACAGAGGTAGGCTCTCCCTAGGGAGGAAATAACGAGAGCTCTAAAGGACCTTAACTTACCTACGGTCTCCGCTAAGGCGGAAGAATTACTATCCGCTCCAATAAATTTTGAAGAGGTGTCCCGGGTGATCAAAGACCTAAAATTACACAAATCTCCGGGGCCCGACGGTTTCACCTCCATTTTCTCCAAGAAGCTTTCAGCAGAGATCAGCACCATCTTGGTCTCCGTTTTCAATTTGGCCTTCCAGACAGGATACTTCCCCAAGGAATATTTGGAGGCGGAGATCGTGACCATTCCCAAGCTGGGTAAGGATCCAAGCCACTGTGAAAGCTACATGCCCATATCCCTGATAAACGTGGACATGAAGATATATTCAAAAATACTGGCCAATAGGATGAGTAGGGTACTCCCTTCTTTGGTTCATCTGGACCAAGTGGGGTTCCTCCGTGGACGGCAAGGTTCAGATAACACGCGCCGATTACTAGATATATTTACTGAGTCTGCTTCCTTGGGGCTTCCACTAGTTGCCCTGTAATTAGACGCAGAAAAAGTGTTTGACAGGGTACAGTGGGAGTATATGGTAGAGGTCTTGAGAGCCTTTGGGTTCCAAGCCTATCTTATCACAGCCATTATGGCTCTATACTTTGATCCCTCGGCAAGGATTAGGGGAAAGGGATTTTGTTCCAAGCCCTTTGACATCATGAATGGGGCCAGACAGTGGTGCCCGTTTCCCCCCCTTCTCTTTGTACTTGTCATTGAGCCTTTGGCAGCTATGATCAGACAGTCAAGCGCGGTACAAGGGTTATTGATACATGACACTCTACAGAAACTTGCATTATTTGCAGACAACCTTACCCTACTAGTTACAGAGCCTGAGACTTCATTACCGGCGGTATTCGAGATTCTTAGAAGGTTCGGGAATCTATCTTACTATAAGCTTAACTACACAAAAATGGAGGCTTTGGCCTTAAATCTTTCCTCGGCACAGCTCTCTAGCCTCAAAGGGATTTACCCAAAAAGTTGGTCTACAAGCCAACTAAAACACCTGGGGGTCATCCTCTCATCTGACCCTAAAAAAGTGATTCAAGCCAAGTATGACCCACTCATAAAGGAATTCGAGAATCTTACTGCTAAATGGTCCAAATATGAGATCTCGTGGATAGGGAGAATTCAGTCAGTAAAAGTGATGCTATTACCCAAGTCCACATACTTTTTTGGTGCATCCCGCTGTTGATCCCAAACTATACTTTGAACCACTTTCAATCTGTGATAAACAGGTTTATCTGGCAGGGTAAACCCCCAAGGATCGCGATGCAACAGCTGCAAAAACCAGTCCTGAGTGGGGGGCTCGCAGCACCAAATATTCATATTTACTATAAAGCAGCCATGCTCTCCCACATAGTGGCTTGGAGGACGCTGGATGAGGACACTAGATGGGGGCAGCTTGAACAAGTGGTACTTCCAGTGGGCCTATCCCTTGAGGACCTTATATGGATCCCACAGCACGCTGACACACTCATTGGCGTAGACAACCTGGTTATTGTTGCCTGCCTTAAGACATGGAAAGAACTTCAGAATTTGGCACGGGTCGCACCTCACCCATCACCCGCTCACTCTGTCAAAGCATTGCTGCTCTGCCTACTGGACTCAAACCCCCGGGGGTGGCTCTCATGGGGCATAAAGAATATTCAGGATTTATACACACCACGTGGGTTGGTGACACAGGCTCCCGGTTTATTGACCGTAGATATCCCTAAGAAACACCACTTTGAATACTTTAGATTAATTTCTATGATTCTGGCATGGGGATTCCAGAAGGATAAACTTAGAGAAATGACTCAATGGGAAAAAAGGTGGCTTGCTGGCAAGTCGCTTCGTAAAGGCCTTGACAATCCACTATCAAGTGCTACTGGACTCAGAGGGATTTGCAAAGGTGTTCCATGTCCTGGAGTGGGAAAGAGAAATGGGGCAGGCGCACACGGAAATAGATTGGCAAAAAGCCATACAATTTACGAGAGCAGTGATACATTGTGTCACGCTATATGAATTATTTATTAACCCTTTAAGGACACAGCTTTCAGTTTGCTCAATTGTTTTATGACGGAAAAATTCCGTCATATGTCCTTAAGAGGTTAAACTAGTATTGCGCTGGCACAGGGTCCCAGTTCAATTACATAAGATGTTCCCCCAGAAGTCGCAAAAATGTTGGAGGGGATGTGGCCGGAAGGGATCTCACTTCCACATATGGTGGAGCTGCAGTAGACTAAAGGAAGTGTGGGGTCAGGTAGAGAGGGTACTAAATCAATTAGGCTTACTTCGCAAATTGACACCAGATACTGCCCTTTTTCATTTAGGGCTAGGAAAACTGACCCAACCGGAGAGGATATTGTGCATCATTATTCTTCTGGCCACAAAGTTGGCCATAGCAGGAAACTGGCTGGGTACTTCCCAAATCTCATTTCGAACGGTCAAGGATATCATTGAATATATCCGCACAATGGAAGAATATTCTCCAAAATCTATGGGTAGACTGGAATTAAATGGACAGGTCTGGGTGGCCTGGGAAGACTGGGAGAGAGCAAATAAATTGTCATGCCACGCCGCTCTAGCCGTTGCTAGGGGCGAGGCGTCTCCTTCCTGCTCGTTGCCAGGGGCAGTGTCGGACTTGGCGTCTCCTTCCTGCTCATTGCCAGGGGCAGTGTCGGCTCAGGATGCTGCTGGGAGCTCTCTGGCGCGAATCCTGCGCCTATTTAAACCCTGCTCTAACGATCTGTCACTGCCCAAGTATAGGTATTACTTTGTGTGCTCCTGGGTGTGACAGATAGTTCTATACCATTGTTGCTGATCCTGCCTGTTACTGACTACTCTATCTGCCTTAACCCTTTAACTGCTGGACTGATCTTTTGTTGCTGAACCTGCCTGTTGCTGACTACTCTGCCTGTTTGTCCCCTGAATTTCTGGATTGATTTACTGCTGCTGAACTCGCCTGTCTGACTACTCTGCCTGTTTAACCCCTCATTTGCCGGACTGATATATTGTTGCCAAACCCTGCCTGCCTTGACCATTCTAGTGGTGTGCCCTTGGACTGCTTTATTGTTGCCAAACCCTGCCTGTCTTGACCATTCTAGTGGTGTGCCCTTGGACTGCTTTACTGTTGCCGAACCCTGCCTGCCTTGACCATTCTAGTGGTGTTTCCTTGGATTGCTTCGCCGTTGCCGCTGGGGACCATCCTGCCTGTGGTGAGTGCCGCTCTCCTCATCTTGCTAACTTTCTCTGCTCTGGGATATTCCCAATCATTCCGGCTCGACGCCGGGATAACAAGACTACTGGTCGAGTTCGGTCTGATAGAGGAGTATCCCACGAGCATTACATAAATAGGGTATGACAGAGACCGGACACGGGTGCCCACATTTACAAAGTAGTGGTCCTCCTTCTGAAGTTCCTCACATGCACCAGATGGTGTTTTCCTCTGCCCCCCCCCCTTGTCCTCCCCTTTTTTTCTCTTCTCTCTCTCTTTGCCCTGTCACCTTGGAATGTATTTCCTTTACCAATCCAAATTTTTCCATAGCCACCTGGGTGTTAGAAAAATAGGTATTTGAAGAAATTATACAGGCTTCCCACTGTTCTGAAGGGATACTGAGAACCAGGTGGCTAACAATATTTTTTCTGTGCTATGATTCATTGATTTCTGACCTGAAGCCTATGATGTGGACACACAAAGGCCTACCTTTTCCCTTTCAGAGTCCTTATACGAAATCCAGGTCTCATGATTATCACTTATTAAAGTATTTTTGGTTTGTCCAAGTTAAAATGTTTATGTGTAAAAAGAGGTGCCACTCATGGCTTATTACATCTTCCTCTGGTGAGGATCTATTGTTGCTTATTTATTTATTTATAAAATATTTTACCAGGAAGGATACATTGAGATTTCTCTTGTTTTCAAGTATGTCCTGGGTTTCAAGTATGTCCTGGGTATGGTTTCTAGGACATGCCTATGTATTAGAAGTATGAGTCTTGATGTATGTATATAGGCGTGTTGCCATGAAAATTACATGATCTTGTTTTGTATGTTCTTGCTACCTCAATAAAAATCATTAAAAAAAAAATAAAAAAAAATAATATGCATTATACAGAACAATGCATATCATTTAAACATTATATATAAATGTATTGACATAGTTCTGTGGGAGTAAGCTGCATTTTGATTGGGATACATCACCAGTTGTGTGATATATTCAAATCTCTGAAGTACAGATTACGTAGGGTGTCAGCCATGTTTGTCTCCTCACCTTTTCATTCAGTGACGAGTAGGTGTAGTTACAGTTAGATCACACAGGCATTATTTGAAGTGTTTTCCTACACAGAAACAGTGTTTGATTTTAGTGAGCGCAATGTGTGTGCTGTGTAGAAACACTTCAAATATACCCCGTCCACTGCAAGTGCCGACAAGTGGCAATGTTGGGGGACTTTTGCAGAAGCCGCAATCCCTATTATATCCTATGGTAGACACATTGCCATTTGTAGGCACTTTGCGGGTCTGACCAACAGACTACAAGGCCAATGAGGCCAGGAAGGCAGTTTCTCGTCGGCCTGTCGTGCTTTGAATATCGGGGCCTAACTGTTGGGAATTTGTACAGAGACAGATATAAAATAAGGATGCATTTGTGAGTACAGAAAGTGATAAAATAAGGAGATCTGATTTCCCTGCAAGCTCAACACATTTTGATGGGTTGTGGTGTCAAAGAACAAAACCAGCTATTTTGTATACAAAAAATAAACCTAATGGAGCAATTTATCATACATTTTATTTTCTGCTGATGTGTATCAAGTCATTGGCAACACATTAAAAGAAAAATAATTTTATAGTATTCGGTCCCTTTAAAAGCTGTTACTAGCTACCCTAGAGTAGAGCCCTGAAGACGAGAACTAAATATAAGATAAAAAATAAGTACATACAAATCATCAAAAAGTATGCAAAGGCAACGAGCTAACTGATCTGAGAGATAAAGTGTAGAACATTTCGCATTAAGATGTATATCCTGTTGCAGCAGTAACCGGAGAGAATGTAACAGCATGTTCCTAAGTAAGTCATAAAAATAAATGGATAAGTAAATTAGATCTGCAGTAAAACTAATGGAAATGACTAAAATATAATAAATATACAATACAAATATTTAACTCTTCTTGACTAAATTGCAAATAATTTAATCCTTTAGCTATTAGGGCCTCCATTACATATAGAGCGCCGCCCGCAAAAGCCGGCGACGCCAGATTTTACGCGATTTTGGTATTACATATATGGCGTAACATACAAGTTATGTCCGTATATTTCACCCGTCGCTCGCAATTTGTACTCCTATAGGCTAACATGGGACTGCGTCATAAATCGGTATCCAATATCCAGCGCAAGGCCTTACGTGGAGAAAATGGAGAAATCTTACTCCATTTTTACCTCACCATAAATGGCAGCCGTAGCAAGCCTTGCACTGAGTATGGGAGCACCGTAACTCCCGAAAATGCCTGCAAAAATAAACTAACACCTAACGCATGCGCAATGTCTATCTACCTGTCAACCGCAATCCCCCACCGCAATAACTAATAAAGTCTTAACCCCTAAACCGCCATAGCCCACATAGCCTATTAAATGTATTAACCCCTAATCTGCCGCCGCCAACGTCGCCGCCACTATAATAAAGTTATTAACCCCTAAACCTAAGTCTAACCCTAACACCCCCCTAACTTAAATATTATTTAAATAAATCTAAATAAATTTACTATTATTAACTAAATTATTCCTATATAAAACTAAATACTTACCTATAAAATAAACCCTAAGATAGCTACAATATAATTAATAATTACATTGTAGCTATTTTAGGATTTATTTTTATTTTACAGGTAACTTTGTATTTATTTTAACTAGGTACAATAGCTATTAAATAGTTAATAACTATTTAATAGCTACCTAGTTAAAATAAAGACAAATTTACCTGTAAAATAAATCCTAACCTAAGTTACAATTACACCTAACACTACACTATCATTAAATAAATTAAATTAATTAACTACAATTACCTAAAATTAAATACAATTAAATAAAATAAACTATAGTACAAAAACAAACAAACACTAAATTACAGAAAATATTTTTTCTTTACAAGAAGTCTAAACTAATTACACCTAATCTAAGCCCCCTAAAAAAATAAAAAAGCCCCCCAAAATAATAAAATTCCCTACCCTATACTAAATTACAAATAACCCTTAAAAGGGCTTTTTGCGGGGCATTGCCCCAAAGTAATCAGCTCTTTTACCTGTAAAAAAATAAATACACCCCCCCAACATTAAAACCCACCACCCACACACCTAACCCTTCATCCGATCCGGGCAGAAGAGGTCCTCCAGCCGGGCAGAAGTCTTCATCCAAGCGGCATCTTCTATCTTCTTCCATCCGACGAGGAGCGGCTCCATCTTGTAACTTAGGTTAGGATTTATTTTACAGGTAAATTTGTCTTTATTTTAACTACGTAGCTATTAATTAATAGTTTGTAATTAGGCTTATTGCGTTGTGGGGGGCTGTCGGTCTAGGGGTTAATACATTTATTATTAGTAATGAGAGGGGGGATTGCGGATATAGGGGTTTTACGTGTCGGGCTTATTTTTGGGAGGCGTGTTAGACTTTTATGGGAGATTTGTTATTTTATTTACTTTTCTTAGGCGCCGGCAGTTTCTAAAGTGCCGTAAGTCACTAGCGACTCGAGAAATTTGTATTTACGCTAATTTCTGGACATCGCTAGTTTATCCGACTTACGGCACTTTATGAACTGCCGGCGGGGTTTATGTAATACCCCGATGTGCGAGGTGAAATTACGGGCGGCGCAGGTTCCCACGCTTGTGCCGAAACCTGCGACCTAGTTGTTTCTATTGAGTGTATTTTTTTTTAGGTTAGGGCTTTGGGCAATTGAAAAAGAACTAAATGCCCTTTTAAGGGCAATGCCCATACAAATGCCCTTTTCAGGGCAATGGGGAGCTTAGGTTTTTTTTAGTTAGGGTTTTATTTGGGGGGTTGGTTGTGTGGGTGGTGGGTTTTACTGTTGGGGGGGTGTTTGTATTTTTTTTTTTTTAAATAAAAAAATTGCGTTGTGGGGGGTTGTCGGTCTAGGGGTTAATACATTTATTATTAGTAATGAGAGGGGGGATTGCGGATATAGGGGTTTTACGTGTCGGGCTTATTTTTGGGAGGCGTGTTAGACTTTTATGGGAGATTTGTTATTTTATTTACTTTTCTTAGGCGCCGGCAGTTTCTAAAGTGCCGTAAGTCACTAGCGACTCGAGAAATTTGTATTTACGCTCATTTCTGGACATCGCTAGTTTATCCGACTTACGGCACTTTATGAACTGCCGGCGGGGTTTATGTAATACCCCGATGTGCGAGGTGAAATTACGGGCGGCGCAGGTTCCCACGCTTGTGCCGAAACCTGCGACCTAGTTGTTTCTATTGAGTGTATTTTTTTTTAGGTTAGGGCTTTGGGCAATTGAAAAAGAACTTAATTCCCCTTTAAGGGCAATGCCCATACAAATGCCCTTTTCAGGGCAATGGGGAGCTTAGGTTTTTTTTAGTTAGGGTTTTATTTGGGGGGTTGGTTGTGTGGGTGGTGGGTTTTACTGTTGAGGGGGTGTTTGTATTTTTTTTTAAAGGTAAAAGAGCTGATTTCTTTGGGGCAATGCCCCGCAAAAGGCCCTTTTAAGGGCTATTGGTAGTTTAGTTTAGGCTAGGTTTTTTTTTTTATTTTGGGGGGGCTTTTTTATTTTGATAGGGGGATTAGATTAGGTGTAAATAGTTTAAAGATCTTGTAATTCGTTTTTTATTTTCTGTAATGTAATTTTTTTTTGTAATTTAGCTAATTTTATTTAATTTATTATAGTGGCAGCGATGTCCGGAGTGGCAGAATAGGGGTTAATAATTTAATTTTAGTGTTTGCGATGCAGGAGAGCCTCGGTTTAGGGGTTAATAGGTAGTTTATGGGTGTTAGTGTACTTTTTAACACTTTAGTTATTAGTTTTATGCTACAGGGTTGTAGTGTAAAACTCATAACTACTGACTTTAAAATGCGGTATAAATCTTGACAGGATAGGGTGTACCGCTCACTTTTTGGCCTCCCAGGACAAGCTCGTAATACTGGCGCTATGGAAGTCCCATAGAAAAAAGACTATACGCAATTTGCGTAAGTTGATTTGCGGTAAGGCCCAAAAAGTGTGCGGTGCCCCTAAATCTGCAAGACTCGTAATACCAGCGGGAGTAAAAAAGCAGCATTATGAGGCTTTTAACACTGCTTTTTTTTTACTCATAACGCAAGACTCGTAATCTAGTCGATTATTAATATTTTAATATAGTCTTAAAGAAAACCAATTATTACATTGGTGTTACAAATTAATAACCAACATATTACAAACTTAATAGGATGTCATGGTCAAAATGAATATTTTTGGATTCATATACTCATTTTTCCTGGTATCCTGTGTTAAAGTGTAGCTTCTTTCCATAACAGCATACCTAGATAGGCTTAGTAGTAGTGTGTACTAAATTGAAAACAATATGGCAGCAGTGTTTGTAACAATATTTCTAACCATGCTCTCATGGAAAGAAGCTAGGTGTTCTATAACCATACCAAGGCAAAATGAGGTAGATTTTTTTTATAATTGTATCCACTCTCTGAATCACAAAAGTCTATTTTCTTACTTTCATGTCTCTTTGACATACAAAAGAAGGTAAGATTCAGTATCATATTTAAAGTGACATTCTAGTTTAAAAAAAATATTATTTAGGTTATTTAACTGCAACATTCCATTTTAAAAAGTTTCTATTTAAAAATCATCCAGTTTAAAATAAAGACCAAAGCAAAGAAGAAGGAGATGCAAATACATTACAATATTATTAAAAATATAATGATATTGCCCAATAAACTCATTCATATTTCTATTTGAAATTTCTCTAGGCTTCTAAAGAAACTGAATAAAAATATAATTTATACTTACTTGATAAATTATTTTCTTTCCACAAATCCATTGAATTACTAGTGGGAATTCAACTCCTGGCCACCAGGTGGAGGCAAAGAACACCCCAGCAAAGCTTCAAGTATCCTCCCACTACCCACAATCCCCAGTCATTCAGCCGAGGAATTATTGAAAGAGAAGAAGACACAAAGGGTATAGAGGTGCCTGAGGTTTAGAAAAATTACAAAAAACGTCTTAAAAATAAGGGCGGGTCGTGGACTCTCAATGCCAGGAAAGAAAAGAATATAGCAGGTAAGTATAAATTATATTTTCTTTCCAATGGCATAGAGAGTCCACGAATCCATTCAATTACTAGTGGGAACCAATACCTACCAAAGCTAGAGTCCACAGAGTGGAAGGGAGGAATACACAAGACAAGTGAACCTAAAAAGAAGGCACCACCGCTTTAAAGAACTTTCCTCCCAAAAGAAGCCTCAGCTGAGGCAAAAACATCAAATTTAGAAAATGATGACCAAGTGGCTGCCTTGCAAATCTGTTCCACAGAAGCATAATTTTTAAAGGCCCAAGAGGAAGCGACAGCCCTAGTGGAATCAGAAGTAATTTTCTCTGGAGGCTGCTGTCCAGCTGTCTCATAAGCCAAATGAATAAAACTTCTCAACCAGAAGGAGAGAGTAGAAGAAGAGGCCTTCTGAACCCTCCATTTACCTGAAAAGAGCAGAAGATTGATGAAAATCTTTCGTAGCCTGTAAATAGAACCTTAAAGCATGCATGACATCCAGATTATGCAATAACCGCTCCTTTTTAGAGGAAGGATTAGGACAAAATGAAGGAACAACAATTTCTTGGTTAATATTGCATTCTGAGACCACCATAAGTAGAAAACCTAATTTAGAACAGAAAACCACCGTATCCACATGAAGAATAAGATAAGGAGAATCACACTATAGAGCCGAAAGCTCCGAATCTATACGGGCAGAGGAACTTGCCAGCAGAAACAAAACCTTCCAGGACAATAACTTGATATCAACAGAATGCATAGGCTCAAATGGAGCCTGCTGCAGATCTTTAAGAACCAGATTAAGACTCCAAGGAGGAGCAATAGACCTAAACACAAGCCTGATTCTAACCAAAGCCTGGACAAAAGATTGAACATCTGGCAAAATTGCCAGACGTTTCTGCAGACGAATTGACAGAGCCCAAATCTGACCCTTTAGGATACTGACTGATAAATCCTTCTCCAGGCCCTCCTGAAGAAAGGATAGAATAGGGGGAATTCTCACCTGACTCCAAGAAAAAGAAACCTAGATACGCACCAATGAAGGTATCTACGCTATACCTTATAATAAATCTTGTGAGAAACAGGCTTACAAGCCTGAAACATAGTCTCAATAACCTTCACAGAAAAACCTAGTCAGGACAAAACTAAGCATTCAATGTCCAAGCAGTCAGCTTCAGAGAGACTAAGTTTGAATGGAGGAAGGAACCCTGAAGTAGAAGATCCTTCCTCTCTGGAAATTTCTACAGGGGAAATGACGACAACATCACTAGGTCAGGAAACCAAGTTCTGCGAGGCCATGCTGGAGCTAGTAGAATCACCAAAACCTGCTCCTGTTTGATACGAGCTATCACCAGAGGAGGAGGACAACCGGAGGAAAAAGCTAAATTAGACCGAAATTCCATGGCACTTCCAGGGCGTCTACCAGAGCTGCTTGAGAATCTCCAGATCTTGCTCTGTATCTTGGAAGCTTGGCGTTTAGACAAGATGCCATCAAATCCAGCTCCAGAACTCCTCACTGGAGGGTTAACATCAAGAAAACTTCCAGATGGAGAGCTCATTCCCCTGGATGAAAAGTCTGCCTGCTCAGATAATCCGCTTCCAAGTTGTCCACCCCTGGAAAATGAATGGCAGTGAGATGACAATTGTGAGACTCTGCCCACTGAAGAATGCAAGTCATCTCCTTCATACGCCACCAAAGAGATGTTGTCAGATTGATATCTGATAAACCCCACTAAAACTCAGTTGAGGCCATACTGATAGAGCTTAGAGAATTGCTCTCAAGTCTAGGATATTTATAGGAAGGGCAGACTCCTCCTGAGTCCAAAAGTCCCTGAGCTCTTAGGGACCCCCAAACTGCTCCCCAGCCTAACAGGCTGGCATCCTTTGTCACAACCTCTCAAGAAGGTTTGAAGAAACAAGTGACCTGAGACAAAAGGTCCTGGGAGATCCACGAGACAGAGACATCCTTGTCTGAGAGTCTAAAACTATCCTCTGAAAGAGACCTGAGTGGACTCCGTTCCATTGATTGAGCATTCATGGCTGTAGAGGTCTCAGATGGAAGCAGGCAAACGGAATAATGTCTATGGATGCCACCATGAGACCAATTACTTCCATGCATAAAGCTACTGATGGACAAACAGGGGACTGAAGAGAATGACAGGGCTCCAGAAGCTTGACTTTTTCTGAACTCCATCAAAAAAATCTTCATAGATAACAAGTCTAAGATTATCCCCAGAAAACATACCCTGGTACTTGGCATCAAGAGACTTTTCCCTAGATTCACCTTCCACCCTTGAGAGCAGAGAATAGCTAAAAGAGAATGTGTATGGGATCTTGCTAATGGAGAAGATGGCGCCTGGACCATGTTATTGTCCAGTAAGGGGCAACCATAATCCCTAGAGATCTGGCCACAGCCAAAAGAGCCCCTAGAACCATCGTAAAGATTCGAGGAGCAGTGACGAGGCCAAAAGGCAGGGCTACAAATTGAAAATATCAATCCAAAAAAGCAAACCTCAGGAACTTGAAATGTTCCCTGTGGATAGGCACATGAAGATACGCATCCTTTTGGTCTATAGTGGTCATAAACTGACTTTTCTGAGCCAGAGGGAGAATAGAACGAATAGTCTCCATTTTTAAAGACGGGACCTTGAGAAACTTGTTGAAAAACTTTAAGTCTATAATGGGTCAAAAAGTTCCCTCCTCTTTGGGAACTAAACAAAGATTTGAACAAATTCCCTGACCCTGTTCTGCTAGAGGAACTGGGATAATCTCTCCCAGAGAGCACAAATCCTTAACACAGTTTAAGCCACTGCCCAAGGATCTGTAACAGTGCAAATCCAAGCCTGCTGAAAAAAATTAAAGCCTGCCTCCTACCTGATCCAAAACTGGATCGGAGGCAGCCTCTTCATGCTGACTTAGCCTCAGTGGAAGGCTTTCTGAATTGCTTACCCTTTATCTGGGTCAGATAAAGGGTAAGCTGGTCAGATTTAAAAGACAAGGAAGACTCTGTCCCTTGAAGTTACGAAACGAACAAAAATTAGAAGTCTGATGACCCTTGGGCCTATTCTTCTTATCCTGTGGTAAAAAAAAACTCCCTTTTCACCAGTAACTGTGGAAATGATCTCTGCCAGACCAGGACCAAATAAAGTCTTACTCTTAAAAGGTAGAGACAGAAGTTTGGATTTAGAAGTCACATCCTCAGACCAAAACTTTAATCAAAGGGCTCTGCGGGCTAGTATCGCAAAACTAGAAATCCACTCTGTTTCCTTGAAAATCCATGATCGCAAATTCAAAAGTAAGGTGTGGTCCAATAACTTTCTTAAAAAGATATTACCCAAATAAAATAAAAGGTAACGTTTGTGCAAAAAATCCCCATAGCCACAAGAGTGCCCTGAACTGCTGCCCAATAAAGTCCCAACCCATAAGGATCCACCTTGTTCTCTAAGTATCCTTTTTTTCTTTTTTTTCTTTTTTTTAAACAAGGAACTCCTAAGTGCTGCATCCTTCTCACCTAGAAGGTAAAAGCACTTGCCCGTGGATCCACTGTAGGGCAGATACTGCAAACAGGTGTGACAGAATCCTCACTGACATAGACCTGTAGATAAAGTAACCAACCCTGTTTTTCTATATTGGGGTAGCAAAAATGTTGGAAGGTAAACAAAGACCACCTCACCGTCTTCCAACTGCTAAAAGCCACCATTACTCTTACTAAAGAAAATACTATGGACACAGCATAGCCTCAATACTTGCTTGCAGGGAAAAGTACCCATTAAAAGGTTAACAACTTGATTTCTTCAGACACCTTCTTCACACATCACCTACAATGTTACACAGGCAAAGAATGACTGGGGATTGTGGGTAATGGGAGAATACTTAAAGGGGCAGTCAACACCAGAATTTTTGTTTTTTAAAAGATAGATAATCCCTTAATTACCCATTCCCCAGTTTTGCATAACCAACACAGTTATAATGATACACGTTTTACCTCTGTAATTACTTTATATCTAACCCATTGCAGACTGCCTCCTATTTTAGTTCTTTTGACAGACTTGCATTTTAGCCAGTCAGTGCTCACTCCTTGGTAAATTCATGTTCATGCGCTCAATGTTATCTATATGAAACACATGCCCTCTAGTGGTGAAAAACTGTCAAATGTATTTAGATTAGAGGCGGCCTTCAAGGTCTAAGAAATTAGCACATGAACCTAACATGTTTAGCATTCAACTAAGAAAATCAAGAGAACAAAGCAGATTGGAAAGTTGTTTAAAATGACATGCCCTATCTGAATCATGAAAGTTTTTTTTGGACTTGACTGTCCCTTTAAGTCTTTGCTGGGGTGTTCTTTGCCTCCACCTGGTGGCCAGGAGTTGAATTCCCACTAGTAATTGAATGGATTTGTGGACTCTCCATGCCATTGGAAAGAAAAGATACCTCTGGCCCAATTTTACCACAACTACAAATTCCAGATGATCCACCCTGACCCGCCCCCTGTCTGTTTACAAATATAAGGCATATGTTTTGTGGTGTGCGCTGTATGATGTAAATGGGCAGAGGTTGAACAGTGAAGAGGTAAAGGGGAGTAGGGTCAGATTAAAACATAGCAAAAACATTATGGCCCATGGGCAGAAGATTGCAATATAAGGATATTTATAGATATTATGATATTAAAATGTCCATTTTTTATTGCACAAAATATCATTGAATGTTAAATTACGCAGTTAATATGTGCCCTGAATAGCAATAAATGATAGAATATCAGTGAGAGGGTGAGTAGGGACCGCATCGGCAGAGGTTACAGGAAAAGAGATACACACTGTGAGGTAGAATGATGGTCAGGGCCTGGCTGGGCCCAGTCACTAGCCGCAAAGTAAAAACTCTTTGCTTCCCTCGGTCGTCCCAGACTTTTTGCCTCCTGCTCACTCCTGCCCCCCGGGTCTTACACTCCCTTTCTGCGCACTTCTGCCATCGGGCCTCTGACTACAGTGACCCCTGACACCCCCTGATGGCGGCCCTGCACGCCTCACATGCACATGCAGAGAAAAATGTTAACACTAAAACAGTGATAACTTTTACTAGAAGCATTTTTACCAATACATTTATATTGCCAATATGTTTCTATTCATAGGAATGTCCCTTTAATGTCTTAATGCTTTATCTCTAGAAAAATAGAATGAATGTAGCAGAGGTACAATTTATCTCAAAAAGACACAAGAAGGCAACGAGTCAGAAGATAAAGGTTAAATCAAAATGAGCTCAACACATCTCATAATAAGTTTATCCCCTTAATGACCACAATGTACCCTGTATGTCACTGGTCGTTAAGGGTTTTTTCAGGACATAATAGCACAAGTCTAGCAAGAACACGCTATTAATGCACTCCCTCCAGCAGGCTTTGTGGAATAGAGCAGTCTCAACGCTGGTGGCAAGACCGCGCTATAAAACAATCAAGTCCCAAAAAAAGGCTAGTGACATACAGGGTACGTCGCTGGTCCTTAAGGGGTTAAAAAAACAACAACTCAATGGCAAGAAATCTTTGTTAATCCTTTGAGTGCCTGTTTGGATGCCAAAAAGTTAAAGGCATGAGCATTCATATGGGTCCAAATACACATGCCTGGGGTATATAGCTCAGCCTTCTTACATCACTGCTGGCAAACATATTCCCCAATTGAAGTCAAAGAAGCAAAAAAGTGGAAAAAAATCCTAACACCCTACCCTATAAACATTAAATATGTGATACATGGCATTGGCTGGAGGATTAAAAGATGTATGGGTCACCACATCGTTTAATCCTCCAGCCAATGCCATGTATCACATATTTAATGTTTATAGGGTAGGGTGTTAGGATTTTTTCCCACTTTTTTGAGATATATATATATATATATATATATATATATATATATATATATATATATATATATATATATATATATATAAATATATATATATATATATTATATATATATATATATATATATATATATATATATATATATACATGATTATAATATTAGTATAGATATATAAAGGAATATCTATTTATTAATACATCGAACATATTCCCCTATGTGAAGAACATTGGAATGTGAAATATTTGCAGTAAATACATAGTTAAACACTTTATTAAATATGAATATTGCATAAATCTGTTTTTATATGTTTTCAATTTTATTTACTTGACAACAAAGGACTCCAATGCACTTATATATACATGTTTATATGTACACTGTGTGTACATTTGTATTGTATTCATGTATTTATATTTGTGTATATATCTCTTAAAATAAATATATACATACACATACATACATATACATATTTAGACATTTAGACCTTTGCGTGCCTTTTTTTCTAACACCTGGGACCTCATATCTTTGAGCCCTTATAACTTTTTTGTTATATAGTTTTTATTAGATAGTGTTATTATGAGTGTAACTGTACATTAATATATTTTGTGACACTTATTTGTTTCGTGAAACAGTTAACCAGAGCTTTGAGGATGCGCTATCCCAACAGGTGTTAACTTCAAATGCGCTCAAGCGATCACGTTTAATTTCAACTTGTAATATGAGCGCTACACCCAACATGCGCAAGCAAAAGCGATAAACCCCTTTTCGCTTGCGTGTAACTGATAGCACCCCACTTGTAATCTGGCCCCTAATTGGCAGGTTTTAAAACTATAAATATATCTGAGTTTAAATATACTATAGATGAAACATTTTATACTTTTGCACTACACCCATCCCCCAAACATTCCTACAGATCATTGTTCTAACATTTCTACTCAGATTCACAAAAACTGGGGAATGCCACTATGATTTATGTGCTATTTAAAGGGACGTGAAACCTATTTTTTTTTTCATTTATGATTCAGATAGAGCATACAATTTTAAACAACTTTCTAATGTATTTCTATTATCATTTTTTTTTTTACTTTTCTTGGTATCATTTGTTAAAGAGCAGGGACATAAGCTCAGGAGTGTGCACTTTTCTGGAGCAATATATGAATGTTATTCATTTGCAAGAGCATTGGATGACAGCACTATTTCCTGTTATGTAGTGCTCCACATACCTTCCTAGGTATCTCTTCAACAAATAATGCCATGGAACCAAAGCACATTTGATAATTTAAGTAATTTTGAAACTTTTTAAAACTTGTATGGTCTGTACCCCTTTAAATGAAAAAATAATATTCAATATAATATAATTTATTACAACACTGGCGATTTAACAAACGTTTTAAATGACACCAACAATTAAATATCTCATGAAATTAGTTAGCAGATAAAGCTGCACAAACTAATTGAGCCTTTGGGAAGGTTATAAGGATGTCTCTAACCTTGTCAGGAATATGGTCCTGATGGCAATATCACAGCTGTGCAGGAATGTTGCAGGAGACACTTTAACTCCTGGGAGGAATAAACTCCAATTATTCCATATCCTTTATATGCCAACCTTAACTATAACCATTACCCCAAACCTAACCACAAGCCAAACTCCAACCCACACTGTAACCTTCAACTGTAACCACAGTCAATATCCAAACAGTATCCCATGGTATCATCCCAACCCTAACTGTAACCCTCAACCCTAACCACAACCAATATCCCAACAGTAGCCCAAAATATAATCTCAACCCAAACTGTAATCCTCAACCCTAACCACAGCCAATATCTCACATGTATCCCACACTATAATCCCAACCCTAACTGTAACCCTCAACCCTAACCACAACCAATATCCCAACAGTAGCCCAAACTATAATCCCAACCCAAACTTTAACCCTCAACCCTAACCACAGCCAATATCTCAACTGTATCCCACACTATAATCCCAACCCTAACTGTAACCCTCAACCCTAACCACAGCCAATATCTCAACTGTATCCCACACTATAATCCCAACCCTAACTGTAACCCTTGACCCTAACCACAGCCAATATCTCAACTGTATCCCACACTATTATCCCAATCCTAACTGTAACCCTTAACCCTAACCACAGCCAGTATCTTAACCGTATCCCATACTATAATCCCAACGCTAACTGTTACCCTTAACCCAAATCACATCCAATATCTCAACCGTATCCCATACTATTATCCCAACCCGAACTGTTACCCTCAACTTTAACCACAGCCAATATCCCAAAAGTATCCCATACTATAATCCCAACCCTAATTGTAACCCTCAATCCTAACCACAGCCAATATCCCATAAGTATCCCATACTATAATCCCAACCGTGTTACGTTCAACCCTAACCACAGCCAATATCCCAACCACATCCCATACTATAATCCCAACCCTAACTGTAATCCTACCCCTTAACTGTAACCCCAATCTTAAATTCTAATAGACATGTGCATGGCGAAAAAATTTGGTTTGGTTTCGGAGCGATTCGGATTTTTTCGAATTTCGGTTCGGAGCGATTTGAATTCGGGAAAAATTGGAATCGATTCGGTTCGAATTTGTTTCGGGTTCATTCGGATTCGAATAAATTCGATTCGGATTTGTTTCGGATTAATTCGGATTCTAATAAATTCTGCTGGATTCGGTTCGGTTCGGTTCGGAAATTCGGAATTTCGGTAAGTGTTAGGTGGGATTAGACTAGTATTATGTACTGTATATTAGGTGTAACCCATAGCAGAGTGATATAACCTAATATACTGTACAATACTAGTGTAATCCATGGCCATCCGAATCTACCGAATAAATCCGAATAAATCCGAATAAATCCGAAGTAATTCGGATTTATTCGGTAGATTCAGCACTATTTTAATTCGGAAATTCGGTTCGATCAGAATCTCAGAATTTTCCGAATTTCCGAATCGAACCGAACCGAATCGCACATGTCTAAATTCTAATCTAACAGTAACTCTAACTGGAACCCCAACCCAATTCTAAACTTAACATCAACCATAACCTGTACTGCAAACCTAACCATAACCCTAAACCCAACTCTAACCCTATCCTAAATGCTTATTGTAATCTAAATATCAACCCTAAACTGAATTGTAATTTGTAACTGTAATTCTTACCCCCAACCTAATCCTAACCATGACCCTTATCCTATATCCATAATACCATCCCTAATCCTAACCCCAACTCCTATTTACAATCTTATTTAGATTGAGATGTCACTCATGAGATTTCCCACTTGGATAATGTGTTTGCAAAAATGTATCATAGAAATTATTAACATTGCACAACCCTGACTTTAAAAAACTCCACAGCAGGAGCAGACTGGGACCAAAAATAGGCCTGGGTATTTGAAGGCAAGGCAACCAACCCTTCACCCTTTTTGTTACTTAAAGGGATATAAAACCCCAAAAAAATTATTTTGCGAAAAAGTTTCTAATTTACTTCCATTATCAAATTTGCTTCGCTCCCATGCTATTCCTTGTTAGAGAGATTCCAAGATAGGCAACATTCTTGCAAAACTGCTGCCATGTAGTTTTTAAGAAATGGTCCAGCTCTTAAGCTTACCAAGAGAATGAAGAAAATTTGATAATGAAAGTAAAGGAGAAAGTTGTTTAAAATAGCATGGTCTATCTGAATTATGAAAGAAACATGTTGGCTTTTTATATCCCTTTAACCCCACTTCAAAACTGACAAGTATAAGGTACTAGTTTGATTTACAAAAACATTATAACTTTGTTACACCCTTCTGTCACTGTATTTTATAAACTGATTGTCATTAAATAGTAAAAAAGTGAAATGTAATTTAAAAAACAAAACAAAAACACAGTTCACATTTTAATAAAGAATATGCGCTTATTGCTTATTAGCCTGTATAGTCACAATCGCTCAAAAAAGCAGCCACATGAGCACTTGTCATCACACAGAAGCTGCACTATCAGAGAGAAAACACATAAAATACATCCACAGGCAGTCAGCACCCACATGCACAGACAAAGCACCTCAGACATCCACAATCACACAAAAACAGGCACCCACATGCATCAAAAGGCATCATCAAGAGGATCTGCTTTTCTGTGATTGGCTCACAGACACAGCAAGTGAGAGGCAGGGCTCGCCCAGCATCATGCACAAATAATAATTCTGGTGACTACGGCAAACAACTGGCGCCGGCCCACCAGGCAAACTCCCTGCATGTCCTATGGTCAGTCTGGGCCTGCTGCACAGGCACCCTTTAGTTAAGCTCTCTGAACTATCATTGATTTATATAGGTATAAAGGGAAAGGCCATAAATATATTTTAACATGAACATACTGTATTCTTCTCCAGAATTTCTGACATATTACATCTGTAAGAAATGCTTATTTTGTACCTGTGCAATGAAGATACAGTATAAATGTGAAAGTCACAACATGGGTTCAGAGGACTCTGTGGAAGATCAGTCTTTTTGCAGCACATTTTTAGAGTATGCACTTAGATTTCATTTGTATTTGATAGCATTGCATAAAATAAATAAATAGAATGAATAAATAAGTTAAAGGGACAATAAGCACCTTCTAATTACCAAGGTGTTTACTAAATGACAACATATCAGCCAAGTCTTAATGTTTTTCAAACAAAATAACATCAAACTCCGCCCATCATTTGCCTTATTTGGAGCAGCCAATCTGGGCTTTAGTCCACAGACAACAAGGCTGTCAAAAAATTTACATTAAATGCATTGTTTTGCCGGTGTTATCTGATAAAGCCAATTAGGGACTTATATGTAGCAGCAGGTGCATTTCAGTTTTTGCGAATTAGAAATTGCTAAAAAAAAGTTTTTAGAGCTATATTACATGAAAAGGGGGCAAAATAAATAATGAAATATATTGCCAAGTTGTTTCATTGCATATAACTAAACATGTTACATACATTTGTGGGGGTTAAACATACAGTACTGTAGGGTCGATAGTCTTAAAATTACATGCACCCTTTAAGGCACTTTCATTCAAAAGCAGCAATGCTACATATTTTTGATATCTAACAACAAATATAGGGGTAACAACCTTGTAGAAAAGGTAATCTGAAGATTTTTCTCAAAAAATTCACCATAGAAATTGTAAGTCAATAAGGATCAAAAAATCTGGTTTAAAAGTTTTTTTTATCACTCCTTAAGGGCCTTGTCAAAGTAAATATATGTATATATGTGATTTAGGTCACTTTAAAGAGCAGTGCTTAAGCATAAATATTAATTGTAACTAGGTAGACAGGACTCACTATGTGTGAGTATGTAAAAAAAGCATGCTTTTATGCACTGTTTCTGTATTTTTTAGTCAAAGTATGATACAAATAAAAAATAAAAAATAACTTTTATTTGTATTTGATGATCCCCTTCTGAGGAAGCGTAAGAGAAACGCCGCGTCAGGGGCTCCTTAGTTTTAATTTGCTCTCCTGTTTGTACTAAAAGAAAAAAATTGAACTTTAAAAATGGTTATCGATAGCTTTATCTAACAACAATCTCGAGACAGTCTCGTTATAGTATCTGACAGGATTCCTGAAAATGCAGCATTCTAGACTTAACAGTTATTAAGCTGTAAGCTATATTTTTGCAAATTAACTTAAAAGAATTTCAGCCTTTGCTGGGTATTATGCGCTAGTTAACGGAGGGCATATAGACATAGCTGATTGCAATAGAAGTATTAGCAAGCCAGAGATTTGGCAGTTGCAACTTAAAGATACAATTAACAATATATGTTACGAATACCAGTTTAACTAGCGGTACACGCTCAGCCACAGTGTGACTACTCAGTCTAGATATAATTTTAAGGTAGAATAAGTAACTCTATAGCAATAGTTTATCGTTGCAACTCTTTTATGCAACAGCATATAAAGCATAAGTCCCCCTGAACATACATAGTAATGCAAATATGAATAGTATTACAACTAGTACAAGAACTTCAAGGTAAATCCATAGTCAATCCACAGTCAATATATTGACGCATCTGCCACTAAGATATTATATTGAAATATAGCACTTTTTGGGATCTATCTATTCAGTATATAAGTGAAAGAGTAGTTTAAAGCGGTATTACCCCTTAAGACAATAGAGGTTTGCACCCAAATTATAAGTACATACAAGCCAAATATAAGGCTAGGAGATCCAGCAATAGTACAGAAAACAGCAATTCATACAGTAGATATCTGACTGAAATACAATAGATCTCTATGATACCAATTGCTTGAAGTATACGTTTTCTAATCATGATACTACACACAGGAGAAGTGTTTTTAATTGAGAGTGGGCAGCAGAAGACCAATATTAATTGCTGTCTTTTTTATTTTTTATTTGTATCATACTTTGACTAACCAATACAGAAACAGTGCATAAAAGCATGTTGTTGGTTTTTACATACTCACACATAGTGAGTCCTGTCTACCTAGTTGCAATTCACCATAGAAGTCTATGGGAATTTTTTTTAGATAAATCATTTGATAACCATTTTTACAGGCTTGTGATCAACACCATATTTTTAAAAGCATATCTAAAAATGCTAGTTCAAAATGTATTACAGTATTTCTGGATAATGCAATAATTTTTTTTCCCACCAGCCTTGTGGAAATGTGTTGCTCTGTAAGAGTTGTCCCTTTTAACCAATGTTTAAAGGGACATGAAACCCAAAGTATTTATTTCCTGATTTAGGTAGAATATACAATTTTAAACAACTTTCCAGTTTATGTCTATTATCAAATTGATTTCATTCTCTTAGTATAGTTTGTTGAAGGAGCAGCATTGCACTACTGGATGCTAACTGAACCAATGAAAATCAGTTTATATATTCAGCCACCAATCAGCAGCTACCAGCCATGTTATTACAGAATCTGTGATAAATATTATCATGTCTTTTTTGTAAAAAATAATTCCAATGTAATTTGAATTGCACTGATCTGCTCTGCTGGCAATATGGGGAACACAAATCATTTGCTTTCAGTGAGATTTCATCTGATACTTTTATTATAACAATTGATTCCTTCTCTTCATATCCTTTGTTGAAGAGTAAACCTAGGTAGGCTCATAGGAACTCAGGAGCGTGCATGTGTCTTTGTATAACATTGCTATAAACATTGTTGCAAACGTTATTACCATGGAGTGTTATAAACACATGCACATTGCTGAGCTCCTATGAGCATACCTAGGTTTACTCTTCAACAGAGGATAGAAAGAAACACAGTTGAAAACAAGATAAATTGGACGTTTGCTTTTTCCTATTGCACACTTTTTCTAAATCATAAAGTATAATTTGCTGTTGCTTTAAAGGGACACTCCAGCCGAAATTGGAATCTACATGGATGCATTTCAGTTTTGTATAAAACATTTTTGTAATATACATGTATTAGCAAAAGTGCTTCTAATAAAAGTGTACTTAAGTATGCACCGTGCACCAGCATTATTAACACAGCACTTGCTCAGAGAGCCTAAGGTGCTTGTGACATCTGGTAATGACTCAATTTGTTAATTGGTGAAATGATACAAGCCCCACTGGTGCTCTGAGCAGCTGCAGTATTTAAAATGCTGGTGCAGTGAGAATATCTAGCTATACTTAACATTCTTTTCTGCACCTGCATGTGAACACTTAAACAGTTATAACTTTTACTAGAAGAATTTTTGCCAGCACTTGTATATTGCAAACATGGTTCTATCGAAAGGTGTAATTCATCTATGCGCATTTATATTTTGACCGTAACGTCCCTTTAAGAGTTGACAAACTACACACATAGCATGCATTTATAATATTTTACAACAAATACAAATATTTTGTAAAAGTGCCTGGATGTAAATCTGTGTGTACAGTAAATATACGCAGACACATACAAGGCATAGGGAACTGAATCACATTTATTTAGTGATATTCTGTACAATCTCCTACAGTAAATATACACAGACACATACAAGGCATAGGGAACTGAATCACATTTATTTAGTGATATTCTGTACAATCTCCTACAGTAAATATACACAGACACATACAAGGCATAGGGAACTAAATCACAATTATTTAGTGATATTCTGTACAATCTCCTATAGTAAATATACGCAGACACATACAGGGCATAGGGAACTGAATCACAATTATTTAGTGATATTCTGTACAATCTCCTATAGTAAATATACACAGACACATACAAGGCATAGGGAACTGAATCACATTTATTTGGTGATATTCTGTACAATCTCCTACAGTAAATATACACAGACACATACAGGGCATAGGGAACTGAATCACATTTATTTAGTGATATTCTGTACAATCTCCTATAGTAAATATACACAGACACATACAAGGCATAGGGAACTGAATCACATTTATTTAGTGATATTCTGTACAATCTCCTATAGTAAATATACACAGACACATACAAGGCATAGGGAACTGAATCACATTTATTTAGTGATATTCTGTACAATCTCCTATAGTAAATATACACAGACACATACAGGGCATAGGGAACTGAATCACAATTATTTAGTGATATTCTGTACAATCTCCTACAGTAAATATACACAGACACATACAGGGCATAGGGAACTGAATCACAATTATTTAGTGATATTCTGTACAATCTCCTATAGTAAATATACACAGACACATACAGGGCATAGGGAACTGAATCACATTTATTTGGTGATATTCTGTACAATCTCCTGTAGTAAATATACACAGACACATACAGGGCATAGGGAACTGAATCACATTTATTTAGTGATATTCTGTACAATCTCCTATAGTAAATATACACAGACACATACAGGGCATAGGGAACTGAATCACATTTATTTAGTGATATTCTGTACAATCTCCTACAGTAAATATACACAGACACATACAAGGCATAGGGAACTGAATCACATTTATTTGGTGATATTCTGTACAATCTCCTACAGTAAATATACACAGACACATACAAGGCATAGGGAACTGAATCACATTTATTTAGTGATATTCTGTACAATCTCCTATAGTAAAAAGGACACACACAGCAATGAAGAAACAGACTGTTACAGATGCTCCCACAGTCACTTACAGTTACAGCTGCAAATGTCTCAGTGTTGGTTGAAACAGAAAACAAATGATCTCATGCAGGTGGCTGTGCTTATTAATACTATGAGCTCTTTATTCTCAGCATAGCCTGTGTCTGCGTAAGAAGAAAATCCTAAACCATCTCGCATCATCCAGGTTGGTTCCCTCCTAGCACTGGCAGCCTGTTCCTACCGCTGCCCGGGGAGATGTGTCTGCCAGGTAAGCACCATCCTCACTGCCCAGGTGAGCTTCTCCACTAGGTCGGTTAGTTTTGTTCATGTTATCTCCCCCTTCTGGCGATTTTCGTTCATTACACTCTCGCTGCTTTCTGCTTGTACAGTGTAGCTCTCCCTCTACACATTGCTCCAGAGTCCTTACCATTGATCGTCTGAGCTCCCCCTCCTCACTGCTCCAGGCTAAGTTTTCTTAGAGATCACCCTTCATACCCGTACTCACTCTCCTCTTTTGTGTCTAATTCCACAGTATGCCACGCTAAACCCTCTCCCTTCTTAATGTGCCAGGCTGAGCGTTTTAGTTCTCATTGTGCCAGGCTTAACTCCCCCCACTATTTACTGGGCAAGGCTGAGCTTTTCCCCTCCTCATTTCTGTTTAAAGTGAGTCCCTGAAATGAATGAATCACAGTCAGTATTCTCCTCTCATTGTACTGTACAGGTCCAGGTAATAATTCTCAATTAGAAAAAGACAGAAGCCCCATTGGTTCTGGAGTAGGGACTGTCTGAGAACCTATTTGTCTATTGAGGATAATTATGGGGGAAAAGTTGTGAGGAGTTGATCCAGTGCTGAATCTTCCCCAGTACAGCAGCTGATTCATTATGGGCACAAGGACCCCTAGAATGGATTCCCAAGAACAATGACAGCCCCAGCCACTTCTCTAGATGGAGCCTGAGGAGCCTGGCAGCAGGTGCAGCGCATGAAGAGGAGATGTGGGGCAGTTCCTAAACTCTACAAAGCCACTTCCCTCTCTCTAGCCGAGCTGTGTCTCCTCTGCTTGGAGCTTATTGTCCTCCCCTGGTGACAATGGCATTCACATTCGCTGCCTTCTGCTACATGTTATCCCTGGTCCTCTGTGCAGCTCTCATCTTCTTCGCAATCTGGCATGTAAGTAGGTGTGATGTGTGTGGCACAAGATTACAGGGAGTGTGGAGTGGCAGGGCAAGCACTTGGGGAATTGATGGTGTAGGGGGTAAGGGTGAGGGGTCGGGCATCTGGTTGCTTAACCCCTTGGATGCAAGAAGGAGCTATTGCGCATTCTTTGGCATCCAGCTGCTAAGTCATGATTTCAAACTAGGCAAAGGGTTCAGGTAAGATGACTGGCACAAGATTAAACTGGCATAAAGTGGTTATTTGGGATGTGATTTGAATAAAGTAGGGAATGAGGCACTGTGCTCATTATTTGGATTTAGTCATACAGTGAAAATGTTAAATTATTTATAAGTAGGAAAATCTGAGACAGGATATTTTTTAAATGTTGCTAGAACAGAGATGTAAGATATTGGGTTTTATGGTAGGGCAGGATTTGCAAAGATATAGTAGAGGGTAGGGGCACATGATTGGCAGTGTGCCATTTGTTCGCAAAGGGGTCACAGCAGATGATTGATGGGCATTAGGCGTCCCAAGATATGATCATATATAGTGTATGGCTTCTAGTAGAATACATATCACCTTTTGTTCTTATTTAAAGGACACTATTGATTAGTTACAGTTTACTTGCTCAAATGTATTTGTTCAAGGGCAGATTTCTTGCTTGAGTTTACACGAATGACCTTTATGTGGTTCAAGGTGAGAATTAATTTCAATTAAGAAAATATTTCTTTTTATTCATTACTCAGTAACTGTCTTGTAGCAAGGGAGGGTCATTAATGACAAGCAGTTAAGTGATAAAGAGCATAGGGAAAATGTATAAAATGTGGCAAATATGTTCTTATGTTCTATAATAGTATTTGTTGTGCACAAACACCTTGTATACACTACCTATATTAACCATTTGCTCTCCTCATTCCTTTAATCAAGAAGGAGGAGCACACAGCTGAACTTACTCCTGGGTTTCACTGAGAAGCCCCAGGACATAAGTGACATTTGTCTTTGTAGCCTGGTATTTTGTCCCCTGGCATTTCCTATGGATCTAGAGATAAAAAAGAACATCCTATTTATTCCTGTAAGACACGTGATAGATAGATATATTTTTTTATTGAGGTTTAATAATAAAAAAGTACAAACAATGTAAAACAGACTGAAGCATTTTCCACTGTAGAAATCTTGAAACCAATATGGAACTAATAACTAATAACATGCAGTATTATATAAATAGTCACCAGTAAGCTTCTTATGATCAGACTGGAAAACCTTATTTTGCATCTATAGTGGCAATTTCTAAACACATAAAGCTATAGACCAGAATGCACAAACTAATGTATTAGAGATTTATTTCATGTTACTGGGTGTTTGTAGTTATAAATCTGCTGAATTGTTTAATATTAACCCTGTAGTCTCCACATAATGTTTAACTACGCATAGTAAAATTATTTATTTTGCTTGACACCTCATCATTTATCTCTGACAATTGTGTTTTTTACCTCTTCCTCTCTCCATTTGCATCACATAAAGCACCTCTGCAGCTATCACTCTTGTTACCCTATTTGTGCTAATGCAAGTTATGTATTTTTGCGCTTATGTAGTTTTGTGTTCCTCTGACTAAAAAATTGTTCATTTGTATTATATATATATATATATATATATATATATATATATATATATATATATATATATATATATAGATAGATAGATAGATAGATAGATAGATAGATAGATATAGATATACTGTATATAAGTAAAGGTTTGTATATTCATCAATATACTTCTAAAAATGTGTTAAATAACTCTGTGTTAAATCATGTGATCTCATTGGACCAGACTGCTACGGGATCGGTTTTCTATTGTTCACTATTTATTATCATTTGCATGAGCTCCTGTATTAGGAATATGTTTTGTGACCCTATTGAAGTTACTGATTAGTTCATTTTTGATATATAACAGTAAACTAAACACTGCAAGCATCCTTTACTTAATTAAACTACAGACAGCATGACTAAGGGACCAACCAACATTTAAAGAGACAAAAAGTAAAAATAATAAGTAAAATAAGATATACTAGATATGCAAAGACATGGAATAGTAGAAATGCTGAATGCCATCTCTGTTTCCCTTGACAGTAGCTTATACATGGGAAAATAAGCCTATCACAGGAGGCAGAACACCTTACTAAGGGCTAGAATACATATGGAGGGCAACTTTGTGCTTCTGCAAACCCGTAATCTTTGCTCTGTTTTTTTTTTTTTTTACGTGAGTGGTCCTCACTTTTGGTTAAAAGTTATTTTTTCACGATTACTGTGGTGCACGCCATTCGGAATCGCTGACACGTACTCATAGAGTTCAAAGGAGCATAATTTTCATGCGGACAGCAACACAACCCCATCTCGTGTAATCCCAATCACAACGGAATTTGGCGGCGCTATACAAATAAATGATAATAATAATAATATATATTTTTGTATTTATATGGGTTTATGTGTATATTTATATATATATACACATTTGTATACATATATATTTATGTATTTATATGGGTTTATGTGTATATTTATACATATATTCACAATCGTATATACATATATATTTATGTATTTATATGGGTTTATGTGTATATTTATACATATATACACATTCGTATACATATATATTTATGTATTTTTATGGGTTTATGTGAATATTTATACATATAATACACATTCATATACATATATATTTATGTATTTATATGGGTTTATGTGAATATTTATACATATATATATACACATTCGTATACATATATATATATGTATTTATATGGGTTTATGTGAATATTTATACATATATACACATTTGTATACATATATATTTATGTATTTATATGGGTTTATGTGTATATTTATATATATATATATATATATATATATATATATATATATATATATACACACACATTCGTATACATATATATTTATATAGGTTTATGTGTATATTTATACAGCTATACACATTAGTATACATATATATTTTAAGAGATAGAAATATTAATAAATGTGCCCCAATGGATCCCCTATGTCATAACTTTGACCCTTATAACTTTTTAATGCAATAAAATAATGTATTTCTAATGTCTATCAGTGTTAATATAAGTGTTAAGGTGCTGTTCAATGTATTTTTTTATGTGTTTTTTTTTTAAGGTTGCTCTTTGGTTAACGCCAGCTTTTTAGAAATGGTTTTAACCAAAGCACAAATCGCAATTGCGACTTGTAATATGAGTAAAATTAGGGGTAAGCCTGTGAAGTTGCAATTTTGATGTGTCAGTTTAGATAATGGTTGGTGGGGAGTAGATGGAACGATAGATATTCTGATTTAAATGAAACTTAAATTGACTGTAAAGAGTTGCAAATACAGCTGCCATAGACACATGCATGCTCCTAAGCTCCTACCAGTCTACCTAGGTTTATACGTCAACAAAGGATACAAAGAGAACAAAGCAAATTTTATAATAAAGGTAAATTGGAAAGTTGTTTAAAATTACATGCCCTATCTGAATCATTAAAGTTTAATTTCAATTTTACTGTCCTTTTAATGTGTCTTGTAAAATCTTTTTTACTTTAAAATTTACCACCCCTAGTATTTTTTTTCCCCACAACAGTTTTGTCACTATTAAAATATATACAGTTCCATTACATATACAAAAAGAAAATGTTCTAATGTGTTACAGCATGCACTATTGGACTATTGGTTGCATGCAACTTTGTGCTTAACCCCTGCAAAGACGGGATATAGTTAAAGTCTGCTCCCTGACTTCTCTCATGGACTGCAAGGCTACACCCCCTTTCTGTCACAGCCCCACCCATAACAACAGGCCTCCAGAAAGTGCCCCGCTTATAACTATTGTTTGGTAATGTTAGTCCAGAAAATATGAATGCAAAGTTCCAAAGTAAACTCTCCTGGGTCTATAGATATCTATAGAATATCCCTTTAAATCTAACCTTCAGGGGTACTTGTGGACTGGAGTTGAGAAAGACTTTTACAATATACTTGTAAATTGCTTCCAATTACTCTATTACTGTTTTCAGTGCGAACTTCTACTGGGCACGTTCATGTGAAGCATATCCAGATATGCTAGATGTGCCAGCATTTAAACCAGTGGCCCTTTAAATCCACTATCAATATGGAAGGATGTGATTAGGACTCGCAGGTCAGGTGTTTTATATAATATATTACATTGTTTGCATTTCATAGAATGCTGAGCTTCCCAGAGCCTTATATGGTTCCTGGGCGACCAGCATCCAATAACAAGTAGAATACAATTTTTCTCATGAGTAAAAAACACAAGTTTTGCTTAAAAAAAAAGCAGAGTTTAATGTAGCTGGTAAGTGCCCAATTTCTTCACATTAACATATACCTCCTCAGGGGATACTGAATCACTATCTGCATCTGTACCTCTGTTAAAAAATACTCTCTCTGTCTCTTTGTGGTTAGCCACAGATTTCTGTTAACCTGTTTGAAGCACACCAACCTGGCAGAATCCTCAGGGAGAGTGAAATAAATATAGCAGAATTTGATTTGAACCCAGTCCAGTTATAAAAGTATATACAAAGGACAATTGGTTCTAGAATATGTTAATAAATCTGTAAATGATGTATTAGTTTTAATGCATCACTTTAAGTCCAATAAATATAATAATAAAAAAAGACAATTTCTCTTCCTTAGCTCAATGCAAATGACCTTTGAGGATCTTCTGTTCCCAGCTTGCCTTATTGAGATATAGCTACAGCTCTTCTGATGAAACCCTTGTAGACCATAGTGTACGTCTGAGCTTAATCAGCCTATCCTGGATGGTATTAGACTAATGTACTGCAGTAAAGCATTATGAATAGAGGAAGCTTCTAAACACTGTCTATAGTTAAATGCTTTTGACTGCCAAATACAATCCAATGCTGCCTTTTGTAAGTTCATGTGACTTCTGTGCTGATTGTATATGTATAGTTTCACCTCCTACAACACTGTTCGGCCCTTTCTGTTGCTATGTACACAAACTGACACATTTTCCAGTTGCTCTCCTAGAGGAAACAAGCAGCCAGGAGCACACTCACAGCTCTGCACTTACATATGGTGGCTGTACATCTGATTGGTTCATACATTTTTAAAATATATAGCATTAAAAGGGCAATATATTGTTAAATCGTTTTCAATGACTTGTTATATCAGTGTATATATATCAAGCATTAAAACATATAAGGAATTGCTTCTTTAGGTTCAATTCTGTAAAAGGAATGGCTGGTTTTGTTCTTTGACACCACAACCCATCAAAATGGGTTGAACTTGCAGATCTCATTATGTTATCACGTTTTCTACACACAAATGCCTATCTCTGTATACCAAATCCCAATACTTAGAGAGAACAATTGGAAGTTAACATTTTATTACTTATCTTGCCTACCATCTCACCTACCTCCCACTTGGAGTGTAATTGATTCTGCTGGCTATATTTACACAGCTTTTAGGATACCACAGGCAAATTTAGCTATTTCAATTACTGAAATAAATGTAAAGGAGCTGTTTGTAAACAATTAAATACACTCCAGCAGGTAAAATGAATCATTGTGAACAGATTAAAGGGGACATTTTTTTTTAGATGAAAACTTTCCTTTTAAACTTGATGTACCCTTTCCATTTAGCTGCAAACAACATTGCAGAAAATCCATACCTCTGTGTCATTGTACAGAAGATTATGTTTAAATATTAATCTAAATTACCCATTTCTAGCAGGAACTTTTAATCTACTTTGGCTTTTTTTTTTTAAATAGATTTATGCTTTTTCATTGTTCAGTATGGACTGAACGGTCTGTGCTTTTAGGACGAGCATCATTTAGAGTAGATTTTCGCCTACAGAGACGGATTTGTTTCTGTCTGATGAAGTTGTTCCTTATCCCGGGTTTCTGTGTTGTAACTGGTGTGTTATTAAAGAGACAGTAAACACTTTAAGAGTGTAATATAAAATGTTTTGTTCGTAAAACAACTTTGCAATATAGTTTTATTATTTATTTACCCCCCTTTCTGTAATTTATAAGGACATGAAATACACAATTCACCCTCCATGATTCATATAGAACATACAATTTAAAAGACTTTTCAGTTTATTTCTATTATCAAATGTACTTTGTTCTCTTTGAATAATTTGTTGAAAAGCATACCTAGGTAGGCTCAGGAACAGTAATGAAATAATGGTGACTGGTGACTACACACATATGACTCTTGTCATTGGCTCACCCAATGTGTTTAGCTAGGACCCAGTTGTGCATTGCTGCTCTGCAGCGTAATTTATCTATATTATGTCTTTGCAAGGGTTAAACACAAAGTCATATGTAAAACAATGGTAATGATACTAACATAATGACTGGGGTTAACCTCTTCTACTCCGCTAACAAGATCAGATTGCCTCCTACAAATAAACAGGTGGTTGGTTAAGTTTGGATATTAACCCTTTCACAGCTAAGCCTTTTTTACACCCCAATGCTGAGCCAATTTTGAGCTTTGTTGTGCTACCTACTTTTTAAACTACAGTTAGTCAAATTTCAGTAAGTGACCCATAAAAAGTATATAGTATATCACAATATTCCATTATTATATTTATAATTCATGGCATGTGCTATAGCTGCAGGAAAAACTGTAAAAAAAAAATGAAAGAATAATTTTTGCTTAGATTTCAGTAAATAATAGTTAAAATGGTCAGATGACACCTGCTGTTACTGTGATCTCCTTACTAAATTGTCATTATGGGGAGCCACATGTGAACTAGGGGCCCATATAGGCTTTTGGGGGTTATAATATAGATTAGAGCAGCCCAGTACAGAAAAAAAAAACTTTTGTTTTCTTGCAAGGTGTTCAATATTACCATACTGATCACCTTTCTATGTTGTTACCAGTGATCACCTGAGTATACAGTCAAAATTCATTTATTTTTTCAAGAGAGGGACTTTTCTACTAGAAAATACATTTTATTAGGGGTCTCTACACATACCTTATTGTTTTATTGCACATACAATAACCCATTGCCAAGCAAATCCCCATCTGTGGTGGTACTGCTCCAAGACCACCGTTATTTGAAAGAGCACATGATTCTCTTTCAAATGAGAGGCCCTGATTCAGCCCCTTTGTGACATCACCAGCATTCCCATGAAACCTGCGAGTGCCTCCCACTAGGCCACCAATGATCACCAGCCTGTAGTGCGGGTGATCGCCAAAAACAGCATTTGATCCGAGGTCCCCTGCATGACAAAGAGGACTCTAGCTCTTCATGCATATTTAAATGGTTAAACACATTTGCAGCTAACAAAGTCTTAATGCCTCTAACTCACTCACTATGTTAATCTATTGCAAGAGTGCAGAAAAATCTTGTTATTACGAGGTATTTACTGCCCCTTTAATACAGAGATATAGTCTGAGTTCCTGTATATAAACTGATTGGTTAATTGTGTATATTAAGGTATTCCATAGCCTAGGTTCACTATTTCTAAGTCAGAGGTTATTCTACAACCTGGGGTCACATGTTGCGGTTAATTGATCAATTTCTAATAAAGAGGCCAATCCATAGCTTATATAACTGACACTTATTGATCAATTTCTAATACAGAGGTCATTCTACTGCCTGTATTTCTAATACAGAGGCCATTTCATAGCATAGTTCCCTATAAAAAGGCAAACTGATCCCTTTTTTTATACAGCAGGACCACATCCTGAGGTTAACTGATTCATTTCTAATCCAGAGGTCATTGCATTGCAAATTTAAATCTAACAATTCCACTTCTATTACACATTCCATAATATTGTTTGTATCGCTTGCCTGTTTTCTAATATAACATTCACTCTGTAGTGTAACATTGCTGTGTAGGTGGCAGTTAGTTAACAAAAGCCTTAAATAGTTATTAAGTGAGCACTAATTACATCATTTTGCGTCCCAATATTAATAAAATATTTCTGCCAAGTCCTTTGGTCTCCCTCTGTGCTGTGTCACGTTTCCAGCTGTTGTTTTGCACCATCAATCACTGCTGTGTCTGGGAAAAAGCTTCATTCTTCTATTAATGGGATTTATATCTGAGAATAAGATGTTAATGCTTCTAAATACTAATTTTAGCTTTACTTTTTGTGTATCTAAATGTATCTGACATATTGTTTTTATGTATCTAATGTATCTAAATGTATCTGACTTATTGTTTTTATGTATCTAATGTATCTAAATGTATCTGACATATTGTTTTTATGTATCTAATGTATCTAAATGTATCAGACATATTGTTTTATGTATTTCCCTTTTCATTATTCAGACAGAGCATACAATTTTAAAAATTTACTTATGTTATCAAATTTACCTTTAAAGGGACAGTATACACCAATTTTCATATAACGGCATGTAATAGACACTACTATAAATAATAATATGCACAGACACTGATAAAAAAATCCAGTATAAAACCTTTTAGAAGCTCCCAATTTAGCACTGTTGCTGAGGTTAGGCTGGGGCACCAATTGAAAGAGGCTGAGAGCAGACTCCCCCCTCCCCTGCATATGAAAGACCCATTATACAAACAGCAGTCTGAAGTCTGTATAAATCTGTATTCATCTAAAATGTTGGGGCTTGGTTAGGAGTCTGAAAATCAGCAAAATGTTATTTAATAATAAGCAAAAATATACATTTTTACAAAAACGCCCCCAGATGGGGGGATAATAAGGTATTTTTTTTAAAATAGATGTTCCTGTACATTATCACTGTCTACCAATAAAGCAGCGAGAGATTGGCTTATCAGCCAGTGAGAAAATATACATTAAAGGGATGTGTAAAAAGAAAATCCACCAATTAGTTATACCACTATGGCTTGCATATAAATGCTATATGTGTTAAACACATAGATAAAAGGCAGCATCAGAGCATGAATGCACTTTTCAGAGATAGCTGATCACATCTGGTGAGACAATGACAAGAAGCATATGTGTGTAGCTACCAGTGGTGCATTTCTGCTCCTGAGCCCACCTTTGTATGTTTTTCAACAAAGAAGACCAAGAAAGCATCCAGATTCTCAAAAACGTACAGACATAGATAGAAATGATCACCTTATTTTACTGAACACTATTGTAAAGTAAATGTCTAACCTTAACAATAAAGCATATAAGTGAACTCCCCTTAAAGAAACAGTCAAGTCAAAATTAAACTTTCATGATTCAGATAGGGCATGTCATTTTAAACAACTTTCCAATTTACTTGCTTTGATCTCTTGGTATTCTTAGTCGAAAGCTAAACCTGGTAGGCTCATATGCTAATTTCTAAGCCCCTGAAGGCTGCCTTTTATCTCAATGTGTTTGACAGTTTTTTGTTATCTATATTGGTTCATGTGTGCAATATAGATAACATTGTGCTCCCACTCGTGGAGTTACTTATGAGAGGGCACTGATTGGCTAAAATGCAAGTCTGTCAAAATAACTACAATAAGGGGGCAGTCTGCAGAGGCTTATATACAAGGTAATCACAGAGGTGAAAAATATTTTAATATAATTTAAACAATAAAAATTCTTGAGTACACTGTCCCTTTAATGAGATACACAGTTACCAAGGTAAAAATTGCCTTTAAATCAATTCCTGAGGGACTACATAATACTGACAAGGCATTGTATAGAATCTCACCAGGCCAGAGAGCTTTAGAGATTTGGGCACTTAGTCTAAATTTAAAAAGAGTAGTAATTTTTTATCTGACAAATTTGTTATTTAAATTTTCCTTGTCACTTGATCACATGACAGCCTTCAGCCAATTACACATATACATATATACTGTGAACTCTTGCACATGATTGCTCAGTAGTAGTTGGTGCACCAGAAAGTGTGCATATAAAAATATTCTGCACACTTTGATAATATAAGGAAATTTAATTATTTTTTTAAATTGTGTCTTTGCCTGAATCATAAGAGTTTTATTTTAATTTTAGTGTCCCTTTAAGTCCCAGCTGTACTTTCGGTTAGATTTAAAACCAAAATAAACTTTTTTTTTTCTAACATAACAATTTTTATTTTTTTTATAATACCATCTTTTATTGTGTAGGAGATGAAATTACATACATAAAAGCATTGTCATAGACAGACGGTTTCTATGATGTACAGGAAATCATATGGTACTCATAATAAGGATGGGGGTTTTTGTTATGATGGTTTATACTAACTAATCTAATACAAACACAACTAACTAAATAAATAAAACTGGTTGTATATTTTACTGGAAACTACCTTTAGTCACTTTCGTTTAAATTTGTATAGAGATCTCTACCACCGTCTATAAAGTATTAGTAAAACTGTTCCTCCTGGCAACTCATTGGATGAAAACAGTTGGTTAAATACAACACTGTATGACGTGTATGATCCCGACTCACAATTTTGTGAAAAAGTAATAAACATCTCCGGGTCCGGGTGACCATTCTCAGCTATCAGGAATTGTCTGTTTCTGTCCTGTCACGACTAGTGTCTGGATTTGGGGGAGGGGAATTTAGGGAGTCTTCCCAGAGAAATTTCATATCATGGAAAAAATTAAGTTTCTGTCGTTTCAAATATCCATATTCTTCTAATGTCAATAATTCTGTTAATTTTTCTATCCACATTTGACCTGTTAGTGAGTCTTGGGTTTTCCATTTGAGAGCTTTTAAAGCCTTCGCTCCGTTCAGTCCTGTTTGGAGAAGTTGTCATCTTAATCTACATGGGATTTTTGGTAGTTTATTTAGTAGGGCTATGCTGGGTGAAGTATGAAGTCATTGTTTAATATTTTACGTAGGAGGTTTTCTAAAAATTGACAAAGTTGTTTTAATTTTCTACAATCCCACCACATGTGTCCATAGCGGCCTCTGGTGTCACAACCTCTCCAACATTTTTCACTGGCCGTCATGTAAGCAAACGGGGGTTAAGTACCACCTCCTTAGAACCTTATAGTTAAGTTCTAACAGTTTAGGAGAAGTTGATGATCTTTTTGTGTTAAAGGGACACTGTACCCAAAAAATTTCTTTCGTGATTCAAATTGAGCATGACATTTTAAGCAACTTTCTAATTTACTCCTATTATCAAATTTTCTTCATTCTCTTGGTATCTTTATTTGAAATGTAAGAATGTAAGTTTAGATGCCGGCCCATTTTTGGTGAACAACCTGGGTTGTCCTTGCTGATTGGTGGATAAATTTATCCACCAATAAAAAAGTGCTGTCCAGAGTACTGAAACCAAAAAAAGGCTTAGATGCCTTCTTTTTCAAATAATGATAGCAAGAGAATGAAGAAAAATTGATAATAGGAGTAAATTAGAAAGTTGCTTAAAATTGCATGCTCTTTCTGAATTACAAAAGAAAAAAATTGGGTACAGTGTCCCTTTAAGGAATATATTCTCCCATTCTTTAGTGTCTAAACAGATTCCGAGCTCTTCCTGCTATTTTGTTTTATATTTTGGTAATTCAGTTTTGTGTTGTGTTTGTAGTAGAATTCACATCTTTGAGAGGGAGTGTGGTATTGGTGAGTTTGTGGCACATGTTTTTTCAAAAGGGGTTAGATCCCTAAGGAAATCTATTTTATGGGGTGACTTATCGATGAGATGTGGAAATTCATATCTAGACCGCCTGTAAGTTCCACATTGGTTGGAATGGGGAAAAGTGGAGATCTGATATGTATCTTTTCTGAGCTACAATTGTATCCCATGAATAAAAAAAATGATTATGGATCTCTAGTGTTTGACACTGTGGGGGGTCGAAGAATCCAGCACAATGCCCCAACCGATGGGACCTTTAGAATATAGGAATCAATGGCTATCCATGCTTTGTGTTCTGTTGATCTATGCCAGTCTAGTACCCTCTGTAATATAATGGCTTCTAGGTATATGGATATATTAGGGAGGCCCAGTCCTCCGTTAGCTGTCGACCTATACATGGTGTTCCTGTTTATTCTAGGCTTGCTTTTGCCCCAAATAAAGGTATTTATAAGTTTTTGTAATTGGACTGAGTACCTTTTGGGTAACGGTGTAGGGAGAGCTTGAAGAATATAGAGTATTCTTGGTAGGGTAGTCATTTTAATGCATTGTGTGCGTCCCCACCAAGAGATAGGCTTTTTCGTCCATGTGTTTAGCTCATGTTGTACCCTTTGTAGGAGGGAATTATAATTGCTGTTAAATAAGATTTTAGGGTCTGGGGAAATGTGGATCCCCAAATACTTTAGGGTGTTCACCTGGGTATTTAGTGGGCATACTGTTGAGAGTGTACGAAATGCATGTGATGGTAGGGAGATATTTAAAGTTTCCAATTTAGTGGGATTAACTAAAAAGTTAGAGTATTTTCCAAATATGTTCAGTTCTATCATTATTTCTTTGACAGATTGAGGGGGTCGCTAATCGTGAATAGAACATCATCAGCATATAAGGCTATTTTAAAGTTGTGTGGGCCTATTTCTATACCTTTTATCATTTGTTTTTTTCTTACATGTGCTGCAAGGACTTCCATTGTAAGAATGAACAACAGTGAGGATAAGGGGCATCCCTGCCTCGTCCCGTTGTTAATATTGAAAGGGCTAGAAAGCATGCCATTAGCTTTAAATTCTCTAGAGCATGTTAGGCCCGATTCCTATCATTGTTAGAGTTTCTCTAAGGAATTATCAGTTTAAGCGGTCGAAAGCCTTCTCGGCATCTATCGCCAAGAAGACTGCTGGAATGTTATTATGTTTGGCATATGTCATCAGGGTTAATGCTCTTATGGTATTGTCCCTAGCTTCCCTATGGGGTACAAAACCTACTTGGTCTGTGTGGACTATTTCTTGAAGGACCTTGTTCAATCTTTTGGCTAAGATTTTGCCTAGGATTTTTAAGTCCGTATTTAACAGTGAGATAGGCCTGTAATTTTTTGGGTCAGTAGGGGTTTTGTTGGGTTTTAGAATTACCAAAACATGTGCTAACTGCATTTCCCGAGATAATGGGTGTCCTTCGCCTAAAGTGTCAAACAAGTGTTTTAGGTGTGGTGCTAAAATGATTTTATATTTTTTGTAGTACGCATCGGTAAATCCGTCAGGTTCTGGACTTTTCCCTGAGGGTAAGTTCGAAATGGCCAAAAGAATCTCCTGTATTGATATGGGTGAATCTATCTCTTCCCTCATTGGGGTCTGAATTTCAGCTCCCCTAAAGTATTTTTGCATACGCGATATCTGATCTGGGCTCTTGTTAGAATGGAGATTATATGATTCCGAATAGTATTTACCAAAATGATTCGCTATTTCTTTACTGTCATATAAAGCTTGGTTTTCTGGGGTAAACAGTTTGTTAATTTGGGATTTAAGATCTTAGTAGTCTCGCGATCCATGGGCCAGCTCTGTTTCCCTCGAAGAAAAATGTTTTTTTTGAGGGTTAGGGACTTTCTTTGAGCTTCTTTCATTAAGACCGAGTTTATTTCTTTCCTGAGCTTAGTTACTTGAGCGAAGAGGGTGAGGTTACCAAGTGAATTTTTGTGTTGTATTTCCACTTGGTTTAGTTGGGTTGTTAAAACTTAAATGTGGGAGTTATAATTTTTTTTAGATAGGCCTTATGTTTGATGCATTCCCCCCTAATTATGGCCTTATGGGCCTCCCATATGGTACCTGGGTGTGTTTCAGTTACGTTATTGATTTGGAAATATTCTGTTAAGAATTTGTGTAGTGCTTCATGAGTCAGGGGGTAGTGGAGTAAGGAAAAACAAATATATCTGGCCAGTTCAAGGAAATACTAGTTGCTGAGTGGTCGGACCAAGCTGTGGAGTGTATGTCTGAATCTTTTATTAATGATAAATGGTTTCTATCTATAAAAACATAATCAATTTAGCTATAAATTGACCAGGGGTGAGAGTAAAATGTAAAGTTACATTGCTCCGGATGTTGGATCCTCCACACGTCTATTAGTCCTAATTGGTCTAAACATGAAAAAACTGTATTTGGCAATCTGGAACGCGGTGGCATAGAACCTGTATAGGTATCCAGGGCAGAGTTCAGTGTGACATTGAGGTCTCCACCTACAATTAGAGTCCCCTTCCTATGTTCTGCTACTAGGGAGAGCAAACACTGGAAGAACCTATGTCTGTTGCTATGAGGTGCGTATACGTTAACTAACGTAATTGGTCTGTTGAAGAGGAGGCCTGTTAAAATTAATATTCTTCCTTCAGTATCGGATACTTTGTTTAGCAATTGGAAATGTAGATTTTTATGAAAAAGCATGCTCACCACTCTTCTTTTAGAGCTGAATGAGTTGTGGAACCCCACCGGATAATCTCGGGAAGAGGATTTTGGTTCTGCACTAGACATGAAGAGTGTTTCTTAAATAAATATTATAGAGTTTGTGTATGTGGCAAAATTTCTCAGCGCTACTGAGCGTTTGGTGGGGGAATTAAGTCCTTTTGCATTTTGGGATATTATTTGTATTTTAGGGACAGTCATGTTTGTGTCTGAGTAAGTCCAGTCCTGTGTGAAAGGTTAGTCTTACCTGATTGCTGAGGATTTGAGATGGTCGATTAGGTCCCCCGGCCCAGAGATATGTTGGTAGTGCTGCATCAAGTAGATGGTGAATAAGGAGGAGGAGAGGAAGATGTCTCCTTGATAGTAACCTGAGGAGAGTAAATATTATGTGACTTTCAAGTAACAAAACATAAAATACAAAATAGTAACCATTTATAAGATTTCTTTAAATAATAACTTCCTAAAGAGGGGGTCTCTTCCCATCTTAAGAATGGAAGGTAAGTATAAGGGTGGGGGGGGGGATAAAGGCAGATGTCAATGCCTGTCAAGTCAACTCTAAATAGGTTCTTATTATATATAATGTTAAGCTAAACGATTATGTCAGATCAGGTTATGTCTCTTAGGAGACACAAAGGACAAGTAACAGTTACACTTTCATTGGCTCTTTTCCTCAGTCAGACAGTCCAATGGGTAGGAAGACCTCAGGGCGGATCAGACAATGTTGAAGGGGCTGTAGGTGGTTGGTTAGAAGCATTTTTCCTCCTTTTTGCTATTGTTGAACATTCTGATCTTTGTGGCTTAGGAGCAGATTTTTTCTGTTGGAGTTGTTCGTCAGAACTGTCTGTTAACTTGGGCAAGCATGGTTGAGTAATGCTCAGTTGTTTACAAAAGTGTTCCAGCTCATCAGGACCTTTGTAAACGTAGGTTTTATCTTCTTTAACAACTTTTAGAGTGAATGGGAATCCCCACCTGTAATGTATTCCCAGATCTTGGAGGTGTAGTGTTAGAAATCTCATTTCCCTGCATTTTTCCAGTGTTATTGGACTTAAATCTGCATAAATTTGGAGTGCATCTTCTCCAAAATAAATAGGAGATTTTTTCCTGGTGGCCTGTAGTATTCTTTCTTTATCGGAAACCTATGGCAACAGAGGACAACGTCCATTGGAGGTGCTGAGATAGAAAGTTTTCGGCCTGAGGGCTCTGTCCAAACTGATAGGATCTGTTTAATCTTCCAAGAGGCATTTAAACAGATTTTGGAGCTATGAAGACAGTTGTTGTGGTAATATTTTTTCTGGGACCCCACGAATCCTTAAATTTTGTCCAGACCCTCCATTTGGCATTGTAGTTGCTCTATAGCTGTGTGTTGATGTTGTAGCGCCATAGCTGCAGTGTCTGAAAACTTATGGGTTTCTTCTATTTGTTCTTCTAGATCTAGAACTCTATTGCCAAGTTCACTTTAACATAGCAATTTTTAAGGCAGGAAATATTTATTAATGTGCTTAAAGGGATACTGACCCCAAATTAAAAAGTTGCTTAAAATTGCATGCTCTATTTAAATCATGAAAGGAAAAAAATTGGTTCAGTATCCCTTTAAAGGGACATAAAACCCCAAAATTTTCTTTTATGATTCAGATAGAGAAAACAATTTTTAAAAAGTTTCTAATTTCCTTCCATTATCAAATTTGCTTGGTTCTCCTGTTTTTCTTTGTTAAGGAGATATCTAAATAGGTAGCTTGCACATTTCTGGAGCACTACATGATAATAAATAGTGCTGCCATCTAGTGCTCTTGCTAATGTATAATGTTGTTGCAAAACTGCTTTCATATAGTGCTGCAGACACGTGCACACTCCTGACCATACCTTCCTACTTATCAACAAAGGATCACAAGAAAACAAAGGAAATTTGATAGTAGAAATAAATCAGAATCATGAAATACATTTTTTGGTTTTTATGTCCCTTTAACTAGTGTTCTGTTATATGTGCATGCATTTTTTGCATTTAAAAGGTTAAGTTAAAGTTGTTTAAAATGTATATTGAAGCTTATAAGAGATGCATGTCCATTTGCACATGATTGACACTAGTTGCTCATTGGTTGATAAGAACAATTTCCACAGCTATATTGCCTAGACTGCAGAATTTAGAATTATTATTTTTTGTTAAAAATTAAGACGGGGTGACCATTGGGGGGTGGGGGAGGGAAGAGAGCTGTTTGAGAGGGATCAGGTAGGGATCAGGGGGTGGGAAGTGTCAGGTGGGAGGGTAATCTCTACACTAAAGCTAAAATTAACCTTACAAGCTACCTGATTAACCCCTGCACTGCTGGGAATAAAGGGGTTATCTATCATGCACCCCAGTGGGAGTGTAATTTCTTCTGCTGGCTGTGGTTACATAGGCTTGTCAATAGCCTAGTCTTCAGTATAGAAACTTTCAGTATAGGTGGGGATACCACAGGCTACATTAGCTATTTCTAATGCCAAAATAAGGGCAAATTAGCTACTTGTAAACAATTTCATATACCCTAGCAGGTAAAAGGGATCATTGGGAACAATTTAAAGGGGAGAACATTTTTGGGTGAACTGTCCCTTTAAATAACATGGCTCCACAAGTATAAAAACAAAGAATAGCTTTATCCAGGACTTAAACATAAATCTTTATGTTTTCAAAAACAAAAAATCTAAGATCTTAAATAAAATATACTGAAATGCCATAATTTAATGACCTTTAACTAAAAGGCCCAAAAGTTATGAATGTAAATAAATATTAAAACTTAAACTCCACTTTTGTGAAATAGAGTAATTTAAGCAAACTGTTGAAAAAATATTTTATTTCACTTAATCCAGAAATACAAAATTGTGTGTTGGACACATTTTTCACTATCTGAATACATTATATCACATCCCTTGCTATATTGCCTAGAGCAATGTTCTTTAAACTTTTTTCCCCCCAAGACCCAGTACCATGATACCACGTACCTTTGCCACCCTATTTTTATGCCTGGTCTGAAAATACACTCTCAAACAACACACCACAAACACAAGTCACAACCCAGTAAACAAACATGGTTTGAAGAACCCTGGCCTACAGTGTCTTTGAAAGTGTTTATTTTATAAACTACAGAAGGTCTTTTATTGCTAGAAAATGAGTGATGTGATGGTTGGATACAGTTTTTAAGTACTCAATAAGGATAATATTTCAAAGTCTCAGACACCATCTCACATTCTCATTAAATATTTACAAAAAAATGTGTAGCAGGTGCAGCTATATATCGGCTGAATAGTCAAACGCGAATAATTCAGAGCAGTGATTACCTGCCAGGGTGCTGGAAAGAATTAGTTTCATAACATTTGGCTGATGTTATCATAGGGAATTACTGCTGAAGATACCATGGCAGACTGGAACAAATCACACTATGTTGTATTCTACCGATCATGTTCAGTGGGGCTGTCACCTTTGCTACAAGTCTAAAATTATTGCCTGTGTTATTAACATAAATTTACATAAATAATTATGCAGCATGAGCCAGAAAATATGGCTGTCAGCACTGATGTTAAATGATAATTTATGTAAAGGAGCATTATATAACCTTTACTTGAGAGACCATAAAGCAAAATTCCGTAACCTAGGTTTTCTTCAAAATTCTAATATTTTCCTAAACCAACTATTTGATTTACAGCATTTTGAAGAAAACCGAAGTTACAGAATTTTGCTTTTTGTTCACACTAGCGAATGTGGAACCAGTATAATTTTTATATGAATGCAGGAGATATTTAATAACCATTTAAAATAAGATTTCCATACACATAGAAGATGTTTAATTGTAACAGGGTCTTTATTTCTAAATGTATTCTTTATTAAAGGGACATTAAACACAAATTGTAAACTACATGATTAAGAACCTTTATATATAAGAATAATTTTGCAATGAAAACTGCAGCTGTGTTTTGTCAAATAAGTATATTGTTTTATGTTTATTCATTTAACTGATTTCCCTGTCCCCTAGAACCAAATAACTACTAATAACCAATCACAAACTAATATTAAAATACAGCACAAACTCTGTTTGTACATGTGCAGACTGTGGAAGTGTTGCCCTCTTGTATTCCCTTACAGGGACAGTATACACCAATTTTCATATAACTGCATGCAATAAAAACTACTATAAAGAAGAATATGCACAGATACTGATGTAAAAATCCAGTATAGAACCTTTTAAAAAATGACTTAGAAGCTCCCAGTTTAGCACTGTTGATGAGGTAGTCTAGGACAGTGGTCGCCAACCAGTGGTCTGTGGACCACTGGTGGTTCACGAGAAGATGTTGGTGGTCCTTGACACCATCAAGCAGGAATTAATCTCCTCTGATGGTGGCACCCCCGTTGTGCTGCAACTCCCTACTGTGTCTTGCTGGACATCAGTGAAAACCAACGGAGAAGGAGTTAAGTTACAATCTCCCTACGCACGTTGCGTAGTACTGCACAACTTGCGTAGCTAGATTGTATTTTTAACTCCTCCATTCATTCTAAAGCAAGCATATGTTGGTATAGTCTTGGATTGAGATAGTGGAATTAAAGTATAAAAAAAAAAATTCTCTAATATTTTATTTATTTTCTTCCCTTTACCTGTCTCTGTAGTAGTTTTCCTAATTCCTTCAGATGGACTTACATCACTGTTTGTCTTCCTCCCCTCCATTTTTTAAAATTAAATATTATTTTTCATTCTAATAATTTTCCTGTTCACAAAGCCATTTCACCTCAATTCTAATTGCCATCCAGCAGATCAGCCATATCCCACCAGTATTATAGTAATTGCCATCCAGCAGATCAGCCATATCCTACCAGTATTATAGTAATTGCCAGTAACATCAGTCGTGGTTAGCTCACATCCATATTAAGAGCTTTATTATATAAGCTTAATTTATGACTCCAATGTCTGTCCATGACCATAAGTAGTTTTAAATAATTCCTAACTTCTTAAAAATGTGTAAATATATACATAATGTAAACTTAGCTATGGTTATACTAGTTATTTACAGTATGTGTGCGTGTCAGTGGTCCACAGGATTCAAAATTGTGAGTTTAGTGGTCCCTGAGGTCCAAAAGGTTGGTGACCCCTGGTCTAGGACACCCACTGAAAGGGGCAGGGTAAACAAAAAGAGCAGATACTCCCCACCTCCCCCTTCCTGCATAAGAAAAGACATAACATAAATGGAGCCAGCAGGAGTCTGTAAACACACGTATACATTTGACACTGTTGGGTTTGGTTAGGAGTATGAAAATCAGCACAATGTTCTTAAAAAAATAAGCAAAACTATACATTTTTATAAAAACACTACCAGATGGGCTATATAAATGGATCATCTACAAAACATTTATGCAAAGAAAAATCTTGTGTACCTTTAAGGTGGTTAAGCATTGATTCAACTTGGTTACTATTGCAAATAATAATTTGCCTATCATGATTGTTAATGCAAAACTGATATTTTAAAAGCATTTGACATTATAGAAGCTTAAGGAGGGAGGGAAAAGTAAACAAAAGCTCACATAAATTGCCTAAAAGTATTAACCCGATCCTCCCTGGGAGAAAGTCAAACAAGCAAAAATTGTATATGTATTTTACAGCCTGCAAAATAAATAATGAATGTATATTGCAATAATGAAACATTTTATACATTGTTGAAATAACAAGTTTAATGGTCCTCTAACTTCATTTAGCTGAACCTAAACAATTGGCCAGCTTAATGTACATAAGTAACAAAACTTTTATATGCTTTTAACATTTATATACAGCATATATATATCTCAGAGTATTCCTTTCATCTGAGAAAAATGAGTCACCAATATTATGCATTTGGGGTCACAGTTTCTTAACAGATCATACTGAACATGGATCATATTCACTTCCCCTTACATGTTTTCAGTAATATTGCTCTGAGCACTATGCTTGCTTGCTGATGCATGTGACTGTGTGACATCATTACACTTAACTGAGCGCACTCAATACTGCTCCGTTTGTCAGTTTGCACACACATCAGTTTAGCTGTATAGGAAGTAATGTCACTGGCGGTGCCGAAGATTTGTACGGATAATCTACTGCAAAGTCGTTCAACTTGGGCCAAATGAAACATGATGTGGCCTTCCGGTGCTCTTTTATTTTCACTCTGACTTACCCAGATCATACACTGTTTGTGCATAAACCATTTAAGATGTTTGTAGTACTTCAGCAGGGGCTGCATTACCCCCAAGCTGTTTATAGGCTGAAATCACACACCACACTGCTACACACAGTAATTATCTTCTCTGCAACTAGGTCATTCTTGCCCTGTCTAAGATAGTGCAATATATGTGGTTCTAGGTGTGTGGCATTTGTATAAACAACAGTAGTGCCATATATTTTGATTAAAGGGCAGTTATAGTTATACAACTACATGGTCTAATCAGTTGAAGCATCTAATTTTGTCACTAGTGACGCTGCAGCTCTATGTGTTTAACCCGCACAATGAGGTTAAACACATAGTTAACTTGAATGAAAACTGCCTCTGACCCAATCAGCAGCATTAGTGACACATAGTGTTTTACAATAAATTATGCCAAATTATTAAACACGTGCTTTCGTCTGAATTTTGTCCCATTTTCCATTCATCTGCATAACAAGAGATAAATAGAAATTGCAATGAAATGGCAGTGTAACAACATTTTTTATGTTTATTAGTCGCATAAGTTTGGTTTTCATTTGGCACCTTCCACACCAAAAAAAAAAGGGGCAGAGAACACAGGAAAGGGGGAAGGAGCTGAGATTGTTTGTCAAATCAGCTCATTTGTTTCCAGTGATGTACAGGGGGTCTGACCATTCATGTGTACAACCTCCCCTGTCCAGTCCTGACAGAGCATTACTAAATGATTGATGTGAGGGCCAGCAAGTCAGGCACTAATGCCAAACAGTCTTCTCCAATCCACCAATAAAGGAATAGTCTAGTCAAAATTAAACTTTCATGATTCAGATAGGGCATGCAATTTTAAAATACTTTCCAATCTACTTTGTTCTTGGTATTCTTTGTTGAAAGCTAAACCTAGGTAGGCTCATATGCTAAATTCTAAGCCCGTGAAGGCCACCTCTTATCTCTGTGTGTCATATAGATAACACTGTGCTCACTCCAGTGCAGTTACCTAGGAGTCAGCACTGATTGGCTACTCCCAAAACCCCGTGTACAAGTCTGTCAAAATAACTGAAATAAGGGGGCAGCCTGCAGAGGCTTAGATACAAGGTAATCACAGAGGTAAAAAGTATATTAATATAACTGTGTTGTATATGCAAAACTGGGGAATGAATAATACAAATTCTGGAGTAGACCTTTAACTTTGCAAAGGAAGGTGGTAGTGTAAGTGAATTTTATTAATCACTTTTACATCTGTTTCTGATTAGCGCAGTGGCGTGTGTCTCTGTCAGCTTGCTGTGCTGTTTTTTCTTGCAGTGCAGTGTAACTGCACATACTGCATTTTTTTTCAGTCTGGGGATGATGGATTTATAATTTTCCTTTACTAGTTTAGTGTTAGGTGTTAAAGAAGTATCCTGACTTTGTTGGGGGAAAAAGTTTTAAAGAGATAGTCTAGTCAAAATTAAACTTTCATGATTCATATAGAGCATGCAATTTTCAGCAACTTTCTAATTTACTAATATTACCAAAGCACTTGCTGATTGGTGTCTAAATGTAGCCACTAATTATCAAGCACTACCCAGTCCCAAAAATGGGCTGGCTGCTAAGCTTATATTCTTGCATTTTCAAATAAAGATACCAAGAGAACGAAGTAAAATTGATAGCAGTAAATTATAAAGTTGCATAAAATTGCATGCTCTATCTGAATCATGAAAGATTAAAGGGACACTGAAACCAAATATTTTCTTTTGTGATTCAGATAGAGCATGCAATTTTAAGCAACTTTCTAATTTATTCCTATTATCAATTGTTTTCATTCTCTTGGTATCTTTATTTGAAAAGCAAGAATGTAAGTTTAGATGCCGGCCCATTTTTGGTGAACAACCTGGGTTGTCCTCGCTGATTGGACAATACCAATAAACAAGTTCTGTCCATGGTCTAAACCAACAATTTGCTAGCTCCTTAGCTTAGATGCCTTCTTTTTCAAATAAGGATAGCAAGAGAACAAAGAAAAATTGATAATAGGAGTAAATTAGAAGGTTGCTTAAAATTGCATGCTCTATCTGAATCACAACAGAAAAAATGTGGGTTCAGTGTCCCTTTAATCTTGACTAGACTATCCCTTTAATTGAACTCTTAGAGGCCTATCTATCAAGCCATCAACTATGCTGCTTTCAACGGCACCAATACGCTCGCCTAACATCGCGGCCATGGGCCTGAATACGCTCTCTATATTTATAAAAAAAGCTGTCAAAAAGTTGCGCACTAAGTACGGGACGATGAGCAGCAGACTGTTGTTAATTAACAGTCATCGATCTCACTACTATTCAGCTTTTTCCCAACTTTATTTATATCCTGTCACTAAATACTGCCACTATACTAAAATGTTTAACCCCTTCCCCGACGCTCCCTGACCCCGCCGCAACTAAATAAAGTTATTAACCTCCATCCCGCCGCTCCCAGACCCCGCCGCAACTCTAATAAAGTTATTAAACACTATCCCCCCATTCCCGGACCCCTCCGCAACTAAATAAATGTATTAACCCCTAAACCCCTGGACTCCCACATCACTACCACTTACTAAACCAATTAACCGCTAAACCGCCAGCCCCCCACATCGCCATAAACTAAATTAAGCTATTAACCCCTAAACCTAACAATCCGCTAACTTTACATTAAATATTAACTCATCCCTATCTTATAATAAACTAAAACTTACCTTTAGAATTAAATTAAACTATATTAAACTACTAATTAACCTACCCTAACTATCCTACAATTACATTAAACTAACAATTAAATTAACTATATTAAATATTTAAATCTACTATTAAAAATTACTGTTACCAAAAAATAACAACTAAGTTACACAAAATAAAAAACACTGTTACACAAAATAAAAAAATATTTAAACTAATTACACCTAATCCATTCTCATCCAATAGGATTGAGCTTGCATTCTATTGGCTATTCCAATCAGCCAATAGGACGTGAGCTCAATCCTATTGGCTGATTGGATCAGCCAATAGGATGAAAGTTCAATCCTATTGGCTGATTGCAACAGCCAATAGGATTTTCCCCCCTTAATTCCAATTGGCTGATAGAATTCTATCAGCCAATCGGAATGTAAGGGACGCCATCTTGGATGATGTCATTTAAAGGGAAGCTTCATTCTTCAAGATTCATCGTAAGTAGAGGATGCTCTGTGCCGGATGTCTTAAAGATGGACCCGCTCCACGCCGGATGGATGAAGATAGAAAATGCCGTCTGGATGAAGACTTCTGCTGGCTTGGATGAAGACTTCGGCTGGCTTCGCTGAGGACTTCTGCCGCTTGGATGAGGATGGATGTCCGGTCTTCGAAAACTTTAAGTGGATCTTCGGGGGTTAGTGTTAGGTTTTCTTAGGGTTTATTGGGTGGGTTTTATTTTTAGGTTAGGGACTTTGGGCTGAAGAAGAGCTAAATGCCCTTTTAAGGTTAATTAGGAGCTTAGGTTTTTTAGATAGGTTTTTTTTGGGGGGGTTGGTTGTGTGGCTGGTGGGTTTTACTGTTGGGGGGGTGTTTGTATTTTATTTTACAGGTAAAAGAGCTAATTTCTTTGGGGCAATGCCCCACAAAAGGCCCTTTAAAGGGCCATTGGTAGTTTATTGTAGACTAGGTTTTTTTTTATTTTGGAGGGGCTTTTTTTTATTTTGATAGGGCTATTAGATTAGGTGTAATTAGTTTAAATATTTGATCATTTATTTATTATTTTGTGTAACTTAGTGTTTTTTATTTTGTGTAACTTAGTGTTTTTTATTTTGTGTAACTTAGTTGTTATTTTTTTGTAACTTAGTAATTTTTAATAGTAGAGTTAAATAATTTGAGTAGGGTTAGGTTTTTAAATATGTAATATAGTTAATTTAATTGTTAGTTTAATGTAATTTTAGTATGATAGTTAGGGTAGGTTAATCAATAGTTTAATATAGTTTATTTTAATTCTAAAGGTAAGTTTAAATTTATTATAAGATAGGGATGTTGTACTTTTAATGTAAAGTTAGCGGGTTGTTAGGTTTTGGGGTTAGCTTAATTTTGTTTATGGCGATGTGGGGGGCTGGCAGTTTAGGGGTTAATAGGTTTAGTAAGTGGTAGTGATGTGGGAGGCCAGGGGTTTAGGGGTTAATACATTTATTTAGTTGCGGAGGGGTCCGGGAGTGGCGGGATAGCGGTTAATAACTTTACTAGAGTTGTGGTGGGCTCCAGGAGCAGCAGGATGGGGTAAATACATTTAATTAGGTGTTGCGTGGTCCGGGAGTGGCGGGATAGGGGTTAATACATTCATTTTGGTGACGGCGGGGTCCGGGAGCGGCAAGATAAGGGTTAATAACATTATGTAGGTGGTGGCGATGTTGGGGCGGCAGATTTGGGGTGTTTAGACTCGGGGCTTATGTTAGGGTGTTAGGTGTAAATGTAACTTTTATTCTACCATAGAAATCAATCAGATATTTGGCAGCATCGAACATAAGCTTTCGCTACTTTCAGACTCCCATTGATTCCTATGGAAGCCGCGGCCTCCAGGGTGGTGTATTGAAAACCAGGTACACTGGGCCGGAATAGTGGCGAGCGTATCTGTTAGAAATTTGATAACTAGCAAAAGTTGTCAGATAGTGCCGAATTTGTATTCGGAACATCTGTAATGACGTAAGCATCGATCTGTGTCGGATTGAGACAGGCGGATCGTATGTTACGTCACAAATTTCAACTTTTGCCAGTCTTTAGGCTTTGATAAATGGGTCGAATCAGGCTAACCACAATTACACTGCGGAATTCCAGCGTATTTGCGGTTGACAGCTTGATTAATATCCTTCTATATGTGCAGAATCAGTTTTTTTGCAGTGAGTGCATCACACTTACTGCACAATTATATTGCGGGGGGGGGGCAATACTGAAACTGGTAGGTCTCCTCATTTTCAAGGCCATTGTTTGCTCCTCCGGCTCTAGCTTCTAGAGGAGCAGCAGCAGTTGTGGTAGCAGCAGCAGGGTCAACTTCAGCATCTGCTGTATCTGTCAATCCCATGTCCACCAGGAGTCGGAGATATGAAGTGCCAACCTGTACCATGACAGTAGCAGCAACATCAGTAGCAGTAAGGGTCATCTAAGTCCACCCTTAAAGGGCCATAATACCCAAATGTTTAAACACTTGAAAGTGATGCAGCATAGCTGTAAAAAGCTGACTAGAAAATATCACTTGAACATCTCTATGTAAAAAAGAAAGATATTTTACCTCAAAAGTTCCTCAGTAGCCACCTCCCATTGTAAAGGATTTCTAAGCAGCATTTTAGTGTGTTTGTCCTGGGACATCTGAAGGGACTAGCATCGTGCACTCTCATATTATTTCACCAATCAGGTAAAGGAAGCTTACTATGAAATCTCATGAGAGTTAAGTCAAATCTCATGAGATCACAGTAAGAGTTCATGACCTCAGCACTGCTGATGCTGATTGGCTGCTGTTCATTTCTTCATTTATTATTTTTTTTTACCTGCAGCTGGGCAGCAGCTGAGTATAACTTTTTACACAGAACTTACTCTGCTGAGCTGAGGAAGTTGTGAGGTAAAATATCTTCCTTTTTTACATAGAGATGCTCAGGTGATATTTTCCTGTCAGCTTTTTACAGTTATACTACATCAGTTTCAAGTGATTTAGCATATGAGTATTATGTCCCTTTAAAAGTAAAGAGGACAATAAGGAGAACTCAAGGTGTAGGAGTTGAATTGACATTGTTTGGCTCCAAACCTAGTAGTATGATCTGGAGGGGTTCTGAGGTTACCAAGCAGTCTCCATGTACACTTCAGCTCTTTATTCTATTCCCAATACAATGTGTACAAGTGTTTTCCCAGTTTCACCATAAGTTCTACCACTGCCAGTTCCGCCACTCTTCCAACTTCTTCCATATTTTATATCATAAGCCAAGTGGGTTTATCAGAATCAGAAGGTTGTCTCCCATTAGCAGCAGCAGGACAGACATTGCAGGAGTTTAGTCAACATTAAACTTTCATGATTCAGATAGAGCATGCAATTGAAAGCAACTTTCTAATTTACTAATATTAACAATTTTTCTTCATTCTCTTGGTATCTTTATTTGAATGTAAGCTTAGGAGCCGGCCCATTTTAGCTTCAGTGCCAAGGTAGCTGATTGGTGTCCCATTTTCCATTCATCTGCATAACAAGAGATACATGGATATTGGAATGAAATGGCAGTGTAACAAAAAATTTTATGTTTATTAGTTGCATTAGTTTTCATTCGGCACTTTCGACACCAAAAAAAAAAAGGGTCAGAGAACACAGGAAAGGGGGAAGGAGCATAGATTGTTTGTCAAATCAGCTCATTTGTTTCCAGTGATGTACAGGGGTCTGAACATTCATGTGTACAACCTCCCCTGTCCAATCCTGACAGAGCATTACTAAATGATTGATGTGAGAGCAAGTCAGGCACTAATGCCAAATAGTCTTGTCCAATCCACTTTTAAAGGAATAGTCTAGTCAAAATTAAACTTTCATGATTCAGATAGGGCATGCAATTTTAAAATACTTTCCAATCTACTTTGTTCTCTTGGTATTCTTTGTTGAAAGTTAAACATCGGTAGGCTCAGATGCTAAATTCTAAGCCTATGAAGGCCACCTCTTATCTCTGTGTGTCATATAGATAACAATGTGCTCACTCCAGTGGAGTTACCTAGGAGTCAGCACTGATTGGCTACTCCCAAAACCACATGTACAAGTCTGTCAAAATAACTGAAATAAGGGGGCAACCTACAGAGGCTTAGATACAAGGTAATCACAGAGGTAAAAAGTATATTAATATAACTGTGTTGGTTATGCAAAACTGGGGAATGAGTAATACAAATTCTGGAGTAGACTGTCCCTTTAACCTTGCAAAGGAAGGTGGTAGTGTAAGTGAATTTTATTAATCACCAAGGAAGGTGGTAGTGTAAGTGAATTTTATTAATCACTTTCACATCCGCTTCTGATTAGCGCAGTGGCGTGTGTCTCTGTCAGCTTGCTGTGCTGTTTTTTGTTGAAAAAAACGCCTTTGTGTGCACAATCAAATTTTTTCGTGCACTGCAGTGTAACTACACATACTGCATTTTTTTTCAGTCTGGGGATGAGGGATATAGCATTTTTCTTTACTAGTTTAGTGTTAGGTGTTAACAAGTGTACAAGTGTTTGCCCCAGTGTCACCATAAGCTCTACCACTGCCAGTTCCGCCACAATCACCAACTTCCTCTATATTTAATATCAGAAGCCAAGTGGGTTTATCAGAATCAGAAGGTTGTCTCCCATTAGCAGCAGGAGCAGCAGGACAGACATTACAGGAGTCTAGTCAAAATTAAACTTTCATGAGTCAGATAGAGCATGCTATTAAAAGCAACTTTCTAATTTACTAATAATTTTTCTTCATTCTCTTGGTATCTTTATTTGAATGTAAGCTTAAGAGCCAGCCCATTTTTTCTTCAGCACCTAGGTAGAGCTTGCTGATTGATGTCTAAATGTAGCCACCAATCAGCAAGCACTACCCAGGTGCTGACCCAAAAATGGGCCAGCTAGTAAGCTTATATTCTTTTGTTTTCAAATAAAGATACCAAAAAAATGGAGAAAAATTGATAATAGGAGTAAATTAGAAAGTTGCTTAAAATTGCATGCTGGACAGATTGCTCAGCATGCTAATGCACTGTGGCTGAGCTCTGTAGCAACCAAGGGTTGCAGGTTTGATCCCTGGTGAGGTCCACTCAGCCTTTCATCCTTCCGAGGTCAATAAAATGAACAGCGCCTTGAGACCCTTACGGGTGATTAGCCGCACTTTTTTCAGTGCTCTATCTGAATCATGAAAGTTTAATCTTGACTAGACTATCCCTTTAATTGAACTCTTAATTTGCAGAATCATTAACTGCACATTTATATTGCGGGGTGGGGGCAATACTGGAACTGATAGGTCTCCTACCTTTGTTGTGGGAAAAGCAAAAGTTTTAATTTAAAACTTTGTGTGCAGAATCAGTTGTTATCTTGCAGTGAGTGCCCATTACTGCATTATTTTTATTTTCTATAGTTAGCAATATGGGGTGGGTACCTGGCAGTGTGCTGCAGGTTCTCTAAAGCACCATAGTAGTTACGTAGCATACCTTTTCCTTTTGGTGAATAATATAAAGCAAGTATAATTAATAATAATAATTTCAGTGGCTGGCTTTATTGCAAACATTGAATGTCTGTTGCCCATACTGTTACTAGTATACTATTAGTATTACATATATCATAGTATAGTGTACCCCTCATCTAAGTGAAACCGTTTTGTTATTACAGTTTGGGGCGCTGTGGGTACCTGGGAGTTTGCTACAGGCTCTTTTCAGCACCATAGTAGTTATGTAACATACTTTTTCCTCTTGGTGTAAAATATATAACAACAACAATGATTAATAATAATTTCTCAGTGGCTTGCTATATTGTCTATCTAGAGTATACCCCTCATCTAATTAAAATGATATTTGTTATTGCAGCGGGGGCACCAACAAAAAAAGAACAAACAAAAAGCTAATATATATAATTATATTATTCTGTCATAACATTTTAGTTGGTCAGAGTGTACTATGCTTCCGGCTGCTGTCACCACAACCACCACCATTAGTACCACCAGCACAGTAACTACCAGTGCAGAGTCCTTGTCTGCTTCTACTTTTCTAATGAGTGGGAGTGGGACAAGCACTGTTGCCTCTGTTTTACGGAGTCAAATATCATTTTAAAAGCCATTGTCTGGAGGGACAATTTGGGGGTCTGTTTACTGTGAGCCCTACTTAGTTCAGTAACTCTGCTGCCTGCTCCTACTCTTCCTGCTTTGTGGTGGTCTTCAGTCGGCAAAGCCAAATCCTCAGGGAATTGTAGGCCACTGTGTACAAGAGTCTCTAAACAAACACATGATTGTCCTCCTCCATAGAGGTGTATTTTTTATGTACTGTGATCAGAGGCCTATCTAGTTCAGTAATGCTGCTGCCTGCTGCTGCCACTCCTGCTCGTGGTGGTCTTCAGTCGGCAAAGCCAAATCCTCAGGGAACTGCTGGCTGCTGTGTACAAGAGTCTCTAAACAAACACATGATTGTCCTCCTCCATAGAGGTGTATTTTTTATGTACTGTGATCAGAGGCCTATCTAGTTCAGTAATGCTGCTGCCTGCTGCTGCCACTCCTGCTCGTGGTGGTCTTCAGTCGGCAAAGCCAAATCCTCAGGGAACTGCTGGCTGCTGTGTACAAGAGTCTCTAAACAAACACATGATTGTCCTCCTCCATTGAGGTGTATTTTTTATGTACTGTGATCAGAGGCCTATCTAGTTCAGTAATGCTGCTGCCTGCTGCTGCCACTCCTGCTCGTGGTGGTCTTCAGTCGGCAAAGCCAAATCCTCAGGGAACTGCTGGCTGCTGTGTACAAGAGTCTCTAAACAAACACAAGGTGTATTTTTGAGGTTTATATATTCCGACCAGAGGCCTATCTAGTTCAGTAATGCTGCTGCCTGCTGCTGCCACTCCTGCTCGTGGTGGTCTTCAGTCGGCAAAGCCAAATCCTCAGGGAACTGCTGACTGCTGTGTACAAGAGTCTCTAAACAAACACATGATTGTCCTCCTCCATTGAGGTGTATTTTTTATGTACTGTGATCAGAGGCCTATCTAGTTCAGTAATGCTGCTGCCTGCTGCTGCCACTCCTGCTCGTGGTGGTCTTCAGTCGGCAAAGCCAAATCCTCAGGGAACTGCTGGCTGCTGTGTACAAGAGTCTCTAAACAAACACATGATTGTCCTCCTCCATTGAGGTGTATTTTTTATGTACTGTGATCAGAGGCCTATCTAGTTCAGTAATGCTGCTGCCTGCTGCTGCCACTCCTGCTCGTGGTGGTCTTCAGTCGGCAAAGCCAAATCCTCAGGGAACTGCTGGCTGCTGTGTACAAGAGTCTCTAAACAAACACAAGGTGTATTTTTGAGGTTTATATATTGGGACCAGAGGCCATCTAGTTCAGTAACTCTGTTGCCTGCTGGTGCCGCCTGTCTTTCTTCTGCCCTTCTCTGAATTGTGTCTCCAAGGATAACTAATTACAAACTTGCTATGGAGCAGATGTGTGAGAAAGTGAGGAGTGGGGACACTTTACCATGAGGGATTTGAAAAAATGATAATAAGATTGTAGGAAAAGTTGCAGTGGTGGGAAGTGAATGGTTAGAAGGGGGGGGGGGACAATATGGTGATGGGAAGAGGTAATACTGGTAAATAACTGATATTACTGTAATTATCAAATGATTTTCATTTCAATGTATTGTTTGAATTCTCTTTGTAAATATTGTTCTAGTTCCTGTATGTTTTTGTGTCCCAGTTAGCACTGAATCGTTAGTTTGTTGGAATGTCCTAGTAGTCTAATTTTGTTGCTAAAAGGAATATTTTGTAGGCTTCCCATAGGCGTTAATGTAATTGTAGGAATTTCACTTTGAACAAAATTCTTATCCAAATATTCGGCTAAACTGAACGTGACAGCGAACGAAATTCTGACAACTTGAATCGCCCGAAAATTCTGAACCAAATCTTGTGTGTGTTTCCAATAAGTAGCTCTTGGTATAAAATTAGGGACTGAAATATTTTACAAGGTGTTTAACTCTTTGTGGGGAGAGTTAAACAAAAAAATTACCAGGGTGAGTAGCACAAAAAAAAATGCTAAAAATGTTAAACACATAGATAGAGTAGAGCCCTGCTCATAAGCTACAGAGAACTGCAGGTGCCCAACAGCAAACAACTGGCAAGCCAATTGGCTGTGGTCAGCTCAGGAGCGGCTCCAGAGTGAGACTTTACTTATGTGTTTAAACCCTTTTTCAGGGGTTTAACAAACTGACCTGCAGGGTGAGTAGTGTTGCTCTGTTCCCAGATTTTTATAGTCAATTTTTTCTCTTTATATGTTTTTAATAACCTTTTATTTTTTCAGTTTATCATAATTCTTTTTAAAAAAATATGTGAAATATCTGAACTGCCCAAAACCATTTAAGCATATTGTTCTTAAATAAGTAAGACTGAGTTTTTTTTGTTGCTGTTTGGGGTTCCAGCATTAATTACACACACTTGAAAAAAGCCTCATTCACAATAATTAGTTTCTAATAATGTAACAAGTTGACAATTCTCTGAAAACACGAAAACATATTTAAAAAAAAAAATTATATTTTTACTACAAGTGACTTGTTTTTAAATTGTTTAAATACATTTAGATTTCAGAAACATTAGTATCATTACTTAAAGTGATGGTAAAGTTAACCGGTATTGAAGACACCAAGGGGCCTAGTTATCAAGCCGTCAACCTCAAATACGCTGGAATTCCGCAGCGTATTTGTGGCGAGGCTGATTCGCCTTAGTTATCAAAGGCTAGAAACCGGCAAAAGTAGAATTTTGTGACGTAAACTTCGATCCGCCGGACTCAGTCCGACACAGATCGATTCTTACGTCACTCCAGATGTTCCGCACACAAGTTCGGCACAATCTGACTACTTTTGCTAGTTATCAAAAAACTAGCAGGTACGCTCGGCACTTTTCCGGCCCAGCGTACCTGGTTTTCAAACCGCCACCCTGGAGGCGGCAGATCCCGTAGGAATCAATGGGAGTCTGACCATAGCGAAAGTACAAGTTCGCTGCTGCCAGACATCCCATTGATTCCTATGGGAGATGTCTGCACCTAACACCCTAACATGTACCCCGAGTCTAAACACCCCTAATCTGTTCCCCCCCTACACCGCCGCAACTAAATAAAGTTATTACCCCCTAAACCACCGCTCCCGGAGCCCACCGCAAGCTACTCTATACATATTAACCCCTAAACCGCCGCTCCCGGAGCCCACCGCAACTATAATATATGTATTAACCCCTAAACCACCACTCCCAGAGCCAACCGCAACCATAATATATGTATTAACCCCTAAACCGCCGCTCCCGAAGCCCACCGCAAGCTACTCTATACATATTAACCCCTAAACCGTCGCTCCCGGAGCCCACCGCCACCTACATTATACCTAGTAACCCCTATCCTGCCCCCTCTATACCGCCGCCCTCTATAATAAAGTTATTAACCCCTATCCTGCTGATCCCGCACCTCGCTGCAACTAAATAAATAGTTTAACCCCTAAACCGCCGCTCCCTAACCCCGCCGCAACCTATATTAAATTTATTAACCCCTAATCTTCCCCCCCTACACCGTCGCCACCTATAATACATTTATTAACCCCTATCCTGCCCCCCACTACACCGCCACCACTGTAATAAATTTATTAACCCCTAAACCTAAGTCTAACACTAACCCTAACACCCCCTAACTTAAATATTAATTAAATAAATCTAAATAATATTTCTATTATGAACTAAATTAATCCTATTTAACACTAAATACTTACCTATAAAATAAACCCTAATATAGCTACAATATAAATAATAATTATATTGTAGCTATCTTAGGATTTATTTTTATTTTACAGGCAAATTTCAATTTATTTTAACTAGGTACAATAGCAATTAAATAGTTATTAACTATTTAATAGCTAGCTAGCTAAAATAAAGAGAAATTTACCTGTAAAATAAAAACGAACCTAAGTTACAATTACACCTAACACTACACTATACTTAAATAAATTATTCCTATTTAAAACTAAATACTTACCTGTAAAATAAACCCTAAATAGCTACAATGTAATTAATACTTATATTATAGCTATCTTAGGATTTATATTTATTTTACAGGTAACTTTGTATTTATTTTAGCTAGTTAGAATAGTTATTAAATAGTTATTAACTATTTAATAACTACCTAGCTAAAAGAAATACAAAATTACCTGTAAAATAAATCCTAACCTAAGTTACAATTAAACCTAACACTACACTATCATTACATTAATTAAATAAATTAACTACAAATAACTACAATTAAATACAATTACATAAACTAACTAAAGTACAAAAAATAAAAAAGCTAAGTTACAAAAAATAAAAAAAATAAGTTACAAACATTTTAAAAATATTACAGCAATTTTAAGCTACTTACACCTAATCTAAGCCCCCTAATAAAATAACAAAGCCCCCCCCCCCAAATAAAAAAATGCCCTACCCTATTCTAAATTAAAGTTCAAAACTCTTTTACCTTACCAGCCATTAAAAGGGCTTTTTGTGGGGCATGCCCCAAAGAATTCAGCTCTTTTGCCTGTAAAAGAAAAATACAACCCCCCCAACATTAAAACCCACCACCCACATACCCCTAATCTAACCCAAACCCCCCTTAAAATAACCTAACAATAATCCCCTGAAGATCATCCTACCTTGAGTCGTCTTCACTCAGCCGAGCAGCGATGGAACCGAAGAGGCGACCCGGAGCGGCAGAAGTTATCCTCCAAGCGGCGCTGAAGAAATCTTCCATCCGGGCGATGTCATCTTCCAAGAGGCGCTGAAGAAGTCTTCTATATGGGCTATTTAATAGCTATTGTATCTAGTTAAAATAAATTGAAAGTTGCCTGTAAAATAAAAATAAATCCTAAGAATTATTATTTATATTGTAGCTATATTAGGGTTTATTTTAAAGGTAAGTATTTAGTTTTAAATAGGATTAATTTAGTTCATAATAGAAATATTATTTAGATTTATTTAATTAATATTTAAGTTAGGGGGGGTGTAAGGGTTAGTGTTAGACTTAGGTTTAGGGGTTAATAATTTTATTACAGTGGCGGCGGTGTAGTGGGGGCAGGATAGGGGTTAATAAATTTATTATAGGTGGCGACGGTGTAGGGGGGGCAGGATAGGGGTTAATAAATTTAATATAGGTTGTGGCGGGGTCAGGGAGCGGCGGTTTAGGAGTTAAACTATTTATTTAGTTGCGGCGAGGTGCGGGATCAGCAGGATAGGGGTTAATAACTTTATTATAGAGGGTGACGGTATAGGGAGGGCAGGATAGGGGTTACTAGGTATAATGTAGGTGGCAGTGGTGTCCGGGAGCGGCGGTTTAGGGGTTAATACATTTATAAGAGTTGCAGCGGGGTCTGGGAGCGGCGGTTTAGGGGTTAATACATTTATAAGAGTTGCGGCGGGGTCTAGGAGTGGCGGTTTAGAGGTAAGTAACTTTATTTAGTTGCGGGGGGCTCCGGGGGCGGTGGTATAGGGGGTAGAACAGTGTAGTTTAGTGTGGGTGTTTAGTGACAGGCTAGCAAGAAAGCTGTAAAAAAGCCGAAGAGCAGCGAGATCGGATGAGTGATAACTATCACAGTCCGCTGCTCATCGCCCCGTACTTGTTGCGCGGCTTTTTGACAGCTTTTTTGATAACTTAGGCGAATTTTTGCAGGTCCGCGGCGGCGATGTGAGGCGAGCTTAGGCGGGCGTATTGGGCCAGCGAAGACAAGTAAAATAGACACGTTGATAACTACCCCCCATTATCATCTCTCAATAGTAAATTTATGTAGTCGCTAAGTTTTTTTTTTTTAATATTACTGATTTGTTTTTTAAAATATATATATTTCAAATTCCCTAACATTTCTCACCCGACTCCTCCCAACCCCTACTTCCGTGTTCTGCATTATTTGACGTCCCACCCGCTCTCTACCTTGCTCAAAAGTGCATTCCCAATTCTGAACCTAACTGCGCATACGCATATCGCCTATGCTGCTTTCCACAGTGCATGCGATAATCGCAGATTTCAAAGTATAATGATGTGGTTGTCTGTAAGAAGCCGACGACGTAACTTGTGATTCTCCCAAGTAATTAGGACGCATGCGCGAAACGGGAGCGCGTGCTGTTCTTTAGAAGAAGGAAAAATAAATTATATTAAACATTATATAAGAAGAGTTCAGTGAAAATGAATTACACTTAAAGGGACAGTCTACACCAGAATTGTTATTGTTTTAAAAGATAGATAATCCCTTGTTTACCCATTCCCTAGTTTTGCATAAACAACACAGTTATATTTATATATTTTTTACCTCTGTGATTATCTTGTATCTAAGCCTCTGCAGACTATCCCTTTATTTGTTCTTTTGAAGGATTTGCAGTTTAGCCAATCAGTGATGGCTCCCAGGTAGCTTCACGTGCATGAGCACAGTGTTATCTATATGAAAAACATGAACTAACACCCTCTAGTGATGAAAAACCTGTTAAAATGCATTCTTAAGAGGCGGCCTTCAAGGTCTAAGAAATTAGCATATGAACCTCCTAAGTTAAGCTTTCAACTAAGAATACCAAGAGAACAACGAAAAATTGGTGATAAAAGTAAATTGGAAAATTGTTTAAAATTACATGCCCTATCTGAATCATGAAAGTTTTTTGGACTAGACTGTCCCTTTAAACCAAAGCAGGACAAGGCTGCACCAAATACAAAAAGGTTTGCTTTATTGAGAGATAAAAAAGACACAAAGCATGCCTTTACCTAAAAAACTGTACCAATAAAATCATCAGCAAATGAAATAAGACATGTGCATTTCATTTCGGACTAATTCGGCCCAATTTTGGCCGATTTGGCAATTCGGATGCATCCCAATTGCCGAATCGGCACATCCCGAAAAATTATGAAAAATGAATAAATATTTTTCTGAATTTTCAGATCTATTATTCATATTCGGAATTTTTAAATGTTTCTTCCTAAACCGCAGTTCCCCGACACTAAGTATAACTTGAATCTGTGCAAAGGAGGGCTACCAAAATGGTACATGGTCTAAAAAATAAAACTTACCAGGATAGGCTCAATGACCTAAATATGAATAGCTTAGAGGAGAGAAGGGAAAGAGGTGATATGATAGCAACTTTCAAGTACATTAAAGGGTTTAGTAAAACTGAGGCTGTGGGTATTTTACATAAAATGGAAAATTCAAGAACAAGGGGTCATGATCTCAAGCTAAAGGGTAGTAGATTCAGGAGTAATTTGAGGAAGCTTCTTTACAGAAAGAGTGATTGATTTTTGGAATAAACTTCCTCAAGAGGTAGTAGCAACAAACACTGTGGGGGACTTTAAAAATGCATGGGACAAGCATAAGGCTATCCTACGAACTAGATAAGTTTATACTGTTAGGTAAGGTCGGGCAGACTTGCTGGGCCTATGGCTCTTATCTGCCGTCAATATCTATGTTTCTATGTAACCCCTAAACCACCGTTCCTCGACATCGCTGAAACTAACTTAACCTATTAACCCCTAAACCGCACCCCCCACATTGCCGACACTAACTAAACCTATAAACCCCTAAACCGCTGTTCCGAAAGATCGCAGACACAAACTAAACCTATTAACCCCTAAACTGCACCCCCCCACATCGCCAACACAAACTAAACCTATTAACCCCTAAACCGCACCCCCCACATCGCCGACACAAACGAAACCTATTAACCCCTAAACCGTACCCCCCACATCGCCGACACGAACGAAACCTATTAACCCCTAAACCACACACCCAGCTTCTCCAAAACTAACTAAAGCTATTAACCACTAAACCGCCGTCCACAAACATCGCCGACACTAACTAAATCTATTAACCCTTAAACCGCTGTTCACAAACATCACAAATACTAACGAAACCTATTAACCCCTAAACCACCGGCCCCCACATTGCAACAACCTAATTTAAACTATATTAACCCCTAAACCTAGCACCCCCTAAACCTAACACCCTCTAACTTTAATATAATTAAAATATAACTAAATTAAAGTTACAACTATTAAGTAATAACACCTATGTAAATCTAAATACAACTTGCCTATATTAACCCCTAAACCTAACACCCCCTAACTTTAACATAATAAAATATAACTAAATTAAAGTTACAATTATTAACTAATAATATCTATTTAAATCTAAATACAAAGTAACTTATCTATATTAACCCCTAAACCTAACACCCCCTAACCCTAAAACCCCCTAACTTTAACATAATTAAAATATAACTAAATTAAAGTAACAATTATTAACTAATAATACCTATTTAAATCTAAATACAAAGTAACTTACCTGTGAAATAAAAACTAATAGTTATATTGTAGCTAGCTTAGGTTTCATTTTTATTTCACAGGTAAGTTTGTATTTATTTTAACTAGGTAGACTAGTTAGTAAATAGTTATGCATAAAGGACAATAATGTCTTGAATTTGTCTAGTGTACAACTTACTGATATAGAGCAAAAAGTATTGTCTAGACTGAGGTTTGAACTTTGTCCCCTCTCAGCATTTTAATTTGTTCAACACAATTGTGGACATTAACAAATTTGTGCGCAAAATTAATTTTGCGTAAACATTTTATAGATGCTGAGAGGACACAGGATGAAACCACTAACTTACGGCTAGATTTAGAGTTTTGTCGGTAAGGACCCGCGTAGCTAACGCCGGCTTTTTTCTGGCCGCACCATAAAAATAACTCTGGTATTGAGAGTCCACATAAAGGCTGCGTTAGGCTCCAAAAAAGGAGCGTAGAGCATTTTTAACGCAGCTTCAACTCTCTATACCAGAGTTGCTTACGCAAGCGGCCAGCCTCAAAAACGTGCTCGTGCACGATTCCCCCATAGAAAACAATGGGGCTGTTTGAGCTGAAAAAAAACCTAACACCTGCAAAAAAGCCGCGTTCAGCTCCTAATGCAGCTCCATTGTTTGCTACGGGGAAACACTTCCTACGTCTGCACCTAACACTCTAACATGTACCCCGAGTCTAAACACCCCTAACCTTACACTTATTAACCCCTAATCTGCCGCCCCCGCTATCGCTGACCCCTGCATATTATTATTAACCCCTAATCTGCCGCTCCGTAAACCGCCGCTACTTACATTATCCCTATGTACCCCTAATCTGCTGCCCTAACATCGCCGACCCCTATATTATATTTATTAACCCCTAATCTGCCCCCCACAACGTCGCCTCCACCTGCCTACACTTATTAACACCTAATCTGCCGAGTGGACCTGAGCGCTACTATAATAAAGTTATTAACCCCTAATCCGCCTCACTAACCCTATAATAAATAGTATTAACCCCTAATCTGCACTCCCTAACATCGCCGACACCTAACTTCAATTATTAACCCCTAATCTGCCGACTGGAGCTCACCGCTATTCTAATAAATGTATTAACCCCTAAAGCTAAGTCTAACCCTAACACTAACACCCCCCTAAATTAAATATAATTTTAATCTAACGAAATTAATTAACTCTTATTAAATAAATTATTCCTATTTAAAGCTAAATACTTACCTGTAAAATAAATCCTAATATAGCTACAATATAAATTATAATTACATTGTAGCTATTTTAGGATTAATATTTATTTTACAGGCAACTTTGTAATTATTTTAACCATGTACAATAGCTATCAAATAGTTAAGAACTATTTAATAGTTACCTAGTTAAAATAATTACAACATTACCTGTAAAATAAATCCTAACCTAAGTTACAATTATTGTTCCGATCAGCCAATAGAATGCGAGCTCAATCTGATTGGCTGATTGGATCAGCCAATCGGATTGAACTTGATTCTGATTGGCTGATTCCATCAGCCAATCAGAATATTCCTACCTTAATTCCGATTGGCTGATAGAATCCTATCAGCCAATCGGAATTCGAGGGACGCCATCTTGGATGACGTCATTGAAAGGAACCGTCATTCGTCGTTCAGTCGTCGGCCAGGATGGATGTTCCGCGTCGGAGGTCTTCAGGATGCTGCCGCTCCGCTCCAGATGGATGTCGATAGAAGATGCCGCCTGGATGAAGACTTCAATCGGATGGAAGACCTCTTCTGCCCCGCTTGGATGAAGACTTCAATCGGATGGAAGACCTCTTCTGCCCCGCTTGGATGAAAACTTCTACCGGATCATGGACATCTTCAGCCTCCCGCTTGGGCTTGGATCAGGACATCGGAGGAGCTCTTCAGGACGGATCGGTGAGCCTGGTATGGTGAAGATAAGGTAGGAAGATCTTCAGGGGCTTAGTGTTAGGTTTATTTAAGGGGGGTTTGGGTTAGATTAGGGGTATGTGGGTTGTAATGTTGGGGGGGGGGGGGGTATTGTATGTTTTTTTACAGGCAAAAGAGCTGAACTTCTTGGGGCATGCCCCGCAAAGGGCCCTGTTCAGGGCTGGTAAGGTAAAAGAGCTTTTAACTTTAGTAATTTAGAATAGGGTAGGGCATTTTTTATTTTGGGGGGCTTTGTTGTTTTATTAGGGGGCTTAGAGTAGGTGTAATTAGTTTAAAATTGTTGTAATATTTTTCTTATGTTTGTAAATATTTTTTTATTTTTTGTAACTTAGTTCTTTTTTATTTTTTGTACTTTAGTTAGTTTATTTCATTGTAGTTATTTGTAGATATTGTATTTAATTAATGTATTGATAGTGTAGTGTTAGGTTTAATTGTAGGTAATTGTAGGTATTTTATTTAATTAATTTAATGATAGTATAGTGTTAGGTTTAATTGTAACTTAGGTTAGGATTTATTTTACAGGTAATTTTGTAATTATTTTAACTAGGTAACTATTAAATAGTTCTTAACTATTTAATAGCTATTGTACCTGGTTAAAATAATTACAAAGTTGCCTGTAAAATAAATATTAATCCTAAAATAGCTACAATGTAATTATAATTTATATTGTAGCTATATTAGGATTTATTTTACAGGTAAGTATTTAGCTTTAAATAGGAATAATTTATTTAATAAGAGTTAATTAATTTCGTTAGATTAAAATTATATTTAATTTAGGGGGGTGTTAGGGTTAGACTTAGCTTTAGGGGTTAATACATTTATGAGAATAGCGGTGAGCTCCGGTCGGCAGATTAGGGGTTAATAATTGAAGTTAGGTGTCGGCGATGTTAGGGAGGGCAGATTAGGGGTTAATACTATTTATTATAGGGTTAGTGAGGCGGATTAGGGGTTAATAATTTTATTATAGTAGCGGTGCGGTCCGCTCGGCAGATTAGGGGTTAATAAGTGTAGGCAGGTGGAGGCAACGTTGAGGGGGGCAGATTAGGGGTTAATAAATATAATATAGGGGTCGGCGGTGTTAGGGGCAGCAGATTAGGGGTACATAAGGATAACGTAGGTGGCGGCGCTTTGCGGTCGGCAGATTAGGGGTTAATAAGTGTAGGTAGCTGGCGGCGACGTTGTGGGGGGCAGATTAGGGGTTAATAAATATAATATAGGGGTCGGCGGTATTAGGGGCAGCAGATTAGGGGTACATAAGGATAACGTAGTTGGCGGTCGGCAGATTAGGGGTTAAAAAAATTTAATCGAGTTGCGGCGATGTGGGGGGGCCTCGGTTTAGGGGTACATAGGTAGTTTATGGGTGTTAGTGTACTTTAGAGTACAGTAGTTAAGAGCTTTATAAACCGGCGTTAGTCCAGAAAGCTCTTAACTACTGACTTTTTTCCTGCGGCTGGAGTTTTGTCGTTAGATTTCTAACGCTCACTTCAGACACGACTCTAAATACCGGAGTTAGAAAAATCCCATTGAAAAGATAGGATACGCAATTGACATAAGGGGATCTGCGGTATGGAAAAGTCGCGGCTAAAAAGTGAGCGTTAGACCCTTTTTTGAGTGACTCCAAATACCGGAGGTAGCCTAAAACCAGCGTTAGGAGCCTCTAACGCTGGTTTTCACGGCTAACGCCAAACTCCAAATCTAGGCCTTAGTGAGTACACGATCAGAGGGAGATATTTACCAAGATAACCTGACATTTTCTGATATTTGTTGTGTCACTGATTTGCAGGAACTTTTAGATAAAGATGTTGTGAATACTGAAGGTTTAATAACTGAAAAGAATATCAATTTGAGTAAATTTAAGAAAAAAAGTGATTTCTATCCTGTACATTCTAGATCTAATGCAGTGGAAATTTTTCAAAAAGTGGTTGAGGACAAACTAAGGACACTAAATAGTACACCTAAACATAACAGAATGAATCTGTCTTTTAAGGAAAGAGCTGCCTTAGACAAATTAAATCAAAATGACACCATTACTATTAGACCATCTGATAAGGGGGGCAATGTAGTGGTCCTGGATAGGGCTAACTACATAAAAGAAGCTAACAGCCAGCTACAGGATAGGGATGTGTATATTAAACTAAAGGATAACCTCACTCAAAATTTAAAAAAAAAATTGGAAGAGCTAGTTATATACGCAAGATATAATAACATTATTACTGAGGCCATTAAAGATATGTTGGTTCCTGAACATCCTGTCACTCCTATATATCATTACCTACCCAAGATTCATAAGGACATTGTTAACCCCCCCTGGACGTCCTATTATAGCCGGCATTAATTCCCTAAAAGAACCCCTTTCCGATCTGATTGACAGCTTTCTCCAACTAATTGTAAAAGCACTTCCTAGTTTTATACAGGACACTACCTCTTTACTCTTAATTCTTAAGACTGTGGAATGGAAATCTAATTTTAGATTCCTGGTGGTGGATGTGGCATCTCTATACACCTCAATTACACATGTTAAGGGTCTACAAGCAATAGATCTTTTTCTAAACAACAAAAGTAATTTTAATCCAGCAACTGAACAGTTTTTGCCTAACTCTATTGAATATCTTCTGTCTCACAAATTTTTTATGTTCAATGGGGGTTTCTATCTCCAGAGACGTGGAACTGCTATGGGGGCTAAATTTGCCCCCTGCTACGCCAATCTCTTTATGGGATGGTGGGAGCTTTTCCACGTCTTTGGGGATAGGAACCCCTATCGACATAATATTGTGTTTTTTGCCAGATACATTGACGATCTTATATTCATTTTGGACTGTACGGAGAGCACAGTGGATGATTTTTGCACATATCTTAATGATAATGACCATAACATCAGATTGGTGGGCGAACAAAGTGGAGACAGAATTAACTTTTTGGATATAACTCTCATTGGTAATGTAGACACAGGGGTGATAGAAACTGCTTTGTACAGGAAGGTAACAGCAGGTAACACTATCCTTGACTTCAGCTCTTGTCATCCAAGGCATACATTACAAGGAATCCCTAAAGGTCAATATATTAGGGCCAAGAGGAATTGTACAAACAAAAGTAATTACAAGAGGCAAGCAGACATAATTACACAGAGACTTAAAGAAAGAGGATACAATGAGACTACTTTGGATAAAGCACGAAACGAGGTAGATACCATACCTAGGGACAAATTACTGCAATACAAGAATAAAAATAAAGATCATCAGGAAATTGGCAAACCGAAATTTATCACGACTTATAGTCTTGAATATAATAAAATCTGTAAAATAATTAGGGAATGCCTACCTATTTTACACACAGATCCAATCCTTAAAGGGATAGTCAGTGAAGGTTGCCATTTTATCTCTAAAAAAGGAAAAACTTTGGACAATTATGTATTTCCTTCTGATTTACCAAGAGCTAATCAGAACTGTTGGCTCAAACAGAGGAAAGGCTTTTTTAAATGTAGACACAGAATATGCAAAACTTGTGAATCTGTTAGTAAAGGTGAATTTTTTACCTCTACAAATACTGGAAAAAGTAATCAAATCAAGTTCTACATAACCTGCGTTACTACACATACCATTTATCTTTTGACATGTAGAGGGTGCTCCAAACAGTATGTGGGGAGATCTAAAAGACCCCTAAAAGAACGTTTCCTAGAACATGTTTGTTCAATAGAGGATCCGGAATTTGACACCAAGATTGCGAGACATTTTAAAACATTTCATAATTCTGATGCGTCACTATTGTCCTTGCAAGGTATTGACCATATTCCACGATGGAGAAGAGGGGGCAATAGACAAAATAAACTTAATTTAAGAGAGGTATATTGGATATTCACTCTGAATATATCCATGCCTCATGGTCTAAAACTAAGAAGAGACATAGATCTTTGCATATAGGGATTTGTATATATAAATACATTTAATTGGGTTTATTGTGATTAAAGTAATACATTATTAAGTGTAAAGATAAAATAAGTATATTGATATACTAATTGGGATATCCTTTCATAGAATGCAGTGAGGAGCATGAATAGTTATGGATTCCCTTTGTAAGCTATGTAATTTTATGAATCATAGCTTTCTCTTTACATTCTTTTTAATATCTTAATGTTACTATATTTTTCAAATGAGATATGCCCTTTATTGCTGTTATTTTATGTTATTTTGCTAGATGTATATACATACAATTTATACACTGTTCAAGAGGGAGATAATTATTTTGATTATCTAAATCTATCTAAGTGTTATATACCTTTAAATCTTATCACAGCTGTAGCCTATTTAAGTGGAAGGCAGCTACTGCTCCTTTAAGCCGTGAACAAGTGCTTGGTAAGCACGAAACATGTCTGCTGCATGAGGAGCGCAGCTTTTCTCTCTTTTGATGTGTATTATTTTAATGTAAGTCTTGGTCAGTTTGTGCTGTGCTAGGTCAGCTGGACTGTACTTTGCCTTTTTGCTGTTTTTATGCATGAAGAATAAAGTTGGAACATGTTATCCTATACCGGTATTGGAACTACTCTTTGTATTTTTATTTATTAACTACCTAGTTAAAATAAATACAAACTTACCTGTGAAATAAAAATAAAACCTAAGCTGCCTTACACTAAAACATACCATTACAAAATAAAAAAAACCTACCATTACAAAAAATAAAAAACACTAAAATTACAAAAAATAAAAAACCTACCATTACAAAGAATAACAAACAAAATTATCCAAAACAATAAAAAATATTCCTATTCTAATACCCTTAAAAAAAAACATCCCAGAATAAAAAAACCCTAATCTAAAATAAACTACCAAGGGCCCTTAAAAGGGCCTTTTGGTGGCCTTTAAAAGGGCCTTTTGAAGGGCATTGCCCTAAAGTTAACAGCTCTTTTGCTACAAACACCCCCTAACAGTATACAAACCCCCACCCCCAAACCCTCAAAATTAAAATAAAGTAAAACCTAATCTACCCATTGCTCTGAAAAGGGCATTTGTATGGGCATTGCCCTTAAAAGGGCATTTAGCTCTTTTGCTGCCCAAACCCTAATCTAAAAATCAAAACCCACCCCAAAAAGAAAAAAAAAACATTACACAAAATAACAAACAAACTACCAAAAATTATAAAAATTATTCCTATTCTAATACCCATTTAAAAAAAAAACACACACACCCCAAAATAAAAACCCTAATCTAGAATAAACTACCACTGGCCCTTAAAAGGGGCTTTTGTAGGGCATTGCCCTAAAGATATCAGCTCTTTTTCTGATTTTTTTTTTACAAAGACCCACTAATATTACAAACCCCCACCCCCCCAAACCCACAAAATAAAAAAACACTATCAAAAAAACCTAATCTACCCATTGCCCTGAAAAGGGCATTTGGATGGACATTTCACGGAAAAGGGCATTTAGCTCTTTTACTGCCCAAACCCTAGTCTAAAAAAAAAACACACCCCAAAATAACTTAAAAAAAACCTAACACTAACCCCTCTTTAGGTACTCACAGTTGTTGAAGTCCCGCTTAAATGATCTTCATTCCGGCGGCTCCATGTTAATCCAGGCGGCTCCATCTTCATCCATCGGGGGACCGTCATCTTCTTCATCCCTGTGGATGCGGAGCAGCCATGTGCGGAGGTGAGGTTCAGGCGAAGGTCCAAGGCGTAGGTCCACGCGGATGTCTATCGATCCAACGTGGAGGTCCTCTTCATGCGATCGTCCGCCGCACACTGGGGATTGAAATGCAAGGTACCTCTTTTATACTGGGGTACCATTGCATTCCTATTGGCTGAAATTTTTGAATCAGCCAATAGGAATTAGGGCTGCTAAAATTATATTGGCTGTTCAAATCAGCCAATTGGATATAAGCAGCTCTCATTCTATTGGATGATGAATGATCCAATAGAATGAGAGCTGCTTAAATCCTATTGGCTGTTCAAATCAGCCAATAGGATTTAAGCAGCTCTCATTCTATTGGATGATTCATCATCCAATAGAATGATAGCTGCTTAAATTCTTTTGGCTGATCGAAACAGTCAATAGGATTTTAGCAGCTCTAATTCCTATTGGCTGATTCAAATTTTTCAGCCAATAGGAATGCAAGGGACGCCATCTTGAATTGCGTACCTTGCATTGAAGATTCAGTGTATGGCGGCGACCATATGAAGAGGATGCTCCGTGCCGGATGTCTTCAGAATGGACCCGCTCCACGCCGCCGGGATCAAGATAGAAGATGCCGCCTGGATGAAAATAGAAGAGGCCATCTGGAGTTAGTGTTTTTTTTTGTGGTTTTTTTTTAGATTAGAATTTGAGCAGTAAAAGAGCTAAATGCCCTTTTCAGGGCAATGCCCATCCAAATGCCCTTTTCAGGGCAATAGATAATAAAGTTTTTTTAGATATTTTTTTTTATTTTGTGGGTTGGGGGGGGTTTGTAATGTTAGTGGGTCTTTGTAATTTTTTTTCAGAAAAAGAGCTATCTTAGGGTAATGCCCTACAAAAGGCCCTTTTAAGGGCCATTGGTAGTCTATTCTAGATACGTTTTTTTATTTTGGGGTGTTTTTTTAAATGGGTATTAGAATAGGAATCATTTTTATAATTTTTGATAATTTGTTAGTTATTTGGTCTAATGTTTTTTTTTTTCATTTTAGGGTGGGTTTTTATTTTTAGATTAGGGCTTGGGTAGCGAAAGAGCTAAATGCCCTTTTAAGGGCAATGCTTATACAAATGCCCTTTTCAGGGCAATGGGTAGATTAGGCTTTACTTTATTTTTATTTTGTGGGTTTGGGGGTGGGGGTTTGTATACTGTTTGTTTTGTTTTGTAACAAAAGAGCTGTTGGCTTTAGGGCAATGCCCTACAAAAGGGCCTTTTAAGGGCCCTTGATAGTTTATTATAGATTAGTTTTTTTTGTTTTTTTTTTTTAAAGGGTATTAGAATAGGAATAATTTTTATTGTTTTGGATAATTTCAATTGTTATTCTTTGTAATGGTAGGTTTTTTATTTTTTGCAATTTTAGTGTTTTTTTTATTTTTTGCAATGGTAGGTTTTTATTTTGTAATGGTAGGTTTTAGTGTAAGGCAGCTTAGGTTTTATTTTTAATTCACAGGTAAGTGTGTATTTATTTTAACTAGGTAGTTCGTAAATAGTTAATAATTATTTACTAACTAGTGTACCTCGTTAAAATAAATATAAACTTACCTGTGAAATAAAAATAAAACCTTAGCTAGCTACAATATAACTATTAGTTATATTGTAGCTAGCTTAGATTTTATTTCACAGGTAAGTTAGTTTGTATTTAGATTTAAATAGGTATTTTTAGTTAATAATTGTTACTTTAATTTAGTTACATTTTAATTATGTTAAAGTTAGGGGGTGTTAGGTTTAGGGGTTAATATAGGTAAGTTACTTTGTATTTAGATTTAAATAGGTATTATTAGTTAATAATTGTAACTTTAATTTAGTTATATTTTAATTATGTTAAAGTTAGGGGTTGTTAGGTTAAGGGTTAGGTTTAAAGTTAGGGGGTGTTAGTTTTAGGGGTTAATATAGGTAAGTTACTTTGTATTTAGATTTAATTAAGTATTATTAGTTAACTTTAATTGAGTTATATTTTAATTATGGTAAAGTTAGAGGGTGTTAGGTTAGGGTTAGGTTTAGGGTTAGGGGGTGTTAGGTTTAGGGGTTAATATAGGTAAGTTTTTTGTATTTAGATTTAAATAGGTATTATTAGTTAATAATTGTAACTTTAATTTAGTTATATTTTAATTATGTTAAAGTTAGGGGGTGTTGTCTAACACCTGCAAAAAAACAGAGTAAAACTCCTTAACACAGCCCCATTGATTCCTATGGGGAAATACATTTTATGTCTACACCTAACACCCTAACATGAACCCCGAGTCTAAACACCCCTAATCTTAAACTTATTAACCCCTAATCTGCTGCCTCCGACATCGCTGACACCTGCATTATATTATTAACCCCTAATCTGCCACTCCGGACACCGCCGCCACCTACATTATACTTATGAACCCTTAATCTGCTGCCCCCAACATCGCCGACACCTACATTATATTTATTAACCCCTAATCTGCCACCCCCAAATGTCGACGCAACCTACCTACACTTATTAACCCCTAATCTGCCGTCCCCCAACGTCGCCGCCACTATAATAAACATATTAACCCCTAAAACTAAGTCTAACCCTAACTATAACCCCCCCAAACTTAAATATAATTTAAATAAATCTAAATAAAATTACTTTAATTACCTAAATTATTCCTATTTAAAACTAAATATTTACCTATAAAATAAACCCTAAGCTAGCTACAATATAACTAATAATTACATTGTATCTAGTTTAGGGTTTATTTTTATTTTACAGGCAAGTTTGTATTTATTTTAACTAGGTAGAATAGTTACTAAATAGTTATTACCTATTTAATAAACTACCTAGCTAAAATAAATACAAAAGTACCTGTAAAATAAAAACCTAACCTAAGTTACAATTACACCTAACACTACACTATAATTAAATTAATTCCCTAAACTAAATACAATTAAATACAATTAAATACAATTATCTAAAGTACAAAAAAAACAAACACTAAATTACAGAAAATAATAAACAAATTACAAGATTTTTAAACTAATTACACCTAATCTAATCCCCCTAACAAAATAAAAAAGCCCCCCTAAAATAAAAAAAGCCCTACCCTACAATAAATTACAAATAGCCCTTAAAAGGGCCTTTTGCGGGGCATTGTCCCAAAATAATCAGCTCTTTTACCTGTAAAAAAAAATTACAAATCCCCCCAACATTAAAACCCACCACCCACACAACCAACCCTACTCTAAAACCCACCCAATACCCCCTTAAAAAAACCTAACACTAACCCCTTGAAGATCACTTTACCGGGAGAAGTCTTCATCCAACTGGACCGAAGTCCTCAACGAATCCGGCAGAAGTGGTCCTCCAGTCGGGCAGAAGTGGTCCTCCAGACGGCATCTTCTATCTTCATCCATCCGGCGCAGAGCGGGTCCATCTTCAAGACATCCGACGCGGAGCATCCTCTTCTTTCCACGGTAACTGAAGAATGAAGCCAATCGGAATTAAGGTAGAAAAAATCCTATTGGCTGATGCAATCAGCCAATAGGATTGAGCTAGCATTCTATTTGCTGATTGGAACAGCCAATAGAATGCCAGCTCAATACTATTGGCTGATTGGATCAGCCAATAGGACTGAAGTTCAATCCTATTGGCTGATTGCATCAGCCAATAGAATTTTTCCTACCTTAATTCCGATTGGCTGATAGAATTCTATCAGCCAATCGGAATCTAAGGGAGGCCATCTTGGATGACGTCACTTAAAGGAACCTTCATTCTTCAGTCGCCGTGGAAAGAAAAGGATGCTCCGCGTCGGATGTCTTGAAGATGGACCCGCTCTGCGCCGGATGGATAAAGATAGAAGATGCAGTCTGGATGAAGACTTCTGCCCGTCTGGAGGGCTACTTCTGCCAGTCTGGAGGACCACTTCTGCCAGATTCGTTGAGGACTTTGGCCCGGTTGGATGAAGACTTCTCCTGGTAAGGTGAGAAGGGGTTAGTGTTAGGTTTTTTTAAGGGGGTATTGGGTGGGTTTTACAGTAGGGTTGGTTGTGTGGGTGGTGGGTTTTAATGTTGGGGGGGATTTGTAATTTTTTTTACAGGTAAAAGAGCTGATTACTTTGGGGCAATGCCCTGCAAAAGGCCCTTTTAAGGGCTATTTGTAATTTAGTGTAGGGTAGGGCTTTTTTATTTTTGGGGGGCTTTTTTATTTGTTAGGGGGATTAGATTAGGTGTAATTAGTTTAAAAATCTTGTAATTTGTTTATTATTTTCTGTAATTTAGTGTTTTGTTTTTTTTGTACTTTAGCTAATTTTATTTAATTGTATTTAATTGTATTTAGTTTAGGGAATTAATTTAATTATAGTGTAGTGTTAGGTGTTAGTGTAACTTAGGTTAGGTTTTATTTTACAGGTAAATTTGTATTTATTTTAGCTAGGTAGTTTATTAAATAGTTAATAACTATTTACTAACTATTCTACCTAGTTAAAATAAACTTGCCTGTAAAATAAAAATAAACCCTAAGCTAGGTACAATGTAACTATTAGTTATGTTGTAGCTAGTTTAGGGTTTATTTTACAGGTAAGTATTTAGTTTTAAATAGGAATAATTTAGTTAATTATAGTAATTTTATTTAGATTTATTTAAATTATATTTAAGTTAGGGGGGGTTAGGGTTAGGGTTAGACTTAGATTTAGGGGTTAATAACTTTAGTATAGTGGTGGCGACGGGGGCGGCAGATTAGCGGTTAATAAATGTAGGTAGGTGTTGGTGATGTTAAGGATGGCAGATTAGGGGTTAATAATATTTAACTAGTGTTTGCGAGGCGGGAGTGTGGCGGTTTAGGAGTTAATATATTTATTAAAGTGGTGGCGATGTCCGGTTCGGCAGATTAGGGGTTAAACATTTTATTTTAGTGTTTGCGATGTGGGAGGGCTTCGGTTTAGGGGTTAATAGGTAGTTTATGGGTGTTAGTGTGCTTTTCTTCACAGGAGTGGGTCTACCGCTCACTTTTTGGCAGACTCGTAATACCGGCGCTATGCAAGTCCCATTGAAAAAAGAGGATACGCAATTTACGTAAGTGGATTTGTGGTATTTCCAAGTCTGGCCAAAAAAGTGAGCGGTGAGCCTGTACCTTCAAGACTCGTAATACCAGCGGGCGTTAAAAAGCTGCGTTGGGACCGGCCAACGCTGCTTTTTAAGCCTAACGCAAGACTCGTAATCTAGGTGTATGTGTTTAAACATTTAGTTAAAGTCAGCTCCAAAGCAGAAAAGCACTACTGGGACCTAGTTGAACATATCAGGTGAACCAATAACAAGAGGCATATGTGTGTAGACTAGCCACCAATCACCAGATTGCTGCACCTTAGCCTAGTTATGCTCTTTAACAAAAGACATCAAGAGAAAAAGTACATTTGATACCAGAAGTCAATTGAAAATTTTCTTAAAATGACATGATCTATCTGAATCATAACATTGTAATATTTATATCCACATCTCTTTAACCCCTTCCCATCGTTCCATGCCGTCCTACGTCCTAGCCATTCGGCTGTCCTGAAGCTATAGCCGCTTCCTAAATGAGATTACAGGGTGGAGGGCTCGCCAAGCATCATAGGCACTCCACCCTGTCCCGATCCCATCATTGAAATTGCATGATCGCATGAACAATTTTTACTTATTTGCAATGTAGATGAATAATTTCCTGCAGGAAGGGGTTAAACAATTCTAAGCAAATGTTTTTGATACAGGTTTTAATTAAATTGCTTTGTCTTAGAAACATTATGTACTGACATGCATTAATGTATATACCTAAGTTGTGTTTTGCACTTTTACACAAATAAATCCGGTGCCGAAAATAAATGCTGCAGCCTGCATATTAAAGGGACATTTACAATAGATTTTTCTTTGCATAAATGTTTTGTAGATGATCCATTTATATTGCCCATCTGGGTGTGTGTTTTGTAAAAATGTAAAGTTTTTCTTATTTTCAAGTAACATTGTGCTGATTTTCATACTCCTAACCAAGCCCCAACGTTTTAGATGTATACTGATGTATACAGACTTCAGACTGCTTCTGTTTGTTTAATGGGTCTTTTCATATGCAGGGGAGGGGGGAAGTTCTGCTATCAGCCCCTTTCAGTGGGCATCCCAGGCTTATGTCATTAACAGAGCTGAACTGGGAGCTTCTAAGTAAGTTTTTACACTGGATTTTTATATCAGTATCTGTGCATATTATAATTTATAGTGGTGTCTATTACATGCAGATATATGAAAATTGGTGTATATTGTCCCTTTAAGCATTTGTTTCAGTAACAAATGCAGAACAACAAATTATTGCACATTTCTACTCCTTACCTCTGGATATCAAATTGATGTCTGTGCTTGGGTGGGAAAGGGTGAATGAGAGAATCACTGAATGGTTAAGCTCACATTCCTTGCACAAATGGATTAATTCCCTGCTTCATGTGTGTTATTGGCTGTAAGGATATCACATCATGGCTGGATTGTGTTAAGAACTAGGGGGTACAAGTAATATAAGAGTTCAATTTCTGCTTTGTTCCAGTTACTTGCAATATGAAGGTTCAATCACTACACTGTGTTGTACTGGAAATATGGGGTTAAGTTTATATGAGATATTTAAATATGTATTGGAGACAAATATGATCCCCTGAACTTGGTTTTGTTATAGATCACACCCTCTTGACCCCTAGGATTCGACCATCTAAAGCTCTCTGCTCTGGTGAGGTTCTCTAAGAAGTCTTTTGAGAACTCACCAGGCCCCTAGTGAGGCCATGGGCCCTATTATGCACCAGTCAAGTACATTTTCAGCTTCTCCTATGCCCTCATCGACAAACAGAGGACACTTAGAAGGAGACATTTGCTATCAGTAGGAAAGGTAAAGAGGTGAATTATTCTAAATATACATCAGATTGAGGCATAACTGCACTTCTGAGCCAGTATAATTTCAGTAATTATTTCACTTTATCACAGGAAAGGCAGATTTCTGTGAAGTGGCAGAGTCGATCTGCAGAGCATCGTATTAGGGATATGTAATCAGTTGGACAATGGGAAGGTTTATGTAGAGTTCCGCTTTACTACCCAGAGCCAGCTTGCACCATGTGAGAACGAGAGTATGAGAGGCAGAATCCCAGATGAGAGGAGACAGGATTATGGCATTGCTGTAATGTGACCTAGGGCAAAGAAAGCAACGACCTGATGGAATTAAAAAGACAGATTCTGAAGCCAGAACAAAGCATTAAAAAAAAAATTATATATATATATATATATATACTGTATATATCTTCTGTGGTGGAAACAATACAGCGCACAGCAAACAATGTGCAAAAATATGAGGAAACCAAACACCAAGAAAAAGATGCAAGTAGATTTAAAGGGACAGTAAATTACTTTTTATATATTGTATGTGTAGTGTAGAAATCAGCAGTTAAGCAGTGCATTGCACAAATACTGCATATTATTCTTATTCTTTATTTATAAAGAGCTAACAGATTCCGCAGTGCTGCCGATGGGTACAAGGATAGAAGTACAACGGAGAAACCGTACAATAAAAGACAACATTTTACAGACAGATAGAGGGGGAATTGAGGGCCCTATTTCCATGGGAACTTACAATCTAGATGGGTAGGAGGATGGAAAACAGGAGGTGGGGACTGCAAAGGTGGGAATGATATTAGTGGGGAGATGAGGGCAACTGTTGGGTTAGTGAAGTTCATTTGTTAATGAGTCAGGCTTCCCTGAACAAAAAGGTCTTTAGGGAACGTTTAAAGGAGGAGAGGTTAGGGGAGAGTCTGAAGGTTCGAGGAAGTGCATTCCAGAGGGTTGGAGCCGCACAAGAGAAGTCCTGTAGTCTAGCATGAGAGGAGGTGAGGGTAGAGGACGCAAGGAGCAGGTAATTGTTGGATCTTAGGGGGCGGGCTTGAGTATATTTGCTGATGAGTGAGGACAGGTAGAGTGGGGCAGCATTGTTGAGGGCTTTGTAGGTCAGGGTGATAATTTTGAATTTATTTCTGCTGTGAAAGGGGAAGCCAGTGAAGGGACTCACAGAGAGGTGCAGCAGAAACGGAGCATCGTGAGAGGTGGATTAGCCTGGCAGATGCATTTAGGATGGATTGAAGGGGAGAGAGGTGGGAGAGAGGGAGGCCAGTTAGCAAGTTATTGCAGTAGTCAAGTCGGGAAATTACCAGGGAGTGTATAAGCAGTTTAGTAGTTTCTTCACTCAGAAACGGACAAATTTTGGAGATATTGTGTAGGTGGTTGCAGCAGGATGAAGAGAGCAGTTGGATGTGGGGAATGAAGGACAAATTTGAGTCAAGTGTGACTCCGAGGCAGCGGACTTGGGGTGATGGGGAGATAGTGGTGCCGCCAACAGTGATGGAAAAATTAGAAACTGTAGTAGAGTTAGAGGGGGGGATTAGAAGTAGTTCGGTCTTGGCCATGTTTAATTTTAGGTGGTGAGAGGACATCCAGGAAGAGATGCCAGATAAGCAGTCACTGATGTGAGAATTGACAGAAGGAGAGAGTGCAGGGGGGGAAAAGTAGATCTGGGTGTCATCAGCATAGAGGTGGTAGTTGAAGCCATAGCTGTTGATAAGTTTACCCAGTGAAGAAGTGTAAATAGAGAAGAGTAGAGGACCCAGGACAGAGCCTTGAGGTGCTCCAATAGACAGAGGCAATGGAGATGAGGAGCCACCAGCAAAAGAGACGGAGAAGGATCTGTTAGAGAGATAAGAGTGAATCCAGGAGAGGGCAGTGTCACAGAGCCCAAGAGAGCTGAGAGTCCGTAGGAGAAGGGGATGGTCAACAGTGTCAAAGACAGCAGAGATGTCAGGTAAGATGAGTATAGAGTAGTAGCCTTTGTTTTTAGCAGAAGAAGAAGATCATTAGAAACCCTGGTGAGGGCAGTCTCAGTTGAGTGTTGGGGACGGAAGCCAGATTGCAGGGGGTCGAGCAGTGAGTTGTAGGACAGGAAGTGGGTTAGGTGATTGAAAACTAGTTTTTCAAGGATTTTTGAAGCTAGCGGGAGCAGTGATATGGGGTGGTAGTTTGCAGGAGAGTTAGGGTCAAGGGATGCTTTTTTGAGGATGGGGGTGACCTTTGCATGTTTGAAGGAGGCAGGGAATGAGCCAGTAGAAAGGGATAGGTTGAATATGTGGGTAAGAGCCGGAGTGAAATAATTGCTTTAAAAGTATTTTTTTAGATCACTCCAGGGACACACAAAAAAAAGTAAAAAACCCTCTTGCATATGTTTATTTTCTGTTCTTTCTAAGGCAAATTAGGAATAGTTATAAAGAAAATCCTGCACTGATCAAGCAATCACTGTATGGTCACTAGGGGCAAGATTAATAAAACTACATTGCATTGTTTTGTACTATTCATAATAACATATTTTTTCCCAGATTACATGTAGAGCACAAAAATATTAAAGTATTAGAGTTAACACCACTCAAATTAAATCAATAATACTCTTATTCTTGTGCTCATATTACATATATATATATATATATATATATATATATATACATATATATATATATATATATATATATATATATATATATATATATATATATATATATATATATAAAATACCCTATTTTATTATGTTTTACTTTGTGTTTTCATGTGCTTTTATTGTAGCCCCTTTAACACTTTACTTCAGGTCTCCAGTTGTGCAAACTTTTTCGCAACTTGTAATAAGGGACAGTCTCGACAAAATTAAACTTAAATCATTCAAATAGGGCATGCAAGTTTAAACAACTTTCCAATTTACTTTTATCATCAAATTTGCTTTGTTCTCTTGGTATTCATTTTTGAAAGCTAAACCTAGGTAGGCTCAAACTGATTTCTAAAGCTGAAAACCGCCTCTTATCTCAGTGCATTTTGACAGTTGTTCACAGTTAGACAGTGCTAGTTAATGTGTGCCAAATAGATAACATTGCACTCACTCCCATCGAGTGATTTAGGAGTCAGCACCTATTGGCTAAACTGCATGTCTGTCAAAAGCACTGAGATAAGGCGGCAGTCTGATGAGGCTTAGAAGTATATTAATATAACCGTGTTGGTTATGCAAAACTGGGGAATGGGTAGTAAAGGGATTGTCTATCTTTTTAAACAATAAACATTTTCAAGTTTACTTAGTTTTTGTATAGCCTATGTGCCCCATAGTGATTATTTATTAGAATAACCATTGGACTTGGTTCAGCGTCATATCTAATAATGATAATAATGAGCCTTTTTTATACATATACTGTACTCTGCTTGTTAGTAATCCAGGCTGTATTTCTGCCATTATATGGTTTATCGTTGCCAAATAATTTTATGTAACATACGGTCTGCATACGTTGAAGCATTTAATAGTTAGCAAGTTGCACCAGTATAGCTTGCCTTAGATCAGGAGTCTATATAGACTTGAAAATGCGATGAAACCACTGCTTTGCAACAAAATGCACTTTATATAACAATGCCTTGATAGCTATTGCCTAAGCTAGGTAAAGTTGTATGAGTAAAGTATATGATATCTTAATGGCTCTTAGAGGCTTAGACTCTTAGGTAGTTTACGATCTGAGAGGTTTGCTTTTTTGTTTGTTTGTTGTTACTGCTGAAACTTATTGATGGACTCTTCTGTCTTATTTACCTATTGTATTATTGGGATTTCATACAGGTTTGCAGACTCTGGGGCCTATCTATCAAGCGTTCAGGCTCGCCAGAAACCGCAGTTATGAAGCAGCGGTCACAAAGACCGCTGCTCCATGACCTGTCCGCCTGCTCTGAGCAGGCGGACAGACATCGCCGGAAATCAACCCGATCGAGTACGATCGGGTTGATTGACACCCCCCTGCTGGCGGCCGATTGGCCGCGAGTCTGCAGGGGGCGGCGTTGCACCAGCAGCTCTTGTGAGCTGCTGGTGCAATGCTGAATACGGAGAGCGTATTGCTCGCCGTATTCAGCGAGGTCTGGCGGACCTGATCTGCACTGTTGTATCAGGTCCGCCAGACCCTCTTAAATAGGGGCCCTTGTCTCTAATATAGTTATTCTGCTCCTCATACAAATACATCATTGTTCACTTCTGAGAGATAATTATCTTAAAGGGACTGTCTAGACCCAATACTTATTCTTCATTACTTATTATTATATACCAGACAAGCATCTTGCAATGGGTTTCACATCTATAAGCTTGTAAGAAGTACATGAAACTTTTAAATAATCATCGCTTGTTAGCACCTGAAAATGACCGCCAAATGCTGCCCACAGCTTTCTTGTCCAGTTAGTTGTTTTCTCACATGATAGTTCAGCGGTGCACTTTTAATATTTTTCAGTTAGCCATTTAAATCATCATGTGTGAATAGGAAAACTTATTTAAGAGTTGATTGTGATTGGAGAAACTTAACATACCATCTTCATCCCGGCAGAGCTTTTTAGATAGCCTTTTTTGGGGGGAGTGGCTTCTTGTAGAATGGTGTGGGGGGGTTTTCTTTGAAAAAAGAGTTAAGTCACTTTAGGGCAATGCCCTACAAAAGCGGGACCGTGGTATCATACCCCTCCCTCCTCCCTTCTTGTCAAGGGAAATAGCACGGTCTCCATAGAAAGACCAGCAACGTATAGGGTCCATCGCTGGACTTTAAGGGGTTAATTTGTTAATAAAATAGTTGCATATATTTTCTATGCTATGAAATCCTAAATAATTATGGGCCAGATTACAAATGGAACATTATTTAACGCTCCCGCTCGAGCATTAAATGCACTAAAAGTTCGGCTTTTTATGCTTGTCAGGTTGCACTTGTATTATGAGTTGAAATTAAACTGTTTTCGCTTGCGCACTAACCCGACAAGAGCAAAAATCCAAACTAAGAACATTGTGTGCAGTTTCACATGTTACCCCAATGGAGCAAAAAAAAGTGGAACAAAAAACCCCCCAACCCGTGCGCTAACCCGACATGAACATTTTTTATATTTCACATTCCAATGTTATTCACATAGCAGAATATGTTCTATTTATTCATAAATACATATTTCTACATACATCTGATGGTATATTGGTGCAATATGTATATTTATACCTATATGTATTGTGACAGAACCCAAGGAATAGTATTGGAAGGTGTCTATATTCCCCCAAAAGTGCTTCAGTGCAGGGTAGGGTCTGAAAACCCCAGGGAGAATAGTTGTGTTTGTTTACCACATAAAGAAAATATCAGGCAGATTACAAGTTATGTGCGATAGAGGGTATTTAACGAGCGCAACAAAAGTTGCGTTATTTCACCCTCTATAGCGCTGCCATTACAAGTTTTGAAACAGCCGCCTTGTGCATGCAATATGGTTGCTTTGAGCTCCATACCGCACAAAATCCAAGCACTGCTTTGACGTGCTCGTGTACGCTTTCCCCATAGAAATCAATGTGGAGAGCGGGTTAGAAAAAAACCTAACACTAGAGATCGCAGAATGAAAAGCTCCGTAACGCAGCCCCATTGATGTCTATGGGGAAAAAAAGTTATATTTAAACCTAACACCCTAACAGAAACCCCATCTCTAAACACCCATAATCTGCTGCCCCAGACATCGCCGACACCTACATAATGTTATTAACCCCTAATCTGCCGTTCCCAATATCACCACCACCAAAAGAAAGCTATAGTGACCCCGTCACTATACTAAAGTTATTAACCCCTATTCCCCTGCACCCCAACATCGCCGCCACTAAATAAAGTTATTAACCCCTAAACCTCTGGCCTTCCACATCACTACCACTAAATAAACTTATTAACCCCTAAACCGCCAGCCCCCCACATCGCAACAACATAAAATAAACTATATTAACCCCTAAACCTAACAGTAACCCTAACCGTAACCCTAACCCTAACACCCCCTTACTTTAACATAATTAAAATATAGCTAAATTAGTTACAATTATTAACAAAATAATACCTATTTAAAACTTAATACATACTTACCTGTGAAATAAAACCTAAGCTAGCTACAGTATAACTAATAGTTATATTGTAGCTAGCTTAGGTTTTATTTTTATTTCACAGGTAAGTTTGTATTTATTTTAACTAGGTAGACTAGTTAGTAAATAGTTATTAACTATTTACTGACTACCTAGTTAAAATAAATACAAACTTACCTGTGAAATAAAACCTAAACTGCCTTACACTAAAATCTAACATTACAAAAAATAAAAAACACTAAAATTACAAAAAATAAAAAAACCTACCATTACAAAAAATAACAAACGAAATTATCCAAAACAATTAAAATTATTCCTATTCTAATACCCTTTTTTTAAATTAAAAAAAAAAAAAATAACCCACCCCATAATAAAAAAACCTATAATAAACTACCAAGGGCCCTTAAAAGAGACTTTTGTGGGCCCCTAAAAGGGCCTTTTGTAGGGCATTGCCCTAAAGATATCAGCTCTTTTTCTACAAAAGAAAAACAAACACCCCCAACAGTATACAAACCCCCACCCTCAAACCCACAAAATAAAAATAAAGTAAAACCTAATCTACCCATTGCCCTGAAAAGGGCATTTGTTTGGGCATTGCCCTTAAAAGGGCATTAAGCTCTTATGCTGCCCATTAAAAATAAAAAATGGCTATTCTATAAAAAAAACACCCCAAAATTGAAAAACAACATTACACAAATTATCCAAAATAATAACAATTATTCCTATTCTAATACAGTTGGTGAAAGAGATTTGTTAGGTTATCAAAAAGGTACTCACAAGTGGAGCAGCACTCAATTGTGCTAAATCAAACAGACTCTCACAAAGAGGTTTAAATAAAACCAAATTTTATTAATAAAATAAAAATCTCAGTGTCTTATGACACTAGATATTAAAAGAACAAGCAACGCGTTTCTCAGACTGCTGTCTGTTTCATCAGGCTTCTAATGATACAATGAGAGTACTGGCTTAAAGAGACAGTCTACACCAGAATTTTTATTGTTTTAATTGATAGATAATCCCTTTATTACCCATTCCCCAGTTTTGCATAACCAACACAGTTATATTTATATACTTTTAACCTCTGTGATTATCTTATATCTAAGCCTCTGCAAACTGCCCCTTTTTTCAGTTCTTTTGACAGACTTGCAGTCTAGCCAATCAGTGCCTGCTCCCAGAAAACTTCACGTGCACGAGCACAGTGTTATCTATATGAAATATGTGAACTAACACCCTCCAGTGGTGAAAAACTGTTAAAATGCAATCTGAAAGAGGTGGGCTTCAAGGTCTAAGAAATTAGCATATGAACCTCCTAGGTTAAGCTTTCAACTAAGAATACCAAGAGAACAAAGCAAAATTGGTGATAAACGTAAATTGGAAAATTGTTTAAAATTACATGCTCTATCTGAATCATGGAAGTTTATTTTGGCCTAGACTGTCCCTTTAAATAAAAACATATGACCAATCCCAATTCATTAACACCTGACACACCCAACCAGGTGTATTAAGACCTAATTGGTCTCAATATAACCACTGACATAATAAACAAAATAGAATGACAATTTCTAAACATCTAAAAATATTTTAAAAAATTATCATGAGAATGAGTATATATATATATATATACACACACATAAGGGTTAACATAATGAGTCTATCCAATATTGTGAACAAGGTCTTATCATTGACATATATATTCCTTTAAAATATAATTACTGAAACATGACCCACATTACCTCTGTATTAAAACTTTAAAAACAAAAGTCAAAATAAAATGTTAAAATACAATATATTTGTCAAAACGGAACCTATGTGCATTCTATGCTCTTTATGCTTAATTACAGATATGTATATAAATAGAAAGATATTTAGCAATGTGTGCATTATAATAATCTTGTTTCCATTATTGCCTCTAATTATGACTTTTGACATTGGGGGCTCGATCCGATAAAAATCGTCTCCCGCAAAAGCCGGCGACGCCAATATTTGCGCTGGTTTGGTATCACATATACGGCGTAACCTAGAAGTTACGCGCGTATATTTCTGCCGTCGCCCGTAGTTTTTTGGGCCATAGGCAGGTATACCAAACCAGCGCAGTTTGGTATCCAATATACAGCGTAAGGACTTACATGGCGAAAATGGTGAAATCTTACTCCATTTTCACCTCGCCACAAAAAGCAGCCGTAAGAAGCCTTACGCTGACTATTGGAGCCCCGTAACTCCCTAAACTAGCTACAAAATAAACCTAACACCTAACGCATGCGCAATGTCTATCTACCTGTCAACCGCGATCCCCAGCCGCAATCCCTAATAAAGTATTTAACCCCTAAACCGCCGCTCCCGGACCCCACCGCCATCTACATAAACTAACCCCCTACTGTGAGCCCCTAAAACCGCCACCATCTAACTGATTTATCCCCTAAACCGCCGCCACCTATATAAAAATTATTAACCCCTAATCTAATACCCCTATACCGCCGCCAGCTATATTAATATTATTAACCCCTAATCTAATATCCCTAAAGTAATAAGCTCTATTACCAGCCCTTAAAAGGGCCTTTTGCGGGGCTTTGCCCCAAAGTAAACAGCTCTTTTGCCCTATAACCTGCCCTCCCTACACCGCCGCCACCTATATTAATAGTATTAACCCCTAATGTAAGCCCTTACACCGCCGCCATCTATATTAAAATTATTAACCGCTAATTTAATCTACCTACCCCGCCGCCAGCCATATTATCTATATTAACCCTAAGTATATTATAGTTAATATAGTCATTACATTATATATATTAACTATATGAACCCTAATTATATTAGGGTTAATATAGTTAATATAGTTACTATAGTATTTATATTAACTATATTAACTCTATCTAACCCTAACACCCCTAACTAAATTCTTATTAAATAAATCTAATTCATATTATAAACTAAAATGTTCCTATTTAAATCTAAATACTTACCTATAAAATAAACCCTAACATAGCTACAATATAATTAATAATTACATTGTAGCTATGTTAGGGTTTATATTTATTTTACAGGTAAATTGTTAATTATTTTAACTAGGTATAATAGCTATTAAATAGTTATTAACTATTTAATAGCTACCTAGTTAAAATAATTACCCAATTACCTGTAAAATAAATCCTAACCTAAGTTACAAATACACCTACACTATCAATAAATTAAATAAACTACAAATATCTATCTAAAAATACAATTAAATAAACAAAACTAAATTACCACAAAAAAACCACACTAAATTACAAAAAATAAAAAAAAGATTTTTAAGCTAATTACACCTATTCTAAGCCCCCTAATAAAATAATAAAGCCCCCCAAAATAAAAAAAAATTCCCTACCCTATTCTAAATTAAAAAAAGTTCAAAGCTCTTTTACCTTACCAGCCCTTAAAAGGGCCTTTTGTGGGGCATGCCCCAAAGAAAACTGCTCTTTTGCCTGAAAAAAAAAACACAATACCACCCCTCAACATTACAACCCACCACCCACATACCCCTATTCTAAACCCACCCAAACCCCCCTTAAATAAACCTAACACTACCCCCCTGAAGATCTCGCTACCTTATCTTCACCACGCCGGGCCGAACTCCTCATTCGATCTGGGCGATGTCTTTATCCAAGCGGCAAAGAAGAAGTCTTCATCCCGGTGCTGTCTTTATCAAAGCGGCAGCAAAGTCTTCTTCCATCCGGCATCATCTTCCATCAAGCAGCATCTTCAATCTTCTTTCTTCGCTCCTCCGACGCGGAGCATCCATCCCGGCCGACGACTGAACGACGAATGAGGTACCTTTAAATGACGTCATCCAAGATGGCGTCCGTCGAATTCCGATTGGCTGATAGGATTCTATCAGCCAATCGGAATTAAAGTAGAAAAATCTGATTGGCTGATTGAATCAGCCAATCAGATTCAAGTTCAATCCGATTGGCTGAACCAATCAGCCAATCAGATTGAGCTCACATTCTATTGGCTGTTCCGATCAATCTGATTGGCTGATTAAATCAGCCAATCAGATTTTTCCTACCTTAATTCCGATTGGCTGATAGAATCCTATCAGCCAATTGGAATTGAAGGGACGCCATCTTGGATGACGTCACTTAAAGGTACCGTCATTCGTCGTTAGTCGTCGGGAAGAAGAGGATGGCTCCGCGTCGGCTCGTCTGAAGATGGCTCCGCTCCACTCCGGATGGATGAAGATTGAAGACGCCGCTTGGATGAAGACTTCAATCGGATGGAAGACCTCTTCAGCGCCCCTTGGATGATGACTTCAATCGGATGAAAGACTTCTACAGCGCCCCTTGGATGATGACTTCTGCCGCTCCAGATCTCTTCTTCAGTTCCATCGGTGGGTCGGCTGGCTGAAGACGGCTAAAGGTAGGATGATCTTCAGGGGGGTAGTGTTAGGTTTATTTAAGGGGGGTTTGGGTTAGAGTAGGGGTATGTGGGTGGTGGGTTTTAATGTTGGGGGTGGTTGTATTTTTATTTTACAGGCCAAAGAGCTGTTTTCTTTGGGGCATGCCCCGCAAAAGGCCCTTTTAAGGGCTGGTAAGGTAATAGAGCTGGTAACTTTTTAATGTAGAATAGGGTAGGGAATTTTTTTATTTTGGGGGGCTTTGTGATTTTATTAGGGGGCTTAGATTAGGTGTAAGTAGCTTAAAATTGTTGCAATATTTTTGAAATGTTTATAACGTATTTTTTTTATTTTTTGTAACTTAGCTTTTTTTATTTTTTGTACTTTAGTTAGTTTATTTAATTGAATTTAATTGTAGTTATTTGTAGCTAATTTATTTAATTCATTTAATGATAGTGTAGTGTTAGGTTTAATTGTAACTTAGGTTAGGATTTATTTGACAGGTAATTTTGTATTTCTTTTAGCTAGGTAGTTATTAAATAGTTAATAACTATTTAATAACTATTCTAACTAGCTAAAATAAATACAAAGTTACCTGTAAAATACATATAAATCCTAAAATAGCTACAATGTAATTATTAATTACATTGTAGCTATCTTAGGGTTTATTTTACAGGTAAGTATTTAGTTTTAAATAGGAATAATTTATTAAAGTATAGTGTAGTGTTAGGTGTAATTGTAACTTAGGTTAGTTTTTATTTTACAGGTAAATTTCTCTTTATTTTAACTAGATAGCTATTAAATAGTTAATAACTATTTAATAGCTATTGTACATAGTTAAAATAAATTGAAAGTTGCCTGTAAAATAAAAATAAATCTTGGGATCTGAAATGAAAAGTAAAAAAAGTAAAAAAATAAAAATAAATTAGAAATGTAAAATTAAAAAACCCTCAAATGTGCTTAGCACCCAGGTGGGAAAGTGCTTAGCACTCAAAGGGTTAAAGAAAAAAAAGAAAATGTTAAGTCATCAGATGCAGGCTAAATTGGTGCTGAAAAAAAACAATATATATTTTTGCTGGGTAACTCTATAATAAAATATAAATGGATACATAATGGCTGCAGGTTGCTGTAACCTTTCTTCAGTTTAAAACATTTGCATGGAAAGAAAAAAGAAAAAAAAAAAATAGCATATGGTTTATATGCAGACTACCAATGCAGAATATTCCTAAGTACTTTCATTTTTTAAATTTGTTTTTCTTTCAAGGAACAAGCATAATAACTCAATTGCAGCAGGTGTTTTGCGAGTAATCTAACAGACTTTAAAATAGATGTATTTAACATGTCAAACTGAAGAGGTGCTAAGTACCTGTGAATATGTATAACTGCTAATTAGAGTGACACCAAAAATATAAACATGCCTGTAGCTCAGCACTTGGATATTGTGTACATTAAATGTAAAACAGGAGTCAAGTGAATTCAGAAAGCGTAGATCTAATGCAAGCAGACCTAAGGTTGCGCCATTCATTCCCAGGAATCTACAAATGGTGTATTTACTTAAAGGGACAGTCTACACCAGAATTGTTATTGTTTTAAAAGATAGATAATCCCTTTATTACCCATTCCCTAGTTTTGCATAACCAACCAATACACGTTTTACCTCTGTGATTATCTTGTATCTAAGCCTCTTCAAAATGCCCCCTTATTTCAGTTCTTTTGACAGACATGCATTTTAGCCAATCAGTGCTGGCGCCCTGGAACTTCACGTGCGTGAGCACAGTGTTATCTATATGACACACATGAACTAACACCCTCTAGTGGTGAAAAACTGTCAAAATGCCCAGAGAGAAGAGGCAGACTTCAAGGGCTTAGAAATTAGCATATGAACCTCTTAGGTTTAGCTTTCAACTAAGAATGTCAAGAGAACAAAGAAAAAATGGTGATGAAAGTAAATTGGAAAATTGTTTTAAATTACATGTTCTATCTGAATCGTAAAACTTTATTTTGGACTAGACTGTCCCTTTAATTACACCCATTTATGAAGTTCAAACATGTACATTATGAAGATGCTAATTAACCAATTTGCCTGTGCGTGCATGATGAGCCACTCTTCTCATGCAGGGGGATCACCAATCAGAAGCTGTTTTTGGTGATCCCCGCACTGCGGGCCAGGGATCATTGGTGACCTAGTGGGCTGTCAATGGGAGTGCCAATGTTCTGTCGAAATTTGCTACCTTGACGTGCGCATGTGCCCAATTACATAATAACACTCCACATATGTTTCAAAAGAATATGTACAATGTGATTTAACTTGCATTTTTTTAAACTTATATACTTATATAGCTATAAACTGCCCTCACCATTAGTATAAATCTATATATACAGTATATATATATATATATATATATATATATATATATATATATATATATATATATATATATATATATATATATATATAAAAGAAGTCCTGACTGAATGAATGACTCATCAATGCCCAGCTCAAACTGTTTAACCTAGGAACGTGAAATTAAGAAGGTATGTTGTTTTTATGACGTAGGCACCCACAAGGAAATATTCTTGGAAAATACGTCCCTAATTGGGTGAAAAAGCGGGGTGATTTTTTTTTATGAGGAGCCCTATATCTCAAAAAACGAAGATGTTACAGACGTAAAAATTGGTATTCAGATTCTCCTTTAAAAATAAAGGAACACATGTTTTTCCATTTCCCGAAAATCCACTTAAGGGGGGTGAAAAGGAAAGTTTTTTTTCATGAGGAACCCATTATCTCAGAAACCAAAGATGTTACAGATGTGAAAATTGGTATTTACTGTAGATTCTCCTTTAAAAATAAAGAAACAAGTGTTTTACCATTTCCCAAAAAGGGGGGTAAAAAGGGAAGGGGTTATTTATGAGGACCCCTTTATCTCAAAAACCAAAAATGTTATAAATGTGAAAATTGGTATTTAGATTCTCCTTTAAAAATAAACATGTGTTTTAACATTTCCTGAAAATCCCCTTAAGGGGGTGTGAAAAGGGGAGGGGTTATTTATGAGGACCCCTTTAACTCAAAAATTAAAGATTTTACAGACGTGATAATTTGGTATTTAGATTCTCCTTTAAAAATAAAGAAAAAGAGGTGTTTTGGATTCTTAATTTAGGTACTAGATTTCCCAATGGTCTAAACTCCTGCATGGATGTGGATCTGTTTATCAGATACTAACTATTACATATCCAAGTATATAAGTTAAAGGGACAGTCTACAAAAGAATTTTTATTGTTTTAAAATATAGATAATCCTGTTATTACCTATTCCCCAGTTTTGAAAAATTAACACAGTTATATTAATATACTTTTTACCTCTGTCCTTACCTTGTATCTAAGCATCTTCTGACAGCACCTGATCACATGACTTTGTATTTATTATCTATTGACTTGCATTTTAGCCAATTAGTGCTATGTTGTGCTAACTCTTAAATAACTGCTTGGGCGTGAACACATTGTTATCTTTTTGGCTCACATGAACTAGCAGTCTCCTGTTGTGAAAAGCAAAAAAAGAATGTGATAAGAGGCTGTCTGTAGTGGCTTAGAAACAGGCAGAAATTTAGACTTTTAAATGTTATAAAGTATATTAATATAACAATGTTGGTTGTGCAAAGCTGGGGAATGGGTAGTAAAGGCAATATCTATCTTTTTAAGCAATAACAATTTTTGTGTCTCTTCAACAAATGCAAGTTACTTTTTGAATCATCAGATTAATCTCTTTGTTGAAATTTGCTACCACATTACTGCGCATTCGCTCGTGTACTACGTCACCCCATTCTTGAGGAATGCGGGAGTACATTTTATTAACCGGCGAAATTTGTTACCTAACGATGTCTGCATGCTTGTAATTATGTAATCACAGTATATACATTCTCTTAAAACATATGTGGAGTTCGATTACGTAATTGTGCCCATGCCCACATCGAGGTAGCTAATCTCAACGAGGCAGCAAATTTCAACAGAACCCTTTGCAAAATTGCCACAAATATGTGTTGAATTCACAAAGGGGCGGAGTCACAATAGTTGAAAGGGAGCTGGCTGGGGGTAGTTTTATTCAACCCTCTGGATCTCAGCTCACTTCAGCTACAGAAGATCCACGCCCCTTATTTGAAAGAATCTCCTGCCCTTTCAAATGGTGGTGGTCTATAAATTCCCCACATGGGTTTTAATAGGGTGGGTATTTTTAGGGACACATAACAAAAAGTGTAAAATGTTTATAGACCTCAATAAAGTTTATTTTATAGTGTACAAGTGACTTGTCTGAATAGGTGATCACTGTGCATCAGAAAAAAATGTGCTTTTTTTTCTACTCTGGCACAAAGGGGCAACCACCAGAAGCCTGTATGAGCCCCTCTTTCAAATGTGTATAACCTTGATAACAATTAAGAAAGATGATCACAGTAGCAATAGTGGCCACCAGGATATTTTCAATGTTATTTACTAAAATCTTAACAAAAAATATACGGCTAGATTACGAGTTGTGGGTTACGGTTTTAACGCTGAAAAAATGGCAAGTTCAGTAGTAACAGTAACGCAGCCATTACGAGTCGTGTCAGTAGAGCTATACCGCAAGCATTTTAGTCTGTAATGCAACGTCAATCCCGCACTAAAAAAAATGAAGTTTTTGCGTGGGATTTCCATAGCGCCAGTATTACAGGTTGTGCTGTGACGCTAAAATGCTTGTGTTACAGCCTATACTGACATGATCCATACCGCCATCTGAGACCAGTAGTTATGGATTTTGTGTAAGAAAAATGTTTCACAAAACTCATAACTAAAGTGTTACAAAGTACACTAACACCCATAAACTACATATTAACCCTTAAACCGCCACCCTCCCGAATCGCAAACACTATTAAAAACTTCTATAAAGAAGCAGAGAAGGCGCCACATAGCATAATTCTGTGAGATATACCAAGTAACAAATAGATAACTCAGATGCACTCACGTTTAGTAAAGCATCAAGATGTGATGCAGGCTGGGCATGCCGGAACCTTAGAGTTGTCCGGTAAAACTCTCCTCTCAGGCAAGATCAGGCAAGATCAGGCAAGATCTCCCCCAATGCCAGATGGTAATCACAGGATAATGGTGCTGTTTGATTCAGGTGTATTATCAACTCTAGCAATATCAGGTGTACAAACCATGCAGGAATGTCCAGACAAACAAAGTAGCAAGTAGTATAAAATAAAAGTGTTTATTTTAACACATTTAAAAACACAGCAACGCGTTTCTCAGTATCCAGTACTGTTTCCTCAGGCTGATAAAACTATACAATACTTGCTACTAAATATACACAAGTGAGGCCAATCAGAAAGTTGTTTGAACAGACACACCCTCATTTACCTTAATTGGTCACATGATTCACAGGTATAAACAAAACCTTTGTTAGTATTTCCCATATGTATGTATGGGTTAACATCATAGATATACAATAAGTTAAAAAACATGTCTATTCATATGTATAACAACAGTATGTTACCTAGATGTATATATAAACATCACCTTGTTGTTATCTATATGTCTGTTGATGTCACTTGATAAGAATAATCTCTATTAAGCTATTCCTACGATTAAAATCTCAACTTTAATATGATTGACACTCCTCTATGCTAACTGCTCAAAATATATGGCGGATCGTATATACATATAAAAAAACCTCAAGCACATCAGTAAATGTCAGCATTTGCTTCGATAAAATATTTGTGTTCTGATGTTTATGTTATAATATACTTTTGGCACCTCTTGGTAGACATTACCTTAGTGTCCTTAATGCGGGGCTAAGATTTGCATGTGAAAAGTAGTTATTTTATAAAGTACTTTCTCTCGATCATAGTTCGTCTAATGGCGGTGAGCCGTGACAGAATACACACAGACTACACGTTAGCCAATAAGGGAGGTGCTTGTGACGTATTGGTTTCCTATGGGCCGTGATCGTAAAGATAATACACGCCCTCGACACAACCTGCCAATCACACAACACCTTATGTGTTCAACGATATTTTCTGAACAATATCCGGCTAGTTGGATATGATAGCGAACTTTCAACATACAATAAATGAAAGTTATACGCTATTCGTATTGGATGTACATATGTTTAAAGATTATGTAATAGATTGTGATTATTTAAAACTAATGTTTTTTTGTGCGTGTCATAAAAACATAGGAGTTGGCCATTTCAGCCAATCAAATTATAGTACCATATTTGTGTGATAAATTACTAAAGTGAATAGAGTGTAAAATTTCATAAACACTGTGGTGGACTTTGTGATATCACAGTGTGTTGTGATTTAATACAAGGATTATGATATCCTTGATGCATGTGATCTATTTGTTATAAGTGTGCCAGAATAAATGGCGATATATAAATTGTCATATAAAGTTACTATAAATTATTAGAATGTTAATAATTAATAGAAGTGCAATGATATTGCTGTACTCCTATTTATAATATGTGTAATTAGTGTGTATAACATAAAACGTGAGTACTTAACGTTAGTGATTGTGCTTACTTGTATTAAAGTGCATAACATAAGTGAACATATAATTTATATTTCATAAATGTACTTATTGGTTGAAAGCTACTAAATCCATATTCATGTTAAGGCCATTAGGATATAAAGTACCCAATTGGTATATCCAGAATGTTTCACGTTGGCGCAATCTATTATATCTGTTATATGAATGAGAGGGGGGAATGTGCTCAATGGGAGTAATTTGAAATATATTCAGGTTGCCTTGATGGACAGAATGGCAATGTTTAGGAACACTATGATTTTTTAGATTATTTTTCATGTTCCTATAGTGTTCATTCCATCTCGTCCTAACTATGCGGCAGGTGCGCCCTACATATTGGATTTTACAAAATTGACAAGTCAGCAGATATACTATATATGATGATGCCCCTTTGAATAGGATGTAAAGTTGGTAGCTCCTACTGTACTATATTTGCACATTCTGCAATTTTTCTTTAGACATTTAAAAACCCCTTTTTTATTATTATTGATTACTCTCTTTTTGATGTGTGTAAGAGATCCCTGCACTCTTCTAAGAGTCGGGGGTTTGGTATTATTCTTATTAATGACTATTTTACTAGGGGCTAATATATTCTTTAATGTTGGAGCTCGTCTAAACACACACTTTGGTGACTTGTCAAAATTTGTTTTAAGTATTGGGTCTCTCATTAGTATACTCCAATGTTTTTTCATTATATTATTAATTAATTTGTGATTAGTATTATATTGAGTTATGAACATACTAGTATTGTTTGTATTTTTATTTTCTTTCATTCTGTCCTCCAAAGACTTTTTTTGAAAATAGTTTTCCCTATTATCAGTTCTTGCTCTATTAAAACTTCCCCTAATTAACTCTCTAGGGTATCCTTTTTCTAAAAATCTTTCTACCAATATTTGGCTTTGCGTATCGAAGTCTGACAAATTATTACAATTTCTTCTTAGTCGCTTGAACTGTCCATAAGGGACATTTCTCTTCCATGGTAAATAATGGTTACTAGAAAATTCTAAATAACTGTTGCAATCAACATTTTTAAAATGATTTTTGGACTCTATATGCCCAGTTTTGGAAAATGTTAATTGTAAATCCAAAAATATAACAGATTCTTTTTCAATTGAACTGACAAAGGATAGCCCCATATTATTGCTGTTCAGATGTTGTATAAAGGAACCGGCTGAAATAGCATCACCCTTCCATAAAATAATAAGGTTGTCTATGTACCGTCCATAGAACACCAGGTTTGCCCCATATTCAGAGTTATAGATATAGTCACTCTCAAATTTGCCCATATACAGGTTGGCAAAACTTGGGGCAAACCTGGTGCCCATGGCGGTACCCCGTGTCTGAAGATAATATTCATCTTGAAACAAAAAATAATTGTGTTCTAATATGAATGATATTAATTGCAAAATAAATTGTTTTTGTAAGTATGGCATATAAACATCACTTTCAAGGACTTCTTGTATTGCTTTTAAGCCTTTGTTATGTGGTATATTAGAATACAATGAGTTAACATCACTTGTTATCCATAACCAGTTTTTATTATTAGAGGGTAAATTATTGAGCTTGGATAGAAGGTCATTGGAATCACGTATATATGATTCTAAATTAATAACATATTTTTGTAAAAATGAATCCACATATGCTGAGACATTATCAGTTAAACACCCAATCCCTGCAATAATGGGACGACCAGGTGGGTTTTGTTGGTCTTTGTGGATTTTTGGGAGATGATAATAAAAAGCTGAATTGGGTTTGATTGGAATTAAATATTCTTTTTCATTTTTGTTAATGATTCCCTCCTTAAATCCAAACTCAATAATGCCCCTCAATGTTTTAGTGTATTTCTCAGTGGGATCTGAAATTAGTTTCTTATAATAATCTTTGTCATCTAAGATACGTTTAGCTTCCGTCAAATTATTAAATATTATTAAAAACTTATTAACCCCATATCTGCCGCCCGCCCGCCCACATCCCCGCCACTATAATAAAGTTATTGACCCCTATTCTGCCGCTCCCTGACACTGCTGCCACTAACTAAAACTATTAACCCCTAAACTATTATACTAACCTATTATACTAAAATTAAAATAACTACCAATTAAAAAAACTAAATTACACATTAAAAAAAACTAACACTACTAAAAATAATTTGTCTAAAATTACAAATAATAAAAAAATACTAAATTACGAAAAATAACAAACACTAAATTGCTAAAAATAACAAATGAGATTATCAAAAATAAAAACAATTCCACCTATCTAATAGCCAAATAAAAAAAAAAACACCTAGCCTACAATAAACTACAAATAGCCCTTAAAAGGGCCTTTTGTAGGGCATTGCCCTAAAGAAATCAGCTCTTTAACCTGAGAAAAAATACAAAGACCCCCCCAACAGTAAAACCCACCACCTAACCCCCCCAAAGTAAAAAACCTAACTCTAACAAAAACCTAAGCTACCCATTGCCCTGAAAAGGGCATTTGTATGGGCATTGCCCTTGAAAGGGCATTCAGCTCTTTTACATTGCCCTTAAAAAAAGCCCAAAACCCTACTCTTAAAAAAAAAAACACCCAAAATTTTTTACAAAAACCTAACACTAACCCCGAAGATCCACTCACAGTTTCTGAAATCCGGACATCCATCCTCATCCAGGCGGCGAGAAGTCTTCATCCAGGCAGCGTTTTCTATTTTCATCCCGGAGCTAATGAAATTCTATTGGCTATTCAAATCAGCCAATAGAATTTCAGTAGCTCTCATCCTATTGGCTAATTTGAACAGCCAATAGGATTTCAGGAGCTCTCATCCTATTGGCTAGTTTGAATTTCAAGAATCAAATCAGCCAATAGAAATGCAAGGGGCGCCATTTTGAAAAGACTTCCTTGCATTGAAGATCCAGTGTACGGCGGTGACCATATGAAGAGGACGCTCCGCGCAGGATGTCTTCAAGGATAGATCCGCTCCGCGCCATCGGGATGAAGATAGAAGACGTCGCCTGGATGAAGACTTTTCGCCACCTGGATGAAGACTTCTCACCGCCTGGATGAGGATGGATGTCTGATCTTCAGAAACTGTGAGTGGTTCTTTGGGGGTTAGTGTTAGCTTTTTTTTTTTTTTTAAATGTTGGTGTTTTTTTTTTTTTTAGATTAGGGTTTTGGGCTTTAGGTAAAAGAGCTGAATGTCCTTTATTTATTTTTATAGGGCTATTAGATTAGGTGTAATTGTTTTTATTTTTGATAATTTCGTTTGTTATTTTTCGTAATTTAGTGTTTTTATTTTTTGTAATTTTAGACTTAAATTGTTTTAGAAGTGTGTTTTTTCTTAATGTGTAATTTAGTTTTTTTAATTGGTAGTTATTTTAATTTTAGTATAATAGTTTAGTATAATAGTTATGTTAGGTTAATTGTTAGTTTAAACTTAGTTTTTTTTAATTTCACAGGTAAGTTTTTATTTATTTTAAGATAGGTATATTGTAATTTTAATATAAAGTTAAGGGGTTGTTAGGTTTAGGGGTTAATAGTTTAATTTAGTTTTTGGCAATGTGGGGGGCTGGCAGTTTAGGGGTTAAAGGTTTATTTAGTGGCGGTGATGTGGGAGGCTAGAGGTTTGAAGGTTAATAACTTTTATTGGTGGCGGCGATGTCGGGGAATGGCGGAATAGGGGTTAATAACTTTATTTAGGTGTCAGCGATGTCGGGGGTGGCAGATTAGGGGTGTTTAGACTTGGGGTTTATGTTAGGGTGTTAGGTTTAAACTTAACTTTTTTCCCTATAGACATCAATGGGGTTGCGTTACGGAGCTTTTCATTCCGCGCTTCAGGTGTTAGTTTTTTTCTAAACAACAGGGTAGGTATAAGATACAACGCTCAAATCTCAAATGCTGTTCCCAAAAGGTAAGTGCACCTCCTAACATCAAACCAAAATAGAAAAAGAACAAGGGGATATGGGAACGCGCTGTACAAAACAGCATATGAGAGGTAAAGAACTATATAAGGAATGTGGATTACACAAGAGTATAATAAAAAAGTTTATATTTGTTTATAATTGTATTACAATAAGCGATGCCGGCATCTGATACAAAGTAAAATAGTACAATTAAAATAGGATAAGAATCAACATAAAATATAAAACATCAGTGTGTAGTGCTGTAAGTAACTATAAAAATAATAAAATGTTGCAAAGTAACACAATGTTAAAATTGAAACAGAGTCAATGTTACCGTCCTTTCACAATCAGGCCAGTGATTAGAGTGTCTGATCCAGCTGTTTATATGAATGCAGGTATGACTTGGAAAATTCCCTCTGCGTTGTTTTTAAAACAGCGAAAAACTTGCAAGAATCTTCTGGCTTGTATCCAATGACTGTGAGTTAAATTTCAAAGACACATTCACAGCCGTATTTGCGGGATGTCCCGTGCTGTGGACCGGTTCCGGTCAGGAGGTCAGAGTGCAGGAGTAATGATAAGCAACGACAGACTTTGTTTCTTTGAAGTAAAAATGAATCAGACTGCTTTTAACAAATGTGGGTCATGGGTGGGAATTACGCATATAGAGTCAATTCATATATTAAAGAGGCTCAATGCACCGCACCTACCGCATATGTAAGTCAAGCAGTTGTATTGCAAGTGAAGTTTGTAACAGCGTCCATATTATTCAGATTCCAGTGCTGTACAGAAGAAAGTAGATCATGGGTATGATGGTATTTCCAAGAAAAAACAACTCTGTGCATTAGAGTTGGTCTCAACCACCTTACCTACTACTTAATTTCACAAGTTATGAGCAAATTTCTACGCGTTTCAGCCTAGTCAGGCCTTTATCAAGATGCTCATTATGGTCTTTCATGAATTTAAATACACTGTGGTTCTCTGTGATTGGATCAGAGAGGGTCATGTGATTAGATGAGAGAAAGTCATGTGATTAGATGAGAGAAAGTCATATGACTGGGTTTTACCATGATTTTTCACAGTTTAATCAACATTCGTTATATGTTTATAAATACCTCAACATTTTGTTCTATTTTGATGAATGTTAGAACTAATGAGGATTGGAGTAAAAGCATTTAGATTGTGCAGTAGATCTATATACCAGAGATAATACAAAAAATTGTACATGAAATATTTCCATGAAAGATTATGGAAAAATATGAAAAAAAAAATATATATATATAAAAAACCACGAGCAGTACATATTTGCAACAAAAAACTTTTTTAGTGGTGATTAAGTTGTGAGTATGGTTAACTCTAAAAAATATTGAAGTGAAATACTATAGAAATATGATAATATCAAAAACCCATCTTTATTTGGAAGACATATCCTTTTTTGAGAAACATATCCTTTTTTGAGAAACATATCCTTTTTTGAAAGACATATCTTTTTTTGAAAGACATATCGTTTTTTGAAAGACATCTTTTTTGAAAAACTTATCTTTTTTTGAAAAACATCTTTTTTTGAAAAACTTATCTTTTTTGAAAAACATGTCGTTTTTTGAAAAACATGTCGTTTTTTGAAAAACATATCGTTTTTTGAAAAACATATCGTTTTTGAAAAACATATCGTTTTTTGAAAGACATATCGTTTTTTGAAAGACATATCGTTTTTTTGAAAGACATATCTTTTTTTGAAAGTCAGATCTTTTTTAGGAGTTACATCTTTTTTGATTGTTAAATCTTTTTTTGAAAGGCATGTCATTTATTAAGGTACTTTGAAGTCTAGATTATAAAATTGAGGTCTAATTCAGAATTAAGGCCATACGGGTGAAGACTTTTATAGTTGTATATGAATTCTGCTTCTTTCTTGGTGAGGAGTGTGTTCATATTTCCTCCTCTATTGCCTAAATTCATCTTTTTAATTCCCCAGAATTTAAAATGTTTCAGGTTACTAGAATGTTTCTCTTTAAAATGTGCATAAAGATTAGTGTCAACAGATTCGTGTTCGATTTTTAATATGTGTTCACATATTCTGTCTTTTAACATTCTGCTCGTTTGTCCGAAGTAAAATAATTTACAGGAGCATTGAATGCAATAGATAATGTTTTTGTCTGTACATCTAATCAGTTCTCTAATTTCAGTGAACTGACCCGTCGTAGTGGACTTAATTTCTTTTATTTTTGAGCTATATTTGCAGGACAAGTGTTTCACCTTCGAGATCTATATCATTTTTCGTTTTATTCTTTTTGAATTCGCTAGGTGAAAGCCAATTCTTTAGATTTTTAGTTTTTTTAAAAATAACATCCGGACGGTTTTTTAATCTGTGACCTAGAACTTGGTCTTGTTTTAGGAGATACCAGTGTTTTTTAAGTATCTTTTTTATCTCTGAATGTTGTACACTATAGTTAGTGATAAAAGGTATGAATAGATTGTCTAGGTTATTCTCCTCTAAATTGTGTTTTTTAAGAGGATTTCTTTTTTCTTTGTTTTTTGTGATCAAAAGTGATTCTCTGTCTATATTGGCAACTTCTTTCTGTGTCCTCTCTATTAGTCTAGGGTCATATCCTTTTTCAATGAATCTGGTACTGAGGATTTCTGATTGTGATTTATAGGTATCTAAGGAGGAACAGTTCTTTTTTACCCTCATGAACTGACTTTTAGGGATGTTTAGTTTCCACTGAGCCAGGTGACAACTTTCAAAGTGGACATAATTGTTGGCATCCATGTCTTTGAAGTAGGTTTTGGTATGTACCTGCTTATTTATTATTTCTACTTCAATGTCTAAGAAGTGGATTTTATGACTACTGTAATCGTGTGTGAATGAAATGCCCATGTTATTAGTATTGATATCTATCATAAAGGATTTGAGAAGCTCTATGTCTCCTCTCCATATTATAAAAATGTCATCTATGTATCTGCAATAGTGCACAAGGTTCGCCCCCCATGGGCCATTATAGATATTTTGTTCTTCAAATTGACCCATGAAAAGATTAGCATAACTGGGGGCGAACCTTGTGCCCATTGCAGTACCCTTTATTTGCAAGTAAATTTCTTCATTGAACATGAAACTGTTGTTGTTTAAAATAAAATGGATACAATCCAATATAAATTTATTTTGACTTGTGGGTAAATTTTCATCTTTATCTAGATATGCTTTAATAGCTGATAGACCAATGTTGTGTGCAATGTTGGTGTATAGTGAGTTGACGTCACATGTCACAAGGATGTAATTCTCGTGCCAAGTTAAATTTTTGATATAATTTAAAAAATGGGTAGAGTCCTTTAGGTATGATGGTAAATCTACAACATATTTTTGTAAAAAGAAGTCAACATATTGTGAGACATTGGATGAGATGGATTCAATCCCTGAAATAATGGGGCGGCCTGGAGGGTTTGTGAGATTTTTATGGATTTTTGGGAGAAAATAAAAGGTAGGAAATTTAGGATGGGTTACAGATAGAAAATCAAATTCGGAATTGCTTATAATTCCTAGAGTTTTGGCCTCTTTAAAATCCTACTCAATTCTTGTTCTTGTTTACTCAGGGGATTCATTTTGAGTCTTTTGTATGTTGATGTATCGTGTAGAAGTCTGTTTGATTCCTCTATATAATAACAGGGGCGCGATCCGATATAGATCGCAGTTTGCGGCGCAAGCGAGGGAACCGGCGTCGCCCGCAGTTTCAGCTCGCAACTCGAGCTATCCCATATAAGTCGCCGTCACTTGCTAACGTGCCGTAAGTCTGACAAACCAGCGATGTCCAGAAATCTGCGCAAGTACAAATTTCTGGCGTCGCCAGTGACTTGCGGCACGTTAGAAACTGCCGGCGCCTATAAAACCTGACTAAAGTCTAAAACACCCGCACTGTCTAACACGCCTCCCTAACATAGCCCGACAAGTCTAACACGCCTCCCTAACATAGCCCGACACGTCTAACCCTCTATCCGCTATCCCCCCTCACTATCCTAACAATAAAAAAGCTATTAACCCCTAAACCGCCGCTCCCGTACCCCGCCGCAACCTAATAAAGTTATTAACCCCTAAAGCGCCGCTCACGTACCCCGCCGCCAGCTATATTATATCTATAACCCCCTAAAGTGAGCCCCTAACACCGCCGCCATCTATATTAAAATTATTAACCCCTAATGTAAGCCCCTAACACCGCCGCCATCTCTATTAAAATGATTAACCCCTAATTTAATCTACCTACCCCGCCGCCAGCTATATTATCTATATTAACCCTAAGTATATTATAGTTAATATAGGTATTACATTATATATATTAACTATATTAACCCTAATTATATTAGGGTTAATATAGTTAATATAGTTACTATAGTATTTATATTAACTATATTAACTCTATCTAACCCTAACACCCCTAACTAAATTTATATTAAATTAATCTAATTCATTTATAAACTAAAATATTCCTATTTAAATCTAAATACTTACCTATAAAATAAACCCTAAGATAGCTACAATATAATTAATAATTACATTGTAGCTATGTTAGGGTTAATATTTATTTTACGGGTAAATTGTTAATTATTTTAACTAGGTATAATAGCTATTAAATAGTTATTAACTATTTAATATCTACCTAGTTAAAATAATTACCCAATTACCTGTAAAATAAATCCTAACCTAAGTTACAAATACACCTACACTATCAATAAATAAATAAACTACAAACATCTATCTAAAAATACAATTAAATTAACTAAACTAAATTACAAAAAAAAAAACACTAAATTACAAAAAATAAAAAAAGATTACAAGATTTTTAAGCTAATTACACCTATTCTAAGCCCCCTAATAAAATAATAAACCCCCAAAATAAAAAAAATTCCCTGCCCTATTCTAAATTAAACAAATTTCAAAGCTCTTTACCTTACCAGCCCTTAAAAGGGCCTTTTGTGGGGCATGCCCCAAAGAATTCAGCTCTTTTGCATACAAATACAATACACCCCCCATTACAACCCACCACCCACATACCCCTATTCTAAAACCACCCAAACCCCCCTTAAAAAAGCCTAACACTACCCCCCCTGAAGATCTCCCTACCTTGTCTTCACCACACCGGGCCGAACTCCTGATCCGATCCGGGCGATGTCTTCCTCCAAGCGGCAAAGAAGAATTCTTCCTCCGGCGATGTCTTCCTCCAAGCGGCAAAGAAGAATTCTTCCTCCGGCGACGTCTTCCTCCAAGCGGCAGCAAAGTCTTCATTCTTCCGGCGGCATCTTCAATCTTCTTTCTTCGCTCCGCCGCCGCGGAGCATCCATCCCGGACGACTACTGAACTTGGAATGAGGTACCTTTACATGACGTCATCCAAGATGGCGTCCGCCGAATTCCGATTGGCTGATAGGATTCTATCAGCCAATCGGAATTAAGTTAGAAAAATCTGATTGGCTGATTGAATCAGCCAATCAGATTCAAGTTCAATCCGATTGGCTGATCCAATCAGCCAATCAGATTGAGCTCGCATTCTATTGGCTGATCGGAACAGCCAATAGAATGCAAGCTCAATCTGATTGGCTGATTGGATCAGCCAATCGGATTGAACTTGAATCTGATTGGCTGATTCAATCAGCCAATCAGATTTTTCTAACTTAATTCCGATTGGCTGATAGAATCCTATCAGCCAATCGGAATTCGGCGGACGCCATCTTGGATGACGTCATTTAAAGGTACCTCATTCCAAGTTCAGTAGTCGTCCGGGATGGATGCTCCGCGGCGGCGGAGCGAAGAAAGAAGATTGAAGATGCCGCCGGAAGAATGAAGACTTTGCTGCCGCTTGGAGGAAGACGTCGCCGGAGGAAGAATTCTTCTTTGCCGCTTGGAGGAAGACATCGCCGGAGGAAGAATTCTTCTTTGCCGCTTGGAGGAAGACATCGCCCGGATCGGATCAGGAGTTCGGCCCGGTGAGGTGAAGACAAGGTAGGGAGATCTTCAGGGGGGTAGTGTTAGGCTTTTTTAAGGGGGGTTTGGGTTGTTTTAGAATAGGGGTATGTGGGTGGTGGGTTGTAATGGGGGGGTATTGTATTTGTATGCAAAAGAGCTGAATTCTTTGGGGCATGCCCCACAAAAGGCCCTTTTAAGGGCTGGTAAGGTAAAGAGCTTTGAAATTTGTTTAATTTAGAATAGGGCAGGGAATTTTTTTTATTTTGGGGGTTTATTATTTTATTAGGGGGCTTAGAATAGGTGTAATTAGCTTAAAAATCTTGTAATCTTTTTTTATTTTTTGTAATTTAGTGTTTGTTTTTTTTTGTAATTTAGTTTAGTTAATTTAATTGTATTTTTAGATAGATGTTTGTAGTTTATTTAATTTATTGATAGTGTAGGTGTATTTGTAACTTAGGTTAGGATTTATTTTACAGGTAATTGGGTAATTATTTTAACTAGGTAGATATTAAATATTTAATAACTATTTAATAGCTATTATACCTAGTTAAAATAATTAACAATTTACCTGTAAAATAAATATTAACCCTAACATAGCTACAATGTAATTATTAATTATATTGTAGCTATCTTAGGGTTTATTTTATAGGTAAGTATTTAGATTTAAATAGGAATATTTTAGTTTATAAATGAATTAGATTAATTTAATATAAATTTAGTTAGGGGTGTTAGGGTTAGATAGAGTTAATATAGTTAATATAAATACTATAGTAACTATATTAACTATATTAACCCTAATATAATTAGGGTTAATATAGTTAATATATATAATGTAATACCTATATTAACTATAATATACTTAGGGTTAATATAGATAACATAGCTGGCGGCGGGGTAGGTAGATTAAATAAGGAGTTAATCATTTTAATAGAGATGGCGGCGGTGTAAGGGGCTTACATTAGGGGTTAATAATATTAATATAGCTGGCGGCGGTATAGGGGGATTAGATTAGGGGTTAATAATTTTTATATAGGTGGCGGCGGTGTAAGGGGTCAGATTAGGGGATAGATAAGGTAGATGACAGCGGTGTAAGGGGTTCTAATTAGGGGATAGATAAGGTAGATGGCGGCGGTTTTAGGGGCTCACAGTAGGGGGTTAGTTTATGTAGATGGCGGCGGGGTCCGGGAGCGGCGGTTTAGGGGTTAATAACTTTATTAGGGATTTCGGGGGGGGATCGCGGTTGACAGGTAGATAGACATTGCGCATGCGTTAGGTGTTAGGTTTATTTTAGCAGATCGCGGTTGACAGGGAGATAGACATTGCGCATGTGTTAGGTGTTAGGTTTATTTTAGCAGCCAGTTTAGGGAGTTACGGGCTCCAATAGTCAGCGTAAGGCTTCTTACGGCTGCTTTTTGTGGCGAGGTGAAAATGGAGTAAGTTTACTCCATTTTCGCCACGTAAGTCCTTACGCTGCATATTGGATACCAAACTGCGCGGGTTTGGTATACCTGCCTATGGCCCAAAATCTAGATCTTTTTTGATGTTTTGTTCGAAAAGTTTTATATGTTCACTCTTTTCATTTGTTGGAAAAAAATCAGATTTTTTCTTAAAATTTGTGTGAACAAAACTATCTTTTGTTGAAAAAGTTTTATTTTGTAAAGGGTTCTTGATGAAATATCTTTTTAGTGTCAATTTACGGATGTATTGATTGATGTTTATCAGAGTCTCGAATTTGTTCAATTTGCAAGAGGGAGCAAAGGATAACCCTTTACTTAGGACCTTTTCTTGTTTTTCATCTAGGGTAATTTTACTTATGTTAAAGATACCAGTATTTTGGGGTTCTATTTTCTGAATGTTTTGTTTAGAGGTTCTTCTACCTCTAGCCTTCTTTTGTTTTGAAAATTTCTTTGTGGTTTTATTGGTTCTATATGTTCTTTTGAGGTCCCCGCTCTTGCGGGGGATTCCCCTAAAAAAGGTGGATTATGAATCATTTCTGTTTGTTTACCGGTGTTAGGATTCCTACTGTTGAAATGAGCCTTATTTTTGTTCTGGTATGGTGTGTGTTGTAATGCTGAGAATCTATTTTTCAGTGGTATTCTCCAATTTTGGTTCTCATTGTGAAAATTTTCACGGCTTTCAATATGATGATCATAGAAGTTTCTGTTTTGCCTATTGTCATAATTGTTCCTGTATTGGAATCTATTTCTATTGTCATAATATTGTTGGTCATATTGGTGTTGTGGATGGAAATTTCTATTGTAATTCCTGAATAGTTAGTTTTTTTCTAACACTCTCTCCCCATTGATGTCTATGCAGAAAGCGTGCATGAGCACGTCAAATCAGCCTTTGGATTTTGTGCGGTATGGAGCTTAACGCCACCATATGGCCCACACAAGGAGGCTTTTCAGTAACTCGTAATGGCAGCGCTATTGAGGGTGAAATAAAGCAACTTTTGTTGCGTTCGTTTCGCACCCTCTATAGCGCAAAACTCGTAATCTAGGTGATACATTTTTAATATTTTTGTTGCAGCTTTCTCACATGCAATGAAATATAAATATAATAAAGGTTCTGAATCTGCTGGGGCCTGCTGAAAGAAACAATATAACTACAAATACAGATTTTTGTGTGTTTCATTTTTCTACTAATAAATCTGGTGCCAAATATCTGTGGCCATATTTGGTATTGGTTTCTATAATGAGTGCTGAATAACAATTTTTTCAACATGCCAATTAGTAATACCACCCTTAGGTTGCCAGTAACACACACAACACTGATTTAATCACTTAGCTGCCAATAGCGCACAGTGTGTAATCACAGGGGTGAAACCTCTGCTCTGTGTTTTTTTTTACTTGCACCCATGGTTGGCTTAATAACGCTGCTCTGTGTATGTTACTGGCAGTCAAGCGGAGGTCAAATCACTGCTGTGTGTGTTACTGGCAGCAAATAAGCGCAATTATTTATTGGTGTGTCACCGGCAGCCAAGGTAGAAAAAAAGTCAATGATGATGAGTTGTGAAAAATATATTTGGTGGAATCAAGGGTGAGGACTAAGACAGACCTTTGTGGAGGGGCCATTGTGTGATCCCACCTACCACTCTTCTCCATTCATAGGGGGATATTTATCAAAGGTCTGGTGGACCTGATCCGACAGTGCGGATCAGGTCCACCAGACCTCGCTGAATGTGGAGAGCAATACGCTCTCTGTATTCAGCATTGCAACGCCGCCCCCTGCAGATTCGCAGCCAATCGGCCGCCAGCAGGGAGGTGTCAATCAACCCGATCGTACTTGATCGGGTTGATTTTCGGCGATGTGTGTCTGCCTGCTCAGAGCAGACCGCTGCTTCATAACTGTTGTTTCTGGCGAGTCTGCAGAGTCGCCAGAAACACGGGCCCTCAAGCTCCATCCGGAGCTTGATAAATGGGCCCCATAGACTGACAGGTCACAGGTTATCGAATATCTATATGGAGGAGAGCTGGAAAACAATACACCCCCCCCCCTCCATTGACACCACGCATTAGTGAGGCCAGTACTTACAGCATACATGAATGCACCAGGCTGAAAGAGGGTTAAACCCCTGCTCTATGTACGTTGTTGGCAACAAGGTGTTAAATCATTGCCCTGTATGTCCTGGAAATAAAGGAGATAAATCCATGTATTGCACAAAATCCTAGCAGTAAGGGGTTAAATCCCTACAATACTTACTGGTTGCTGTAACCATCATATGTAAATACCCGTACTAGATTTGTTACTATAATATAAGGTTTAAATACTTGACATATGGGTTAAATCAATGCTGTCTCAGATAAATTCCTGCTGTGTATGTTTTACTGGAAGAAAAGGGTTTATACTGTGTCCTGGCTTTGCATTTTTGTAGGTTTTACTATTCAACTGCGCATGAGCAACAATTATGAATGAGGCAAGAATGATATTAAAGGGACAGGAAACCCAAAACTTTTCTTTCGTGATTCAGATAGAGCAACTTTCCAATATACTTCTATTATATAATTTGCTTAGTTCTCTTGATATCCTTAGTTGAAGAGCAAACCTAGGTAGGCTCAGAGGCTGGGAGTTAGCTGCTGATTGGGGCTGCACATAAATGCCTCTTTACATTGGCTTACTGATGTGTTCAGCTAGCTCCCAGTAGTGCACAGCTGCTCCTTTAATTAAGGATACCAAGAGAATGAAGCAAAATTGAGACGTAAACTGGAAAGTTGTTTAGAATTTCATGCTCCATCTCATGAAAGAACAATTTTAGGTTTTATGTCCCTTTTAAATATTCCAGTTAGCACATACAGTTAATAGATAAGGTATCAGAAGTTATTTTGCCTTTATTGATATGACAAACTATGGTTATTTTATGGATATTTTATAATCTCAGGATCTAAAATATTTTTGATGACAAACTTTTTAGTCTTCCATGAAGAATTGTCACATTGATTCCCCTAAAAATAAGGTTGTTTAATTATATACCTCTATGAGCCTATGTATATCTACATTGTAATAACTGTTCATTTTAAACACTAATGTAAATGACCATGAAATTGACTCTGTACTTTTTGTATCCTTTGTTATAAAGCATATGTACATATCCTCAGCAGCAGTGGACTACTGGGAGCTGGTGATTATTGGCTACACATATGTGTCTACTGTTATTGGCTCATTAGATGTGTTCAGCTAGATTTCAGTAGTGCATTGCTGCTCTGGAGCTGATTTTCACTATGTGTTTAACCTCATAGCATGGATTAAACACAGTTATTCTATGCAATTCTATGTACCCCAAACATTATACTTATGGTAGGGAAAGGGTTGCATTATGTGATGCCTTTTTCAGATTTATACTGTGCTGCTGCACTTGCTAGTATAACAAATGCTTTCTCTATCTGACGGCAGAAAAGATATGCAATGCAACTCACAGATAACATTCCTCCCATGCCTTAGAGATTTATACGTTTCATTTGCTTAGCCACAGAGCGTCTTCACCATACTGTCACCGGATCATAAACAAACCGTTCATCTATATATATAAATAAATAAAAAAAAAAAAAAAAAAATATATATATATATATATATATATATATATATATAAACAGGTATATATACAGTATATATCGTCTGACATATTATGTAGTAGAAGAAGAACAATATCATCAAGGTTATATACATTACAGCTAAATAAAAATCAAATTTCAGAAATTTGCAATTTATGCACAACTGATTTTCGAGTATCAATTTGTTGTCGGCCAATATAGGCAGCTCTCATAGATAGTCCAGTTGGTGCAGAGAGGTAAACCTCCACATGCAAGTTAACACACACAATAAAATATTTAGGGTTAGATAACAAGTTGCGTGTAAACTTTGCTATAAGTAAGCTTTTTTCTTCAGGTAGCACGGGTACTACAAGTTGAAAGAAAAAAGGTTGCGCACGAGCAAACCACAAAGTGCACTAACCAAAAGACTTTAAATATTGCGACCGCGTTAACTTATTCTCTAACACATCACTTGTGCACTAACATAACAGTAATTATGAATCTTTCACATTCCAATGTTCTTCACATACAGAAAATACTAATTTTTATTGTAAACCTATATTTCTATATACAGTGTATATATATATATCTGTAAATACCTATATATATTCCTATAAATGTATAGGCATAGATATCTATTTTATATTAACATTATCACATATATAAGGAAATATGTATTTAATAATAACATTTCATTTTTTTATATGTGAAGACTATAGGAATGTAAAATATGCGTAACACGCTTCGTGTTTCGCACTTTAGGTCTAACGCGATGACGGGTTAGCACACATGAAGAACTAGTAATCTTAAAGCACATTCTTTAAATAAAACATATAAAACATATTAATAATAATTATTAATCATTATTATGCATACTGTCAATATATACTGTGTGTATATATATATTCTATGGATTATTTAGAATTTTATTACAGTATGTCTTCACATAGAAAAAAAAATAATTATTTTAATTTATATATATATCTGATAATGTTAATGTAAAATATCTATCTATCTATCTATCTATCTATCGCCTAGATTTAGAGTTCTGCGTTAGCCGTCAAAAGCAGCGTTAAGGGCTCCTAACGCTGCTTTTTACCGCCCGCTGGTATTTAGAGTCAGCCAGGAAAGGGTCTAACGCTCACTTCCAAGCCGCAACTTTTCCATACCGCAGATCCCCTTACGCCAATTGCGTAGCCCATCTTTTCAATGGGATCTTCCTAACGCCGGTATTTAGAGTCGTGGCTGAAGTGAGCGGTAGACCCTCTACCGACAAGACTCCAGCCGCAAAAAAAAGTCAGTAGTTAAGAGCTTTCTGGGCTAACGCCGGTTCATAAAGCTCTTAACTACTGTGCTCTAAAGTACACTAACACCCATAAACTACCTATCTACCCCTAAACCGAGGTCCCCCCACATCGCCGCCAGTATAATACATTTTTTTAACCCCTAATCTGCCGACCGCACACCGCCGCCACCTACATTATCCCTATGAACCCCTAATCTGCTGCCCCTAACATCGCCGACACCTACATAATATTTATAAACCCCTAATCTGCCGCCCCAACGTCGCCGCTACCTTACTTACACTTATTAACCCCTAATCTGCCGACCAGACCTAGCCGCTACTCTAATAAATGTATTAACCCCTAAACTGCCTCACTCCCGCCTCAAAAACCCTATAATAAATAGTATTAACCCCTAATCTGCCCTCACTAACATCGCCAACACCTAACTTCAAGTATTAACCCCTAATCTGCCGACCGGACCTCCCGCTACTCTAATAAATGTATTAACCCCTAAAGCTACGTCTAACCCTAACCCTAACACCCCCCTAAATTAAATATAATTTTAATCTAACGAAATAAATTAAATATTATTAAGTCTTCCTATTTAAAACTAAATACTTACCTGTAAAATAAACCCTAATATAGCTACAATATAATGAATAATTATATTGTAGCTATTTTAGGATTTATATTTATTTTACAGGCAACTTTGTATTTATTTTAACTTGGTACAATAGCTAGGTTTATAGTTAGGTTTATTTAAGGGGGGTTTGGGTTAGAGTAGGGGTATGTGGGTGGTGGGTTGTAATGTTGGGGGGTGGTATTGTGTTTTTTTTTACAGGCAAAAAAGCTGATTTATTTGGGGCATGCCCCGCAAAAAGCCCTTTTAAGGGCTGGTAAGGTAATAGAGCTGTTAATTATTTAAATTTAGATTAGGGTAGGGAATTTTTTATTTTGGGGGGGATTTGTTTTTTTATTAGGGGGCTTAGAGTAGGTGTAATTAGCTTAAAATTCTTGTAATCTTTTTTATTTTTTGTAATTTAGTGTTTTTATTTTTTTTGTAATTTAGTTTAGTTTATTTAATTGTAGGTACTTGTAGTTAATTGATTTAATTAATTTATTGATCGTGTAGTGTTAGGTTTAATTGTAACTTAGGTTAGGATTTATTTTACGGGTAATTTTGTAATTATTTAAACTAGGTAGCTATTAAATAGTAAATAACTATTTAATAAATAGTATTAACCCCTAATCTGCCCCCCCCCTAACATCGCCGACACCTAACTTCAAGTATTAACCCCTAATCTGCCGACCGGACCTCGCCGCTACTCTAATAAATGTTTTAACCCCTAAAGCTAAGTCTAACCCTAACCCTAACACCCCCCTAAGTTAAATATAATTTTAATCTAACGAAATAAATTAAATATTATTAACTAAAGTCTTCCTATTTAAAACTAAATACTTACCTGTAAAATAAACCCTAATATAGCTTCAATATAACGAATAATTATATTGTAGCTATTTTAGGATTTATATTTATTTTACAGGCAACTTTGTATTTATTTTAACTAGGTACAGCCAATCAGATTGAGCTCGCATTCTATTGGCTGATCGGCTGATCGGAACAGCCAATAGAATGCAAGCTCAATCAGATTTTTCCTACCTTAATTCCGATTGGCTGATAGAATCCTATCAGCCAATCGGAATTCGAGGGACGCCATCTTGGATGACATCACTTAAAGGAACCTTCATTCATCGGTAGTCGTCGGTAGGAAGAGGATGTTCCGCGCCGGAGGTCTTGAAGATGGAGCCGCTCCTCTTCGGATGGATGAAGATAGAAGATGCCGCTTGGATGAAGATGTCTGCCGGTCTGGATGTCCTCTTCTACCAGGATAGGATGAAGACTTCTGCCGCTCCGGATGTCTTCTTTTGGTCCATCGGTGCTCGGCTTAGTGAAGACGACTCAAGGTAGGGAGATCTTCAGGGGGGTAGTGTTAGGTTTATTTAAGGGGGGTTTGGGTTAGAGTAGGGGTATGTGGGTGGTGGGTTGTAATGTTGGGGGGTGGTATTGTGTTTTTTTTTACAGGCAAAAGAGCTGATTTCTTTGGGGCATGCCCCGCAAAAAGCCCTTTTAAGGGCTGGTAAGGTAATAGAGCTGTCAACTATTTTAATTTAGATTAGGGTAGGGAATTTTTTTATTTTGGGGGGCTTTGTTATTTTATTAGGGGGCTTAGAGTAGGTGTAATTAGCTTAAAATTCTTGTAATCTTTTTTTATTTTTTTGTAATTTAGTGTTTTTTATTTAATTGTAGGTACTTGTAGTTAATTGATTTAATTAATTATAGTGTAGTGTTAGGTTTAATTGTAACTTAAGTTAGGATTTATTTTACAGGTAATTTTGTAATTATTTTAACTAGGTAGCTATTAAATAGTAAATAACTATTTAATAGCTATTGTACCTAGTTAAAATAAATACAAAGTTGCCTGTAAAATAAATATAAATCCTAAAATAGCTACAATATAATTATTCATTATATTGTAGCTATATTAGGGTTTATTTTACAGGTAAGTATTTAGTTTTAAATCGGAAGACTTTAGTTAATAATATTTAATTTATTTCGTTAGATTAAAATTATATTTAATTTAGGGGGGTGTTAGGGTTAGGGTTAGACTTAGCTTTAGGGGTTAATACATTTATTAGAGTAGCGGCGAGGTCCGATCGGCAGATTAGGGGTTAATACTTGAAGTTAGGTGTCGGCGATGTTAGGGGGGTCAGATTAGGGATTAATATTATTTATTATAGGGTTTGCGAGGCGGGAGTGCGGCGGTTTAGGGGTTAATACATTTATTATAGTGGCGACGAGGTCATGTCGGCAGATTAGGGGTTAATAAGTGTAGGTAGGTAGCGGCGACGTTGGGGGCGGCAGATTAGGGATTAATAAATATAATATAGGGGTCGGCAATGTTAGGGGTAGCAGATTAGGGGTACATAGCGATAATGTAGGTTGCGGCGGTGTACGGAGCGGAAGATTAGGGGTTAATAATATAATGCAGGGGTCAGCGATAGTGGGGGCGGCAGATTAGAGGTTAATAAGTGTAAGATTAGGGGTGTTTAGACTCAGGGTACATGTTAGGGTGTTAGGTGCAGACTTAGAAAGTGTTTCCCCATAGGAAACAATGGGGCTGCGTTAGGAGCTGAACGCTGCTTTTTTGCAAGTGTTAGTTTTTTTTTCAGCCCCATTGTTTCCTATGGGGATATCTTGCACGAGCACGTTTTTCCAGCTAGCCGCTACCGTAAGCAACGTTGGTATTGAGAGTTGAAGTGGCGGTAAATATGCCTTACGCTCCCTTTTTGGAGCCTAACGCAGCCCTTCAGAGAACTCTAAATACTAGTGTTATTTAAAAGGTGCGGGGGGAAAAAAACACGCGTAGCTAACTCACCCCTTTGGCTGCAAAACTCTAAATCTAGGCGTATCTATCTATCTATAGGAATAGATATATAGGTATATATACACACAGACATATATATATATATATATATTTACAATAAAAATAACAATTTCCTGTATGTGAGGAGCAGTGGAATATAATACTTATGTACACACACACATATATATATACTGTATATATATATATATATATATATATATATACACATATTTAGATATTTATATGTATGTATACAATACCTTTTTACCCTTTTATGTGACTTTTTTGTCAGATAATGTAGTGTAACTGTAATTTTAAATATATGGGGCGCCATGTACTAAGAGGCGGGCGGACAGCTTCTTAACTCGCGAAGCTGTCCGCCCGCCTCCGCTACACACGGGCAGCGGATCTATTAATCCGCTTGCCCGTATGTACCATTACACACTCATCGGAGTGTGTAATGCCCGCCCCTTCAATCGCGCGACCAATCACGCAACTGAAGGGGCTGTCAATCACCGAGAGCGAGCGCGCTCTCTGTGATTTTGCTTCACCACCTAAGAGGTGGCGTAGGGTGTAGGAAGCAGCAGTCTAATGACCGCTGCTTCTTACAATGCGGGAAGCAGGCTCGCATATGCAAACCTGCCCCGCAAAGGCTCCTGAGCAGCTTTCGCTGCTTCGCACATGGAGCCCATGGTGTGTTTAATGCAACTTTTTTTAATGCACTACCCTTTGCACAAGGTTTTCAGTCATGCCAAAACAAAAGGCAAAAAATGCAATTGCGCTCTCGAGATCACATTTACTTTTAACTTGCAATATCGCCACTCTTTCCGTTGTGTGCAAAAAACTGATATCGCTTGCGTGCAACAGTTAGCACACCACTTGCAAATAAAGCCATCAGATAATTAATTTTGTATATATAAGGGAGGAGTTTTTGCATAAATAATATTGTATTATTAAAATATATTATAGTATATAATCCAAATGAAAACCCAATTACATTCACATTCTATTTATCTGATTTGGGAATCACAGTTTCCTCTGTGTATATTGTGCAATGTCAAGTTCATGTAAAACCGATATTCTTATTATAATTACCGTACATTGAATATGTTAATTTTAATTATTTGTTTTGATTTTGATGTTGTTTTATATATTAGCAATGCTGTTACAGCCCTTTATTTTATTTCCTTTGCTACAAAATCTAATTAGCAAATATACAGCCTATGAAGAACAATAAAATCTAAAATATATTAGGATTCATGAAAAAAAAATGAATTTCGGACAGCTTCAAGCATTGAATATCATTATTTGGCACAGGAAAAAATAGCACATATATTTAAAAAGGCCAAAAAGGTAACGCAAAAGAAGAGAATATATGAATGCCAATGGAGATAAATTTCCAAGCAACTGACATAAGGTTATGTAGATTTTTTTCTATATGTATAATTTCCTGTTAATAATATTACTATTTGTGTTGGGCTTTTTCTGCCTTTAGGAACATATTTTATTAGTTTTAATCAACTGGAAAAAACTAAAATTCTAATTAAGTTTGACGTTCTAGCCCATTAAACAGAAACATATTTGTACCAACACTAAATAGTTTTGTAAAGCATTTCAGTTTCTGTTTAGTAGACCATGCTGTGGTTTTTGTATGTGCCACAAAAATAATAAAAATATTTGAATTGCTTTCGTCAGCAAAGCTTTGTTCTACTCAGCTGGCAGAATTCTAAAATTATGAAACAAAAAGGGGTGTCTGTATTTATGGGACAAGTTCACAACAATATATGAAGGTTATCAGACAAATGCAGACATTTCCTATAATTACTACAAATGGTCATCCTATTTCATTTATGTATAAAGGGCATGCATAAAATTATAAAAAGGTTATTCTTGAATAAAATTAACCTGAAATATGGAAATTGGGTTGCTTCAAAGGAACAGTAAAAGTCAAACTTACATTTCCATGATTCAGATAGAGCAGACAATTTAAACAACTTTTCAGTTACTTCCATTGTAAAAATGTGCACAATCTTTTTATATGAACACTTTCTGAGGCACCATCTCCCACTGAACATGTGCAAGAGGTCACAGTATATTTGTATATGCATTTTGTGATTGGCTGATGGTTGTGACATGATGCAGGGGAAGGAAAATGTTATTAGCCTTGAAAGAAAACAATCTGCTGCTCATTTGAAATTCAGACTCTGGGCTCGATGATATAAACTTTGCCTGCTCAAACCTACTTTTTCTCGCCGATTCTCGCAGGGCTGCCCCAGTGGAATGATTGTAAAAAAGGTGCAGTCCCTGCGAGTGGTGAGATGGCTCCTATTAAAAGTAATAAAGCTCGCTGAATAGGGACACTTCACTTCTTAGTGCGAAGATAGCAGGGAGCAGGGGGAGCACTTTAAAATTAAATCCTGCCGCCAATATAACTCAGATTACACTACTTTCTGAATAGAGCATCTTACATTCGCCTATATGTTAGTATGCATTTGTTTTTCTATTGGGGTGCATATTTAATGTATTCTTGTGAAAATTACATACAAATGTTACTTTTTGGATAAAATACGATTTTTAGTGAAGATTTTTTTGATGCACCATAACAATACAAATTTTCCCTGGTTATTTTTGTCTGATTAGTTCAAATATTTGTTTTGTATGAAGTTTAAAATAAGAATTTTATTGTGCATTTTCATATGAAAATGCAGTATACGCCCCTTAGCGAGAGACCCTGTTGTCAGGGTAAAAAGTGACTTTAGATCATTCCACCAGGGAAATAGAAAGACTGGGGAGCATTCTTTAATAATCTTGTCAGCCCAGAGAGCTTTCAATCATTGAGCCCTAAGTGCTTTTGCTTTTAATTTTAACAAAAGATAGGTATGAAAAATGATTTGGTATTGATGAGATGCATGAGACACCTTCATATCTGGCAAAATTAAAAGAGCATTAATTATGGTAGAATTGCAAAAACAACAAATCCATAATAAAAAGACAATGCAACAATGCTTACTCTGATTTTCAAATAGTATGCAGACACATTTCAAAGTCATTTCCATTTTTCCCCACCCCATATCATGTGACAGCCATCAGCCAATTGCAGACACATACACATATATAATACTGTGACCTGTGACCTCTTGCACATGCTCAGTAGGATTATGTAAAAAGATTGTGCACAATTTTATGAAGAAAGTAAAGTGGAATTATTTTTTTTTTTAGTTACATGCTATGGCATCTAGGTTTTTTTAGTTAGGGTTTTATTTGGGGGGTTGGTTGTGTGGGTGGTGGGTTTTACTGTTGGGGGTTTGTTTGTATTTTTTTTACAGGTAAAAGAGCTGATTTCTTTGGGGCAATGCCCCGCAAAAGGCCCTTTTAAGGGCCATTTGTAGTTTATTGTAGGCTAGGTTTTTTTTATTTGGGGGGGGGGGCTTTTTTATTTTCATAGGGCCCTTAGATTAGGTGTAATTAGTTTAAAGCTTTGATAATTTCTTTTTTATTTTTTGTAATTTAGTGTTTATTTTTTTGTGTAACTTAGTGTTTGTTATTTTTGTAACTTTGTAATTTTTAAGTGTAGAATTAAATAATTTGAGTAGGGTTGGGTGTTTAAATATATAATATAGTTAATTTAATTTGTAGTTTAATGTAATTTTAGTATAAAAGTTAGGTTAGATTAATTATTAATTTAATATAGTTTAATGTAATTTTATTATAAAAGTTAGGTTAGATTAATTATTAATTTAATATAGTTTAATGTAATTTTATTATAAAAGTTAGGTTAGATTAATTATTAATTTAATATAGTTTAATGTAATTTTATTATAATAGTTAGAATAGGTGAATTATTAGTTTAATATAGTTTAATTTAAATCTAAAGGTAAGTTTAAATTTATTATAAGATAGGGAGGAGTTAATATTTAATGTACAGTTAGCGGGTTGTTAGGTTTAGGGATTAATAAATTAATTTAGTTTATGGCGATGTGGGGGGCTGGCGGTTTAGGGGTTAATAAATTTATTTAGTTGCGGTGGGCTCCGGGAGGGGCAGGGTAGGGGTTAATACTTTTATGTAGGTGGCGACGGTGTCAGGGAGGCAGATTAGGGGTTAATAAGTATAATGTCGGTGGCGGCAGTGTAGGGGGCGGCAGATTAGGGGTGTTTAGACTCGGGGTACATGTTAGGGTTTTAGTTGTAAACGTAACTTTTATTCTCCCATAGGAATCAATGGGATATCGGGCAGCAGCGAACATGAGCTTTCGCTGCTTTCAGACTCCCATTGATTCCTATGGCATCAGCTGCCTCCAGGGCGGCGGATTCAAAACCAGGTACGCTGGGCCGGAATAGTGCCGAGCATACCTGGTAGACATTTGTTAACTAGCAAAAGTAGTCAGATAGTGCCGAATTTGCATTCGGAACATCTGTAGTGACGTAAGCAACGATCTGTGTCGGACTGAGACCGGCGGATCATATGATACATCACAAAATTGTACTTTTGCCGGACTGTAGGCTTTGATAACTAAGGCGAATCAAGCTCTCCACAATTACGCTGCGGAATTCCAGCGTATTTGTGGTTGACGGCTTGATAAGTAGATGCCTATATCTGAATCATGAAACTTTAATTTTGACTAATGTCCCTTTAATGTGTTAGAGCATTTTAATATTGCACTATTGTTTGTGTATCACTATAGCTGCATTGTTTTACCTACGACAAATGTGACGTCTCTGCAGTCACGTGGTACAAAACTGACTGAAAAGTTCTACAGATTCAATATTCGCTACTAGCGAGGGGTCAAATATATCAATCCTCCAACGCTGCTCGCGGCGGATTAGATGCAACATTTTTTTTTACATTTTTTTTAGTACATATGGCTAGTGGGCATTGTCTCACTCATTACAAGTTCTAGCGAGTTTATCAGACACGCTATTTGCAAGCAAATTGACACTTTAGTAATATGGTGCCCAAGAGTTCAGGACAAAAGCAGGGAGAAGATTTAAACTTTTTCTCTCAGTAACTGCAGTTTTAGTCCCTGGGTTAGGAATAGATTTGTGTATTACATTTTCTGCATGCTTTGCTCAATTATTAATATATATATAACTATTTACATTGCAGTATATATCTATAAATACTGTGGTTCCTTATAAGCCCTATTTGAATATTCTATGTTGCATAAGGTCCCAAAAGGAAAATTAAAGCAGCTTCTGCTCTTGAGTTCTAATTACACTTTCTTATCTCCCAACTGCTTTACACTGCCACTTGTACATGCATTGTTTTGCTTGTTTTTTTATATAAAATTATAGCAACTGCTTTCTCTATATTTTGTTCGGCATGATCCAAGTATGTGAGAATTATAGTTATTGCTATATTATATTTGATTAGGAAATATGTTGCTAATTGTATTATTAGACATATTGCATTATTCTAATATAGTATACATTTGCTATCCAATTGTTTGCCTTAAAGGGACATAATACTCATATGCTAAATCACTTGAGAGTGATGCAGTATAACTGTAAAAAGATGACAGGAAAATATCACCTGAGCATTTTCACCTCAAAATTTCCTCCGCTCACCATAGTAAGTGCTGTGTAAAAAGTTATCTTTCACTTACTGCCCAGCTGCAGGTTTCAAAAAAAAGAAGAAGAAAAAAAAAGGAAGAATTGAACAGCAGCCAATCAGCATCAGCAATGCTGAGGTCATGAACTGTTTTACTGTGATCTCTTGTGATTTCATAGTAAACTTCCTTAAAGGGACAGTAAATCCAAAAATGTTCTTTCATTATTTAGATAGAGAATACAATTTTAAAAAAGTTACCAATTTACTTCTATTATCAAATTTTCTTCGGTCCCATGTTATTCTTTGTTGAAGGGATACCTAGGTAGGTAGCGTGCACATGCCTGAAGGACTACATGACCGGAAATAGTGCTGCCATCTAGTGCTCCTGCTAATGTATTACATTGTTGCAAAACTGCTGCCATATAGTGCTGTAGACAAGTGCACACTCATGAGCTTACATCCCAGCTTTTCAACAAAGGATAAGAAGAAAACAAATAACATTTGATAACGTATGTAAATTGGCAAGTTGTTTAAAATTGGATGCTCTATCTAAATCATGAAAGAAAAAAAAATGTTTTTATGTACCTTTAAATTAAATAGGGAAATAACATCATTGTGCATGAGGCACACTCCCTTGCAGGTCCCAGGAAAGGCATTCTTATTGGCTGCTTTAATACTTTACAATGGGGTGGGAATACTTAGGACATTTTGTTGTAAAATATCTTTCTTTTTTACATAAAGATGCTCAGGTGATATTTTCTAGTCAGCTTTTTACAGCAATGCTGCATCACTTTCAAGTGTTTCAACATTTGGGTACCATTTCCCTGTAATTACTACTTTTTAATGCTTAGTGTATGATCCTATAATTTTTACTATTGTTGATAAATTGCATTTTCACTTAGAATGTATAATCTTATTCTAATTATACATTTGGTACATTGAGTGTTGTTTGATGATTATCCAGAAGGCTAATTTGTGTTTATTTTATTGGTTGTGAGTGTTAACAATGGCTTGCCTTGGCTCCTCCCCTTCTGTTCCATGAACATGTACAGTAGAAAAAGGTTACATTTTATTTTAATATATTTTATTATATTTTATAAATACCCTGCATGACTAAATTATTTAAATATATACGTTTGTGACTCAGTTTTGAATTGGGTGACTGCAATTTAGATTACAATCCGTCTTTGAAGTATTTGGTGTATATTTGCTATAATTTACTTAGAAACCTATAGACATATGGGCTTTTACTAAAATCAGGACAACATAATGAATTTATTTGGAGGTATTATTATTTAGCTACACTAGTTATGTAAAAATGGTTATAAAGAACACTGCAAAAAAAATGTATTTTTTATTTTTCCCATTTCTCTGTGGTAATTTCTTATTTGTTGTTATTTTATGTGGCCATATATGGTATCATATGAAAGCCCTGTTTGTCCGATAAAAAATGGTGTATAATATGTATAATATAGGTAAAACCAATCCTGAGCAGAAATGCAAAAATTGACAGTGTCATTTAAGAATACTACATATTTGAAATATTCCGCGCCTGTGCTGTTCGGCATTCGTCTCGCTTTAAAACAAGCGAATACTGGTCATTTGTGGAACATTTACCAGGGGTCAAGTCCTACAAAAAAAAGTGTGGGAACTCACCAAGACTTCCACCCCCCTCAAAATTAATATTGTTTTATATACATACACTTACACACACTGTATTATATGTATATCATCTTTACACTTTAGTTAATGAAAGCAAATTAAATCAAGCTAATGGTTGAATGGTTGCCTTTGGGCCTCTGTCAAAACCCTCACCCACTTAAGGTGTAATAATCCTATTTCTGCAGAGGGGAGCTAAATAACAACAGAACAAGACACACAGAAAATTAATCACCATGTGTTACACACAGTGCAGGGTGATCACACAGCAGGACCACTGACAGGCTTGCATCTAATGTATTGTAGAAAGTGTTACTGCCCATTACTAGAGGATCTCACTATCCCTCTAACCAAACTGTGCTCCATCTCACCCCACCAGGAGCAGCAGTGTACTGAAGTGTTTCAGTTATCTGTCCAGGGGGAACTAAGTTCCTCCTGCAAAAATAGTGCAGGAACTCCGTTCCTATGCATTCCTACAAATGTGCCTGTTCCTCTGTTCACCTGTACTGACTAAAATACTTATCTAAGAGTGCTGGAGAGCCACGCTAACCCGCTCCATCTTCTTCACAGAGCACCGGCTGCGCTAACAGGAGACTTAGCCTGGTGGCTCCCAGAGCCTGCATTATAGGACCTTCTCCGTTAGTGCAGGCCCTGGGAGCCATCACACTAAGCCTCCTGTTAGTGCAGCCAGGGGTCTGTGAAGAAGTGGAGCGGGTTAGCGCGGTTCTCCAATGTGCTTAGGTAAGTATTTTTAACCATTTAAAGGAAACAAATGAATAATGCCAAATTTGAATTCATGCTGCATTTCTTTGGATATTATAAATGAATATCCTTGTTTTGTTAATGAATGCACATGTCTAGGAAAAACCTCGGTCCTTAAGGGGTTAAAATAGCAATGTGTTTACTGTTCCTTTAAGGAGAGATCCTGGATATGTTGCTTGCCCTTAGGGATCTTCAAATAATTAATAATATTCATTACTTATTAAATAAAATATTGATTTTATTTAAATATGCAGACGTGTTTTTATCTGCAGCCTGCAATTATAAACCGTGCAAGCTAGCTACATACACCGGGATTGTGCTCTATGTGATGTAACATTTAACAATACTTTGTTTATATTTCTTTTGGAGATTATTGAATTTGATACATTTGCACTTCAAGGACATTTTTCATGAGAAAACATTACATTGCAGTGTCTCCTTTATTAGTTACTGTGTTATTATATGTTCTATCATACCAACCAAAGGTGACTCAGTAATAAGCAGCAATAGTAATAATATACATGCTTCTCTGTATAAGGATTTTCCATTCATCATCTTTTGATGGAATTGGAGGCCAGTGGTGCTATTAGTTTTTGTGCTGCCCTAGGCACTGGAAAATCTGCCGCCTCGCCAAACCCTACCAACGTCCAACAATTTAAACTCATATTGGCATAATATATTTGTCACATCCCAAGAGCAGGGATTAATATATAAAACATTAGGAAAGTATAGGGTGTTAAGGTATCAGCTGGCCCGTGTGTTCCCAGATATTCCCTTTGTATTCCCAGTGTGTGTGCCTAGATATTTTCCCATTTAAGGCCTGGGTGTACCTAGATATGGAATGTGTGTACCTAGATGTAGCCTATGTGTACCTAGGAAATGTCCTCTATATACCCATATATATATTTTGTGTGTGCATAGATATGTCCTGTGTATACCCATACAAGGCCTGTATGTACCTGGATATGTTCTGTATGTACCTATATATGTCCTGTGTGTACCTATATTAGACTTGTGTGTACATAGATATGATTTATGTGCCTAGATATGGCTTGTGTGTGCCTATATATGGCCTGTGTATACCCATATAAGGCCTGTATGTACCTAAATATGGCCTATGTGTTGTAGTTATGGCTAGTTTGTACCTAGATTTGACCTATGTGCACCTATGAGGATCTATGTATATTCCAATATGTCCTGTGCATATCCAGATATGGCCTTTGTGTATGTAGATATGGTCAATGTGTACATAGGTATTGCCTATGTGTATGCAGATATGGCCTTTGTATACCCACATATGTCCTGTATTTGCATAGCTATGTCCTGTGTATACCCATATAAGGTCTGTGTGTACCTAGGTACGGACTGCCAGTTACCACATATAGCTTTATTATCAAGACTTTCTTCTGAAATGTTCTACTTGCAATTGGGAATTACACTTTACAATCTCATTCTACTAAATAAATTGGAAAAAAAAAGAAATGAAACTAAAAACTTGCTGCAATATCACAGCTTGCCTAACATAGACATTTTGTTTTCTTCTTAGGCCTGTGCTAAAAAATAATAATAATAAATATGTGAAAAATGCTGCTTGCCAGATATATGCATTTTTTATTCTCAGTCTTGTATTTAAAAAGAACGAAAGAATAAAACTGCCATATTGCTCCTCGTCAAACATGGAGATTTGTTTTGCTTTTTGTGTATCCCTGATATGCTTAATTTTACCAGGAGGGATTTCTTATTTATTCAACCATTGATAAAACAGTTTTCTTATTATTTATACTGTAAGTAGCTGAGAACGCTGTAGGCATCCTGCTATTTCTAACTGTTCTGACCCTCCAGTAAATCCTTTGCGCTGTTTAGTCTTTGGGGCTTTGGCAAATCTGTATTTCTGATGACAAACTGTAAATTACTGGGAGTCCTGCAGTGGAGTTGGCCTTTCAGGAAGAGCTATCAAAACATTTCATGAGACAAAACGTACCCAGCATGGATATATACGGCAAAATCCGTCAGCAGGAGTTTGGTTTTGTGTCTAATGAAACAGCTGCTGTAGCTATAATGAAATGTAACAAAGAGACTCAGTTCATATGTGTAGAAACAAAACAATTTAATTTTCCTGGAATTAGAAAGCTTATTATCTCAAATTAACTCAAATAATTAAACACGAAAATTACATCTACATAATTTACTTAATGTACAGACTCACAATACATCAACAGTTGGCGCAATTGATTAGCAGTATGAAGAGAAAGCCAAAGGCTTAAAGGGATAGTCTAGTCAAAATTAAACTTTTATGATTCAGATAGAGACAGCAATTTTAAGCAACTTTATAATTTACTCCTATTATAAATTTTTCTTCATTCTCTTGGTATCTTTTTTTGAAAAAGCAAGAATGTAAGCTTAGTAACCGGCCAATTTTTGGTTTAGCACCTGGGTAGTGCTTGCTGATTGGTGTCTAAATGTAGCCATCAATCAGCAAGCGCTACTCAGGTGCTGAACCAAAAATGGGCCAGCCCCTAAGCTTACATTCTTGCTTTTTAAAATAAAGCTACCAAGAGAACAAAACAAATTGATAATAGGAGTAAATTAGAAAGTTTCTTAACATTGCCTACTCTATCTGAATCATGAAAGTTTAATTTTGTCTAGACTATTCCTTTACATATGTCAGTTTTCATTTATTGTTATATGCTTCATGTTATACTGTTATAAAACAGATTATAAAAAATATTAAAAATTGACCTGGGTTATTGCACTATAACGTTTATTAATATAAAAAATAAAATTTGAATGTTGCAGCATTCCTTTCGCATTCTTATGGGACAATATTCTCTTTTGGTGGGTACTATTTTAATTTTTTTGATTCTCATTCAAGAGAATGAAACAAATTATTTGATAACAGAAGAAAATTATAAGGTGTTTTAAAATTGTATACATTAACCTAAAAAATATAAAGGATACCTTATATGCCAGTGTAACAAATAAATACAGGTACAAAACAAAAACTGCTTGAGACTGGAAAATGTTTGGATTTTGAGATCATTTGGATTTCTGAATATTTGTAAATTTATATCTGTAAAATAGGACAGTAAGGAGAAGGGGTGGGACTTAAGGGCCGAATTATCAAGCTCCGAATGGCCCTTGTTTCCGCGCGAGCCTTCAGGCTTGCCAGAAACAGTAGTTATGAAGCAGCGGTCCATAACTGGTCCGCTGCCTCTGAGACTGCGGTCTGCAATCCACCCGATCCTATATGATCGGGCTGATTGACACCCCCTGCTAGCGGCCGATTTGCTGCAAATCTGCAGGGGGCGGCATTACACAAGCAGTTCTGGTTATTCAGCGATGGCTGTCAGTCATGATACACTACAGCATATCATGTCGGACAGACATTAATAAATTGGCTCCAAAGTGTAAATAACAATATCTTTTGTCATTTGATATTTGCATGCCACAGCTTATACATACAATCTAAAGGTTCTATCATTTTAATACTTTTGTATTTATAGTACTATCTGAAAGTTAGTACAGTACTTTAATCAAAGAGTCAATTCTTACGTTTGAGACGTAAAAGTGATGAGAAATTTTAACATCAAGCTAGAGAATTGACTGAAAGATTAGAGTGCAGGGAATATAATGTACACAGCTTTAACAGGGCATTGAAAGAAGGACTTGGAGAACACAATGCGATTAAGGAAAAGAAAATATGTAAGGCGTTTTGTTTAGATGATAGCATATATTTTATATGGAGTATTCCATGCAATTTAATGAAATAGTTGGTACTATGGACGTTTTTAGTTGGAAGTGAAGCAATCTGAATTAAGCAAGCACTAGCAGCAGTACTTTACTTACCGGCACTGACTATAACTTATTTGGGGATGCAGACCCGCCGTGCCTGTGTGACTCGCAACCACAGCTCTACCACACATGTCCACGCAGCGCCACTTCTAACTGTGCACTCGCAGTTCAAATTTTGTGCACAGGGGAGGGTGGAGCAGAAGCCAAAGCTGTCTGGTGAAACAGGGGGATCATTTAATATGTGGACCGGAGTCATCCACACCACTCCACATATTTCAGGTGAAGGGGCTCCCATCTGCCTATATGCCAGGCCAGGATTTCACTTGTCACTTTCCGGCTGAGCGTTCCTTTCTTCCACAGTTGGTTATAACAGATGGTTATTAATTGATGACCCATTTAGAGTGCCCCCCCCCTGACCCTCCCCCCGTATCTTCCGCCATTACCAACAATATTTTTGTGTACCCCCAACCGGTCCGCAAAGTACCCCCAGGGGTATGCGTACCACAGGTTGGGAACCACTGTTCTAGATAAACACCAAGCTAATCACAAGTACTAACCAATTGGCTTAGAAGGAATGGTAACTTCAATGTAGCTCTAGCAATTGTTTATCACGCAATGTCATTTAACAAGGGAACATATTTAGGAGTAATAAAACTGGAGAAGAGTTTGAGTTTCCTTTCTACGCCAATTGTAGATCCAATTTTGTTATTTATATTTTTCAATGTGAGTTATTTTCAGTAGGTCGGTCAGACCTCAAGAGAGGTTAGATCGAGGGTCTGTGAATACCTCAGGGGAATAAAAAAATTATAATAAGAACTCAACAGTGGACAGACACTTTAACTATTTTTATTTTCAAATATATCCCTCAACTGAGTGCTAATGACGGCTCTGAGCCGTCACAGAGTTTCCCACTCTGGTGCTAATGACGGCTCAGAGCCGTCACTAGCACTCTCCCAACTTGAGGGAGATCTAGGAGCTCCCACCCGCTCCTACCCCGGCGATCGGTGCTGCATAATGACAGGCATCACCGGGGCTTCACGTTTTGCGTGGTGACGTCACTCGCAATAATGTGATGACGTCACTGCGCAACTTTATTTAACATTAACAATGTTAAATATAAGAGCAGGGGGCATGCTGCTTAGAAGCCTGTATCTCAGGCATCTAAGCAGCTACAGACCCCCAAGACCCACCGTTGGAAAGGTAATCACCTAACCTTTCCAGCAGTGTAAGCCTTGGGGATAAATAAATAAATAAAAAGTAAAAAAAAAAAATATTTTTAAAAATATAAAATAAAAAACCCTTAGCACCCAGGTGAGAAAGGTAATTGATAGGATAGCACTGACCAAAAAGGATTTACATTGGATTTTTAAGTTTAAGACTAGGGGGCCTATTTATTAATGTGCGAGTGGACATGATCCGATATTGCGGATCATGTCCGCTGCACATCGATAAATATGCGCTTGGCATTTATCATTGCACCAGCAGTTCCTGTGAACTGCTGGTGCAATGCCGCCCCCTGCAGATTCACTGCCAATTGGCAGCTAGCAGGGGTTGTCAATCAACCCAATCGAATTAGATCGGGTTGATTTCTGGCGATGTCTGTCCACCGCCTCAAAACAGGCAGACAGGTTATGGAGCAGTGGTCCACAGGGCATCAAGCTCCGTACAGAGCTTGAAAAATATGCCCCAAAAACTCCATTAGGATTAAATTGGAGTGGGGCATTAGTTTTTATGTGGATTCACATTAGGAAGTTATTTAGTTATTATCTCCCTTTAATTTATGTCCCTTTAATTCAAGGACCGCTAAACACAGTAGAATAGCATAATCATTAAGGGCTAGATTACAAGAGAAGCACTATTTTAATGTGCGCCCGTAAAGGGGCAAATTTATGCACGTTACATAACCAGCCATTACAAGTGGCTGGTTAATGCTACGGTAAGCTAAGTGCATTTAACCAGAGGTCAGACCTTTGGTTAATTAAAAATATGTCCCCCAATTGGCCCCTAAATAAAGTGTACAGTTGCTTTATTACAATAAAAAATATGACCATCTTTTTAAAGCAAAAACAAAAGAAACTGCACAAGCGGTTATAAAGGGTTAAAGTGAGGGGATGTAGGGTGTTAGAAAAAAACAGCACTGAAAAGCGGTCTATGGAGGACTAGATTTTCACTGTTAATGTATATGTTTATATACATATATATTTATGTGTTAATATGTGTATATACATATATATTTATGTGTTAATATGCTTATATACATATATATTTATGTGTTAATATGTGTATATACATACATATATATTTATGTGTTAATATGTGTATATACATATATATTTATGTGTTAATATGTGTATATACATACATATATATTTATGTGTTATTATGTGTATATACATATATATTTATGTGTTAATATGCTTATATACATATATATTTATGTGTTAATATGTGTATATACATATATAAACACATAAATATATATGTATATAATCATATACATATATTTTTAGTTTGCTGCCCAACGCTGCCCGACTTACCCCCTGCACTGTGCTAGGTTCTCTTCTGCTGTGTCTCACGGCATCTGAACGAGGCTCCCATTGGAGCCTATGGAAGCACAAGGTTGCGTTTGCATTGCGCTTAACTTGTTATACCAGCGCACAGCGCTGGTATTACTGAGTGGAGCACAAATATTGCGTTTGCGAAAGTGCAATTTTGCACTCCACTTGTAATTTAGGCCTAAATGTATAATAAAAACACAAAGCAAAAGCACTTAATTTGAGTTTCAAATGAGTAGTAGATTTCTTTCTGACAAATGTTAGTTCTATTTTGCCTTTCACTGCATCATGTGACAGCCATAAGCCAATCACAAACTGCATATATAGATATATATTCTGTGAATCTTGCCCATGCTCTACCAAAAACTGCTTCCAAAGAAGCAAATACATCAAAACAGTAGAATTTAGTAAATGTATGCAAAGAAGACCAGGTTGCTGCTTTGCAAATCTGATCAACTGAAGCTTCATTCTTAAAAGCCCATGAAGTGGAGACTGATCTAGTAGAATGAGCTGTAATCCTCTGAGGTGGGGCCTGACCCAACTCCAAATAAGCCTGATGTATCAAAAGCTTTAACCAAGATGCCAAGGAAATGGCAGAAGCCTTCTGACCTTTCCTAAAACCAGAAAAGATAACAAATAGACTAGAAGTCTTCCTGAAATCTTTAGTAGCTTTAACATAAATTTCAAAGCTCTTACCACATCCAAAGAATGCAAGGATCTCTCCAAAGAATTCTTAGGATTAGGACACAAAGAAGGGACAACAATTTCTCGATTAATGTTGTTAGAATTCACAACCTTAGGTAGAAATTACAATGAAGTCCGCAAAACTGCCTTATCCTGATGGAAAATCAGAAAAGGAGATTCACAAAAAAGAGCAGATAATTTGGAAACTCTTCTAGCAGAAGAGATGGTCAAAAGGAACAACACTTTCCAAGAAAGTAGTTTAATGTCCAAACAATGCATAGGCTCAAACGGAGGAGCCTGTAAAGCCTTCAAAACCAAATTAAGACTCCAAGGAGGAGAGATTGATTTAATGACAGGCTATACGGACCAAAGCCTGTACAAAACGGTGAATATCAGGAAGCTTAGCAATCTTTCTTTGCAATAAAACAGAAAGAGCAGAGATTTGTCCCTTCAAGGAACTTGCAGACAAACCCTTATCTAAACCATCCTGAAGAAACTGTAAAATTCTAGGAATTCTAAAAGAATGCCAGGAGAATTTATGAGAAGAAAACCATGAAATATAAGTCTTCCAAACTCGATAATAAATCTTCCTAGAAACAGATTTACGAGCCTGTAACATAGTATTAATCACTGAGTCAGAGAAACCTCTATGTCTAAGCACTAGGAGTTCAATTTCCATACCTTCAAATTTAATGATTTGAGATCCTGATGGAAAAACGGACCTTGAGACAGAAGGTCTGGCCTTAATGAAAGTGGCCAAGGTTGGCAACTGGACATGCAAACAAGATCCACATACCAGAACCTGTGAGACCATGCTGGAGCTACCAGCAACACAAACAATTGTTCCATGATGATCTTGGAAATCAGTCTTGGAAGAAGAACTAGAGGTGGGAAGATATAAGCAGGTTGGTAACACCAAGGAACTGCTAACACATCCACCGCTTCTGCCTGAGAATCCCTGGACCTGGACAGGTACCTGGGTAGTTTCTTGTTTAGATGGTAAGCCATCAGATCAATTTCTGGAAGACCCCACATCTGAACAATCTGAGAAAACACATCTGGATGGAGTGACCACTCCCCCGGATATAAAGTCTGACGGCTGAGATAATACGCTTACCAATTGTCTATACCTGGGATATGAACCCGCAGAAATTAGACAGGAGCTGGATTCCGCCCAAACAAGTATCCAAGACACTTCTTTCATAGCTTTTGGACTTTGAGTCCCACCCTGATGATTGACATATGCCACAGTTGTGATATTGTCTGTCTGAAAACAAATGAACGGTTCTCTCTTCAACAGAGAGTCAAAATTAAAATTCTGGTGTAGACTGTCCCTTTAAGCTACAATTACAGAAAATAAAGAAAATATAGGATTACATAAAATAAATACAAACTTAACAAATTTAAAAAAATTATACCTAATCCCTATGAAAATAAAAAAGCCCCCCCCCCCCAAAATAAAAACACCCCCTACTCTAATAATAAACTACCAGTAGCCCTTGAAAGGGCTTTTTGCAGGGCATTGCCCCAAGATAATCAGCTCTTTTACAACAAAATACACAAAGTCCCCCCCCAACAGTAAAAAAAACCCACCCACCAAAGAACCTAACACTAAAAAACCTAAACTACCCATTGCCCTGAAAATGGCATTTGTTGAGCATTGCCCTTAAAAGGACATTTGGCTCTTTTACTGCCCACCCTAATCTAAATAAAACAAACCCTCCCCAAAAAACCTTTAAAAAACCTTAAGTCTAACCCCCAGGTTGGTACTCACCGTTCCTGAAGTCCGGCGGAGAAGGTCCTGTTCCAGGCGGTGAAGTCTTCTTCCAAGCGGCGACCTCTTCTTTCTTCTTCCAGGAACATCCGGCACAGAGTGGAGCTGAAGACCGATGACCACGGAGCTGAAAACCGTCGACCGCGGAGCTGAAGACCGTCGACCCTGGAACTGAAGACCGGCAACCGTAGAGCCATGGAGTGTGGAGGATCCTCTTCGTATGATCTCCACCGTACACTGGATAGAGAATTCAAGGTATGCGATTAAAAATGGCATCCCTTGAATTCCTATTGGCTGATTTGATTCTTCAAATTTAAATCAGCCAATAGGATAAAAGCTACTCAAACCCTATTGGCTGTTCAAATCAGCCAATAGGATGAGAGCTACTGAAATTCTATTGGCTGATTTGAATAGCCAATTTATTTTTAAAGTAGTGTTAGGTTTTTTTATTTTAATAGTAACTTTAGTATTTTTTAATTTAGGTAATTTGGGTATATTTAGGGGGTGTTAGGTTAGAGGTTAGGTTTATTGCGTTGTGGGCTTTGGCGGTTTAGGGGTTAATACTTTAGTAGGTTTATTGCATTGTGGGCTTTGCCAGTTTAGGGGTTAATACTTTGATAGGTTTATTGCGTTTTGGGCTTTGGCGGTTTAGGGGTTAATAATTTGGTTATTACTTGCGGTGTGGGTTTGATGACGGATAGAGGGGTTAATAGTTTAATTAGGCATATTGCGTTTTGGGGGGTTGTCGGTTAAGGGGTTAATACATTAAAAAAACCTAACACTACCCCCCTGAAGATCTCCCTACCTTGTCTTCACCCAGCCGGGCAGAACTCTTCATCCGATCCGGGCGATGTCCAATCAAGCGGCAGAGAAGTCTTCTTACATCCGGGCGATGTCTTCAAGCAAGCGGCAAAGAAGTCTTCTTACATCCGGGCGATGTCTTCAAGCAAGCGGCAGTGAAGTCTTCTTCCATCCGGCGATGTCTTCAAGCAAAGCGGCATCTTCAATCTGAACAATCAGCCAATCGGATTGAACTTGAATCTGATTGGCTGATTCAATCAGCCAATCAGATTTTTCTACCTTAATTCCGATTGGCTGATAGAATCCTATCAGCCAATCGGAATTCGACGGACGCCATCTTGGATGACATCATTTAAAGATACCTCATTCCGCGTTCAGTCGTCGTGCCGGATGGATGCTCTGCTGCGGAGGAGCGAAGAAAGAAGATTGAAGATGCCGCTTTGCTTGAAGACATCGCCGGATGGAAGAAGACTTATCTGCCGCTTGCTTGAAGACATCGCCCGGATAGAAGAAGACTTCTTTGCCGCTTGCTTGATGACATCGCTCGGATGGAAGAAGACTTCTCTGCCGCTTGATTGGACATCGCCCGGATCGGATGAAGAGTTCTGCCCGGCTGGGTGAAGACAAGGTAGGGAGATCTTCAGGGGGGTAGTGTTAGGTTTTTTAAGGGGGGTTTGGGTGGGTTTAGAATAGGGGTATGTGGGTGGTGGGTTGTAATGTTGGGGGGGGTATTGTATGTTTATTTCAATGCAAAAGAGCTGAATTCGTTGGGGCATGCCCCGCAAAAGGCCCTTTTAAGGGCTGGTAAGGTAAAAGAGCTGTGAACTTTTTTAATTTAGAATAGGGTAGGGAAATTTTTTTATTTTGGGGGCTTTATTATTTTATTAGGGGGCTTAGAATAGGTGTAATTAGCTTAAAAATCTTGTAATTTTTTTATTTTTTGTAATTTAGTGTTTGTTTTTTTTGTAATTTAGTTTAGTTTATTTTATTGTATTTTAGTTTAGATATTTGTAGTTTATTTAATTTATTTATAGTGTAGGTGTATTTGTTACTTAGGTTAGGATTTATTTTACAGGTAAATTGGTAATTATTTTAACTAGGTAGCTATTAAATAGTTATTAACTATTTAATAGCTATTGTACCTAGTTAAAATAAATACCAAGTTACCTGTAAAATAAATATAAACCCTAAAATAGCTACAATGTAATTATTAATTACATTGTAGCTATCTTAGGGTTTATTTTATAGGTAAGTATTTAGATTTAAATAGGAATATTTTAATTAATAATATTAATATTAATAAGATTTATTTTAATAAGAATTTAGTTAGGGATGTTAGAGTTAGATAGGGTTATTATACTTAATATATATATATATATATATAATATAATAACGATATTAACTATATTAACCCTAATATAATTAGGGTTAATATAGTTAATATATATAATATAATAACTGTATTAACTATATCAACCCTAATATAATTAGGGTTAATATAGTTAATATAGATGGCGGCGGTGTAGGGGGATTAGATTAGGGGTTAATCTATTTAATATAGGTGGCGGCGGTGTAGGGGGATTAGATTAGGTGGTTATACATTTATTATAAGTGGCGGCGGTGTAGGGGGATTTAGTTTAGATGCAAAAAAGCTGTTTACTTTGTGACAATGCCCCGCAAAAAGCCCTTTTAAGGGCTGGTAAAAGAGCGGATTTCTTTGGGGCATGCCCCGCAAAAAAGCCCTTTTAAGGGCTGGCAATAGAGCTGTTTACTTTGGGGTAATGCCATGCAAAAAGCCCTTTTCAGGGCTATTTGTAGGGTTAGACTTAGGTTTAGTGGTAGGGATAGTTTAGTATTTTAGGGGTTAATTAATTTAATATAGGTGGCGGCGGTGTAGGGGGATTAGATTAGGGGTTAATATAGTTAATATAGCTGGCGGCGGTGTAGGGGGATTAGATTAGGGGTTAATGTGTTTTATATAGGTGGCGGCGGTGTAAGGGGCTTAAATTAGGGGTTAATATTTTTAAAATAGATGGCGGCGGGGTAGGGGCTCACTTTAGGGGGTAGGTAAGGTAAATGGCGGCGGGGTAGGGGCTCACTTTAGGGGGTAGGTAAGGTAGATGGCTGCGGGGTAGGGGCTCACTTTAGGGGGTAGGTAAGGTAGATGGTGGCGGGGTAGGGGCTCACTTTAGGGGGTTATAGATTTAATATAGCTGGCGGCGGGGTCCGGGAGTGGCATTTTAGGGGTTAATACATTTTTTATTGTTAGGATAGTGAGGGGGGATAGCGGATAGAGGGTTAGACGTGTCGGGCTAAGTTTGGGAGGCGTGTTAGACAGTACGGGAGATTTAATACTTTAGTCAGGTTTTGTAGGCGCCGGCAGTTTCTAAAGTGCCGTAAGTCACTGGCGACTCCAGAAATTTGTACTTACGCAGATTTCTGGACATCGCTGGTTTGTCAGACTTACGGCACTTTAGCCTCTGATGGCGCCGTATATAGGATAGCTCGAGTTGCGAGCTGAAACTGCGGGCGGCGGGGGTTCCCTCGCTTGCGCCGCAAACTACGATCTTTATCGGATCGCGCCATAAGTGCTCTTAGATGTTTGGGTCAGGAGTTGAATTTATCTGGCACGGATACATTTAGTTTTTTTCTTAAAATAACTTTTAGGTTTACATTGGTATTGGTATTTGTGTTAATTTCACAACTGATAATATTTTATAAATATTTTTATGCATTTTGCTGCATTTAGATATTAAGGATGATTGTGATGATACATTGAATATTGATTTCTATTTGGCAATATTCTAACAGCATCAAAAAGGGCCATTGTCATTGTTTGCATGGGACTGTGCCACCTTTTTGTCTGGTCCGAGCATGCACAGATCATTGGCCCATGTGTGTTATCATTCGATCTGTAGGTTTTGAGCATTTATTTAGCTGTTGAATTTGATGTATCCATTTCGTGGTCGATATTTTGTCAATAACATGTGGTTGGGTGAATTGCAATTGCTGAAGTCTTTGCTGTCCTGCATCTTATGGTTAGATTTTCTGATATCCTCTCAGATCCGATAAAAACTGTTTCAAACACGGAAATTGTGTTATTAATTTATAATAACTCCGATGATGAAAGAGGCGTATTGGAGCTGTAAAACAGCTGGAGAAAAAAATCAGCAAGGTTGGAATCAACCCTAGTGATAGTGTTAATAAAGGGACATTAAACCCACATTTTTTCTTTCATGATTCAGATAGAGAATACATTTTAAAAAACTTTCTAATTTACTTCTATTATCTAATTTGCTTAATTCTCTTGATATTCTTTCCTGAAAAGCATATCTAGATAGGCTCAGTAGCTTCTGATTGGTGGCTGCACATAGATGCCTCATGTAATTGGCTCACCCATGTGCATTGCTATTTATTTAACAAAGGATATCTAAAGAATGAAGCAAATTAGATAATAGAAGTAAATTGGAATGTTGTTTAAAATTGTATTCTCTGTCTGAATCATGAAAGAAAAATGTTGGGTTTAACGTCTCTTTAAGTACATTTTTTGCAGTAAATATCAGTTAAAGCCAAATAGATTTAGATATGTAGCAGAGTTAGTCTAAACATTTTATGTAAAAAAACCCTTTAAAGGGACAGTGCAATCAAATTTTGCTTAAATGTATTAGAGCACAGCATTTTAAACAACTTTCCAATTTACTTTCAATTTTGCTTAGTACTTTGATATCCTTTGTTGAAGAGTAATCCAAGGTGATTTCAGGAGCGTGCATGTGTCTTTAGCCACCTGGCAGAAGTGTTTGCAACAATATTTAGAGCAATGTTATACAAAGTAGCAAACACTGCTGCCTTAGACTAATAAAGACACGTGCACACTCCTAAGCTCCTATTAGCCTATCTAGGTATACTCTAAATAAAAAACAAACACATTTGTTAACAGAAGTAAATTGGAAAGTAGTTTAAAACTGCCTGCTCTATCTGAATCACTAAAGTTTAATTCTTTGCTTAAAAATAAAGGATTCTCACAATACTTTTCAGTCAAAATTGAAATCCACATGGATGCATTTCAGTTTTGAATAGAAACATTTGTGTAATATACATGTATTAGCAATAATGATTCTAGTAAAAGCTATAGCTACCTCAGAAGGAGAGAAGGGAAAGAGGTGATATGATAGCAACTTTCAAGTACATTAAAGGGTTTAGTAAAACTGAGGCTGTGGGTATTTTACATAAAATGGAAAATTCAAGAACAAGGGGTCATGAGCTCAAGCTAAAGGGTAGTAGATTCAGAAGTAATTTGAGGAAGCACTTCTTTACAGAAAGAGTGATTGATTTATGGAATAAACTTCCTCAAGAGGTAGTAGCAACAAACACTGTGGGGGACTTTAAAAATGCATGGGACAAGCATAGGGCTATCCTACGAACTAGATAAGTTTATACTGTTAGGTAAGGTCGGGCAGACTTGCTGGGCCTATGGCTCTTATCTGCCGTCAATATCTATGTTAAGTGGCCCTTTAAGTATGCACCGTGCACCAGCATTTTAAACACAGCACTTGCTCTGAGAGCCTAAGGTGCCTGTACCATCTGGTAATGACTCAATTTGTTGATAGCTGACATGATACAAGCCCCACTAACACTCTGAGCAGCTGCAGTATTTAAAATGCTGGTGTACTGAGACTATCTAGCTATGCTTCACATGCACGTGCAGACAAAAATGTTAAAACTAAAAAAGTGAAAACTTTCTCTAGAAGCATTTTTGCCAATACATTTATATTGCAAATATGTTTCTAGTCAAATATGTAATTCATCTATGTGCTTTTAAATTTTGACTGGAATATCCCTTTAACTACCTGCAAAAACAAACAGCATTAGTTCATCTCATTTCATATATTTGTTTAATAAACACTAGACACCTTTAGCAGGTTTAAGATTTGTCAGTGCTAATTCTAGATCTGTGTTCTATAAAATGTGTATTAATTAAACAAGCAGGACTGTTCTCAGCTTGTGTCATTGTTTTGTCGTCTCTACAAACACATTTATTTTATTGCTAACAATATTCAAGCACAAGATTATAGGCACCTCATTTAACTAAACTCTTCATAAGTGCAGACTTTCAAGTTTAGCTGATTGCATTAACATTGATATTCAAAACCAGAATGCAGTATAATTAGACATAATGAGGTTTTCTTTTTCCTTTTGCTACACATTAAGCTGTGATTTTACCTACTCTTTCATAATAATGCACTGTCCTTTCAAATAGTCTTCTGCAAACCGTAAACAAAATATTCTTCCTCTTGATTTTAAACTCAAATGTTTACACACATTATTTTATGTAATTACTGTGAGTTTCTTTGCAAAGCAATAGAAGGCATGGTTTATATGTATAGATCAGCCATGTCACTCTGTTATGGATTATGTCTCTTTAATAAGATTTAAAAGGATATGTTACTCAACATAAATTCTCATTTATCCTTTACTTTACTGTGATTATGTGGGATTTCACCATCATTTTGCTATTGTTCATAATAAAGTTAAAATGACAATGTATTTTAAAACTGGTTTCCTCTTAATGTGTTTCCAAATACTTATTATACAAGCTACAGAGTATAAAATGTATGGGAAATTGATATATCAAATAGCTGTTTCTGTTAATTGAAACCACAATCCAATGACATCATGGACTGATCTTGCAGGGAGAGCAGACCTCATTAGCTTATCCCTGTTTAATCAAAATCCTCTAAACCGTATCTTAACATACACAGTTACCCAATACATAGGGCCTGATGATCAAAAATCTACAGTTTAGAAATAAATTATAGTGTAGGCTTCAAAGGTACTGAATTTACTGAATTCTCTGTAAAAAAAAAAAAAAGTGGAATCTGCAAATCCCAGAAGGGTGAGAGCTCAGTTCCATAAAAAGTAAAGAAGCTTTCTGGGATAGAGAATCTCACAGGGGAAAGTGAAGTTAACAGGGTGTACATGACACTGATATAAAGTCTGTTTGCAACAAATACAAATTAAACTGAATTTTTTCCAGTATAATTTAACTTGCATTTCCCTCTAGTTTAGTAACTTTTCTGTCAGTTAAAGGGACATGAAACCCAAAATGTTTCTTTAATGATTTGGATTGAGCATGCAATTTTAAACAACGTTCCAGTTTACTGGTATTATCATATTTGCTTCATCTTTTGTTATACTTTGCTGAAAGAGCATTATTGCAATATTGGGAGCTAGCTGCGTACATCAGGTGAGCCAATGACAGGAGGCATATATGAGCAGTCACTAATCAGCAGCTAACTCCCAAGTGCCTTGCAGCTCCTGAGCCTTCCTATGTATGCTTTTTAACAATGGCTGGTAAAACAATGAAGCAAATTAGATAATAGAAGTAAATTAGGAAGTTTTTTTAAAATTAGATGCTTTATCTGAATCATGAAATTTTTTTTGTGTTTAATGTTCCATTATTTAGTGTATAGATCAGTAAGATCTGCAGGTGTAAAAGACTTAGGGAATACCATGAGAATTTGCGATGTCAAATTAAAAGGATTAGTTGGTGTCAATAAGGGTTTGAGTAATGTGTCAATGTATTGGGTTTGGTAAAGTTTATAGGACTGGTATTTTAATACGGTTAGAAATTATTTAATAGTATCCTCAAGGAAACATTGTGCAAAACACTATTGCATTGTATTGTCCATTTATCTCTTAAACATTAAAGTTGAATCATAAATCAGTTTTTGTTTACCTTGACAGGGGAGTTCCCTGGGCTAAACATGGGAGTTCAAATGGTGTTTCTTTATCTCTTTCAAACTTTTTGCGGGAATGTCCAGTTTTCTCCAAGACTGGACATTAATTGTATATATTATATTAAGATTATTGACTCTATTTTTTCTTCTTACCTAGATGAAATAAGACAAATCAGGAAGTTTAGTCAACTGCATTCTCAGTTGTTCCTTAAAGGTACATGAACTGCAAAATTAACCTTTCATGATCCAAATAGAGCATATAATTTTAGAGTGTCTCAGAAAGTGTGCATATAATAGATAATAGTTATTTAAAATTACATGCTCTATCTGAATCATGAAAGTTTAATTTTGACTTTAGTGTCCCTTTAAATAATGGTAGCTCATATCCTTTAATTAATGGTAGCTCATACAAAGATATATTTAAAGTGTAACAGCTACTACTCAGTCTACATTGAAAGAATATATTTGAATCCACTTTCAACCTTTTATAGGGACATGGAAGTCAAAATAATCTTTCATGATTCAGAAAGAGCAATTAAAAATGTGCACTTCTAGATGAGCTGGTTTCCTCATTGGCAGATGTATATTTCCTGCCACTATGTTTTTATGCATTGACTACATAAATTTTACTTGATGTGCCCTGCATGCCATTGTTAAGTATAACCCTTCTAAAAAACTATCTTTGTTTTGAAATTATATTGTACAATTTACATAATGTCTCATATCCATAATCTTTGTTTTATTACCATCACCACCATCACAATACAGGAGAAAAATGTACACACACACACACACACACACACATACATTCATAAATACACACACAGTCACATACATACATATACACACATAAACACCAATGGGTAAAACAAAAACACTAACCACTGTAGTCAGAGACACTAGTGAAGCATCACATCACACTCAGATAATATCAGTGCAGGCAGTGGCAGGTCAACGTTTTTTATTTAAAAAAAAAAATGAAAAAAATATATATCTTTTTTTTAAGCTGCCCCCCCCCCCCTCGGAGGGCCCGGTCGCAGTTGCGAACTCTGCACCCCCTGTAGTTCACAGCAGAATTCAATTCAAAATTCTCACCCTTATATACAAAGCTCTCACCAACGCCGCTCCCCACTACCTATCCTCTCTAATAAACAAGTATACTCCAGCTCACCCAAGATCCAACAATGACCTGCTCCTTGCATCTTTAATTATCACCTCTTCCCATGCTAGACTGCAGGACTTCTGTCGTGCAGCATCTACCCTCTCAAACTCTCTCTCTCGTGCTGTCAGGCTTTGCCCTAATATTTCTTCCATTAAATGCTCCCTGAAGACTTTTTTGTTCAGAGAAGCCTACCACCCAACTCAGTAATAAATTAATTTCACTTCCTTCATCTAACTGCATTAACATCTTTCTCAATCTTGCAGTCCTCACCTCCTGTTTCTCAACCTCCTACCCTTCTAGATTGTAAGTTCCAATGGGAATAGGGCCCTCAATTCCAAAAATTCCTGTCTCTTACAAGTTTTATATCATTGTTTTATTTAAATTAATTGTACCCATGGACAGTGCTGTGGAATATGTTGGCGCTTCATAAATAAAGTATAGTAATAATAAAATAATAGAAAGGCGTAATGTTGGCAGTTTGAAGTTGCATGCTATTGCTACCGAGCAGCACTAATGGATGATTAAGCAGGCAACCCTACCTATCAGACTGGCAAGTGAAGAACCGCGTCAGCTCTCAGCACGTAAGTCCGGAGGAAAGTGGAGGCCCAAGCAGGAACCGTACATAAGGACTACCAAGTGAGGGTAATCTGAGCGGCTTCAAGTCTTGCAGTGTTTGTAGTTGTATGCAAGGTCAACCAGACACAGAGGTCCTGGAACAGGGAGTGTATGATATTACACTGAAGCAGTCTGCTAGAATGAGTGCCTGGATTCAGTTTGCGAGAATGTGGAACAATCTGACTTTTCTGCGATTTACTGGAGCATGTTGTTTAACACTTGAGTGCCCCGTCTAACATCTACATTTTCCATAGCTGCCTTAGAGACATGCTAGCATGCGGGGATAACTTATTGTTTATGTGTTCCTCATTATTATTATCAGCTTGGTATTTTATTGTTTTTTATGCTAGGGGATGGCTAGGTGTTTTGTAATCTCTCAATAAAAGTGTAATTTGTGTATTTGGTGCTGCCTTGTCCTACTTTGGTTAGTGTGTTTTCATACCACTATCCCTTTCTTTTATAAGAGCAAAATATTTAATTTGGGACTGCTAGCACATATACCTTCGCTAACACTAACTTCAATCCATGTGCACCCTACTTTTGGATGTTGTTTTAGCTTATGATACTTGTTTATATCCTATTGGATCTATCTTTTGCTGCTGGTGACCAGCTAGATGAGCACCTTTGCTCCTGTGACGGGAGGCAAGTTAGCCTGGTGACTCTATGAGAATCTGGCCTGCTTAATTTGCACTTGAAAGTGCTGCACCAAATGTGTGTGTGTTTTTCTATTTCACTCAAACCAATTTAATTGGCTGTATTACACTACGAGGCGCCTTCTATGATTTCTCCATAATAAAAAAAAAAGCAGCTGAACTTGTGGAATCCAAAGTTTATAACCACAAAAACTTTAAGACTTTTTATTTTATGTTTTTATTGCTGTATGGTTTTGGGGTTTGCATGTGTACTATTACATTTAATGATGTTATTTCTTAAATACTAATAAAACACAGACTTAGTTTCCCATAAAGGCCTAAATTACAAGTGGAGCGCAAGAATATTAGTGCTTCTGTGCGTTAACATCGCTTTGGCGCAATCAACAGTGCTTCTATTTTTAAGCTTATATTGCAAGTCAAACATTATTTTTTAATGCTTGAGGGCTGCACTAATTCTCTCACTTAACAGACTTCTATGGGGTGCACTGTAAAATTCATGTCAAATATCGCTTAAAGGGACATAATACTCATATGCTAAATCACTTGAAACTGATGCAGTATAACTGTAAAAAGCTGACAGGAAAATATCACCTGAGCATCTCTATGTAAAAAAGGAAGATATTTTACCTCACAATCCCCTCAGCTCAGCAGAGTAAGTTCTGTGTTAAAAGTTATACTCAGTTACTGCTCAGCTGCAGATAAAAAAAATGAGGGTGCACGAGGCTCAACCCTTCGGGTGTCCCGGGACAGACATACTGATTTGCAGCTTAGAAGTCCTTTACAATGGGATGTGGCTACTGAGAAACTTTTGAGGTAAAATATCTTTCTTTTTTACATAGAGATGTTCAGGTGATATTTTCTAGTCAGCTTTTTACAGCTATGCTGCATCACTTTCAAGTGTTTAAACATTTGGGTATTATGGCCCTTTAAGCTCTAAACCGAGGCTGCACTTTGCTGATGGTGCAAAAGTAATGGAGTTCTGCATTTAGTTCTGTGCTTTACTATTATTAATAGTTTACTTCAGTTATTAAAGAGTGCTACATTTTACAAGGGTAGTTTTTGTTTTTTCTCAACCGCAAACTTATCATTATGTGCGCTATTAGCGCTCCCTACGCTATCCATTAAAAGTATAAGCTGTGCTAAAAAGGATGCTTTGGTTAAAATATTTAACCATCCACTTGTAATACCAGAATATCAGAACCTAGGTTACGCTTTCCTATTGGTGGCTAAATGTAGCCACCAATAAGCAAGTGCTATCTAGGGTGCTGCACCTAAAATGGGCCAGCTCCTAAGCTTTACATTCCTGCTTTTTTAAATAAAGGTATCAAGAGAACAAAGAATAATTTATAATAGGAATAAATTAAAAAGTTGCTTAAAATGGCATGCTCTATCTGAATCATGAAAGAAAAAAAAAAATTGGCTTTAGTTTCCCTTTAAGTACCTAATAAGTCTTTAAAACGAGTTGACTAACCTATCTGGTGAGTAGCCTACATCAGGGATTGGCAAGGTGTCCGTGACTAGCCCTTGCAGTGTCCACCACAACCTTAGTACATCTTTTCTTTCCGATTAAATAATAGGAATAAAAAAAACGTGTGGTGTGAATGAAATTAGTGGCTTGTCAAGAGACTGCTAGCGATATTGGGTGATACGTTGTGCAATAAATAAAGCCTGAGTGAAATACTGAATGTGTATCTGCATCTGTATAATTACACCCAGCTCTATACAAAGACACAGTAGTGACACTGGCACATGGGTATAGCCAGAGGAGGGCTGGTTATAGGATCAGTGGTATCTGCATCTGTATAATAACACCCAGCTCTATACAAAGACACAGTAGTGACACTGGCACATGGGTATAGCCAGAGGAAGGCTGGTTATAGGATCAGTGGTATCTGCATCAGTATAATAACATCAAGCACTATAAAATAATGTTGTTAATTTCAAATGTACCTTGGTGTCCTTTACTAAGGTCTGTACTTTGGAAAACGTCCGCCACATCCTTTGTCTGTGCCTATCCCTGATTTACATACTAAACCATATAACCTGTATGTACTAATTTAGACTGTAATTTTTTTAAATTGGGTGTTTGGAGTCTGCATGAGGATTTTATTTAATATTCAGAAACTTTGTGAAAATGCACTAAGAAGATTTGGGAAAGTAACAGGGATCTTCATAAACTTTTTCTAGGACTATCTGGAGATTACAGTCAGAATGTATTTATTAAAGACTTTGTTTTTGTTATTATGAATGTAATTTATGATTTTATATATAATTTTACGTGATTATTTTGCTTATGTGATTCATTTGGATTATTGTTATTTTTTGTTATTACACTTGTGCACAAGTTAATTTTGATTTATGATTTTATAAATTAAAGTATATTATGTTTACCCCACCACTCTATATTTTGGGGTATATTGGTTTGATACATGTTATGGGTTTTAGGTGTTTGATGTAGTTTGTGCTGATGATTATTTGGTACTCACAAAAGTTTAGAGATAAAAGAAGCAATAACAAAAACTATACAATAATGTACTGACACTCACTAAATGTGTTTAATCAAAAAGAAAACTACATTTCCTGGTGGAAATTTGCAATAATAAATTTAGAATGTTAAAGAACTAAAAAAAAACAAAAAAACATCTAAAGAATATTAACTCCTCCTTCTGAATACTCTGTACCAGTTATGTCCAGCCCCCTGAGTTTTGACGTTCTACTAAACCACCTGTGATACAGATGAGTAAACCCACTGCAGCAGCATCCTTAAAACTGCATCTTCTTCAGCAACAGGAGGTCCAAAATGGTCCATGTATGTCCAGACATAAAGATAATTGCTGTCTCGATCCCCTGAAAACCCTGTCCAACTAAATTTACCAGGCTTCAAATCCTTTTCAATATGGCACATAGGCTTGCACTGTGTGAAAACATAGTAAAACAGCTGTTTCCTACCAGTTTAATTGAAAAAAATCTGCAGGGCTGTATTTATAGGTGAATGCTTCTCTACATTGGCAGCTGAAGAGTAAATATAAAAAAGTCACAGATGGGTCTGACAGAAATTTAAAGACCCTTTCAAAAAGATTCATCTGGTACAAAAAACAATGGGACATTAATCAAAGTCCCAGCAAACAACTAAACTATTCAGTAAGATTTATTGACTTTTGAACAATCAGGAAACACTCCTCACTTTTTAATTTTGTTATTTTTATTTGGCAACTTTTTTTTTGTTTTGTTTTGTTTTAATAAGCATCAGTCCTAGTTTATTACACAATAAGTGTTAGTCAATATGTTTCAAAAAAGATGATTAAATCATCTGAAAATTAATTTGCAATCTCCAGAACACCTGCCATCTGCAAACATTAATTTTACAGCTCCAATTGATTACTTTGTAGAAAAATCATAATTGTTTATATTATAGAAATAAAATCCCTCTCAGGCATTACTGTAGGATGTATAACCGTTAAAGGAATAGTCAAAATTAAACTTTCATGATTCAGATAGAACATGCAATTTTAAGCAACTTTCTAATTTACTCATATTTTCCATTTTTCTTTGTTATCTTGTTATCTTTATTTGAATTTATACTTAATAGCCAGCCCATTTTTGGTTTAGCACCTGGGTAGCACTTGCTGATTGGTGGCTACATTTAGACATCAATCAGAAAATGCTACCCGAGTTCTGAACCAAAAATGGGCCAGCTCCTAAGCTTACATTCTTGCTTTTTCAAATAAAGATACCAAGAGAACAAAGAAAAATTGATAATAGGAAATACATTTGAAAGTTGCTTAAAATTGCATGCTCTATCTGAAGCATGAACGTTTAATTTTGACTAAACTATCCCTTTAATTATTTATCCTGATGACTTAAAGGGATATGAAACCCAAATGTTTTCTTTCATAATTCAGACGGAGCAAATAGTTTTAAGCAACGTTCCAAATAATTCTGTTATACAAAAATTGCTTATTTCTCTTGTATCCTTTGTTGAAGGAGCAGTAATAAACTACCGTGAGCTAGCTGAGCACATTGGCTGAGCCAATGAAAAGAGGCATATATGTGTAGCTACCAATCAGCAAGTAGCTCCCAGTAGTGTTGCTGCTCCTGTGCATACCTAGGTATACATTTCAATAAAGGATACTAAAATAACAAAGCAAATTAGATAAGACGTAAATTGTAAAGCTGTTCAAATTGCATTCCCAATCTGAATCATGAAAGTTTAATTTTGACTTGACTGTCCCTTTAATAAACTTTAAAACATTTAAAACTCTAACGGCTAGATTTGGAGTTTTGTCGGTAACGACCCAAAAAACTAACGCCGGCTTTTTTCTGGCCGCACCATAAAAATAACTCTGGTATTGAGAGTCCACAGAATGGCTGCGTTAGGCTCCAAAAAAGGAGCGTAGAGCATTTTTAACGCAGCTTCAACTCTCGATACCAGAGTTGCTTACGCAAGCGGCCAGCCTCAAAAACGTGCTCGTGCACGATTCCCCCATAGGAAACAATGGAGCTGTTTGAGCTGAAAAAAAAACCAAACACCTGCAAAAAAGCTGCGTTCAGCTCCTAACGCAGCCCCATTGTTTGCTATGCGGTAACCCTTCCTACGTCTGCACTTAACACTCTAACATGTACCCCGAGTCTAAACACCCCTAACCTTACACTTATTAACCCCTAATCTGCCGCCCCCGCTATCGCTGACCCCTGCATATTATTATTAACCCCTAATCTGCCGCTCCATAAACCGCCGCTACTTACATGATCCCTATGTACCCCTAATCTGCTGCCCTAACATCGCTGACCCCTATATTATATTTATAGCCCCTAATCTGCCCCCACAACGTCGCCTCCACCTGCCTACACTTATTAACCCCTAATCTGCCGACCGGACCTGAGCGCTACTATAATAAAGTTATTAACCCCTAATCCGCCTCACTAACCCTATAATAAATAGTATTAACCCCTAATCTGCCCTCCCTAACATCGCCGACACCTAACTTCAATTATTAACCCCTAATCTGCCGACTGGAGCTCACCGCTATTCTAATAAATGTATTAACCCCTAAAGCTAAGTCTAACCCTAACACTTACACCACCCTAAGTTAAATATAATTTACATCTAACAAAATTAATTAACTCTTATTAAATAAATTATTCCTATTTAAAGATAAATACTTACCTGTAAAATAAATCCTAATATAGCTACAATATAAATTATAATTATATTATAGCTATTTTAGGATTTATATTTATTTTACAGGTAACTTTGTATTTATTTTAACCAGGTACAATAGCTATTAAATAGTTAAGAACTATTTAATAGCTAAAATAGTTAAAATAATTACAAAATTACCTGTAAAATAAATACTAACCTAAGTTACAATTAAACCTAACACTACACTATCAATAAATTAATTAAATAAACTACCTACAATTACCTACAATTAACCTAACACTACACTATCAATAAATTAATTAAATGCAATTCCTACAAATAAATACAATTAAATAAACTAGCTAAAGTACAAAAAATAAAAAAGAACTAAGTTACAAAAAATAAAAAAATATTTACAAACATAAGAAAAATATTACAACAATTTTAAACTAATTACACCTACTCTAAGCCCCCTAATAAAATAACAAAGCCCCCCAAAATAAAAAAATGCCCTACCCTATTCTAAATTACTAAAGTTCAAAGCTCTTTAACCTTACCAGCCCTGAACAGGGCCCTTTGCGGGGCATGCCCCAAGAAGTTCAGCTCTTTTGCCTGTAAAAAAAAACATACAATCCCCCCAACATTACAACCCACCACCCACATACCCCTAATCTAACCCAAACCCCCCTTAAATAAACCTAACACTAAGCCCCTGAAGATCTTCCTACCTTATCTTCACCCTGCCAGGTTCACCGATCCGTCCTGAAGAGCTCCTCCGATGTCCTGATCCAAGCCCAAGCGGGGGGCTGAAGAGTTCCATGATCCGGCTGAAGTCTTCATCCAAGCGGGAGCTGAAGAGGACCATGATCCGGATGAAGTCTTCATCCAAGCGGGAGCTGAAGAGGTCCATGATCCGGATGAAGTCTTCTATCAACTGCATCTTCAATCTTCTTTCTTCCGGATCCATCTTGCAGACCTCCGACGTGGAACATCCTCTTCTCCTGACGCCTACTAGCCGAATGACGGTTCCTTTAAGGGACGTCATCCAAGATGGCGTCCCTCGAATTCCGATTGGCTGATAGGATTCTATCAGCCAATCGGAATTAAGGTAGGAATATTCTGATTGGCTGATGGAATCAACCAATCAGAATCAAGTTCAATCCGATTGGCTGATCCAATCAGCCAATCAGATTGAGCTCGCATTCTATTGGCTGTTCCGATCAGCCAATAGAATGCGAGCTCAATCTGATTGGCTGATTGGATCAGCCAATCGGATTGAACTTGATTCTGATTGGCTGATTCCATCAGCCAATCAGAATATTCCTACCTTAATTCCGATTGGCTGATAGAATCCTATCAGCCAATCGGAATTCGAGGGACGCCATCTTGGATGACGTCCCTTAAAGGAACCGTCATTCGGCTAGTAGGCGTCGGGAGAAGAGGATGTTCCGCGTCGGAGGTCTGCAAGATGGATCCGGAAGAAAGAAGATTGAAGATGCAGTTGATAGAAGACTTCATCCGGATCATGGACCTCTTCAGCTCCCGCTTGGATGAAGACTTCATCCGGATCATGGACCTCTTCAGCTCCCGCTTGGATGAAGACTTCATCCGGATCATGGACCTCTTCAGCTCCCGCTTGGATGAAGACTTCAGCCGGATCATGGACCTCTTCAGCTCCCGCTTGGATGAAGACTTCATCCGGATCATGGACCTCTTCAGCTCCCGCTTGGATTAAGACTTCAGCCGGATCATGGACCTCTTCAGCCCCCCGCTTGGGCTTGGATCAGGACATCGGAGGAGCTCTTCAGGACGGATCTGTGAACCTGGCAGGGTGAAGATAAGGTAGGAAGATCTTCAGGGGCTTAGTGTTAGGTTTATTTAAGGGGGGTTTGGGTTAGATTAGGGGTATGTGGGTGGTGGGTTGTAATGTTGGGGGGGATTGTATGTTTTTTTTTACAGGCAAAAGAGCTGAATTCTTTGGGGCATGCCCCGCAAAGGGCCCTGTTCAGGGCTGGTAAGGTTAAAGAGCTTTGAACTTTAGTAATTTAGAATAGGGTAGGGCATTTTTTTATTTTGGGGGGCTTTGTTATTTTATTAGGGGGCTTAGAGTAAGTGTAATTAGTTTAAAATTGTTGTAATATTTTTCTTATGTTTGTAAATATTTTTTTATTTTTTGTAACTTAGTTCTTTTTTATTTTTTGTACTTTAGCTAGTTTATTTAATTGTATTTATTTGTAGGAATTGTATTTAATTAATTAATTTATTGATAGTGTAGTGTTAGTTTAATTGTAGGTAATTGTAGGTAGTTTATTTAATTAATTTATTGATAGTGTAGTGTTAGGATTAATTGTAACTTAGGTTAGTATTTATTTTACAGGTAATTCTGTAATTATTTTAACTATTTTAGCTATTAAATAGTTCTTAACTATTTAATAGCTATTGTACCTGGTTAAAATAAATACAAAGTTACCTGTAAAATAAATATAAATCCTAAAATAGCTATAATATAATTATAATTTATATTGTAGCTATATTAGGATTTATTTTACAGGTAAGTATTTATCTTTAAATAGGAATAATTTATTTAATAAGAGTTAATTAATTTCGTTAGATGTAAATTATATTTAACTTAGGGGGATGTTAGTGTTAGGTTTAGACTTAGCTTTAGGGGTTAATACATTTATTATAGTAGCGGCGAGCTCCGGTCGGCAGATTAGGGGTTAATAATTGAAGTTAGGTGTCGGCGATGTTAGGGAGGGCAGATTAGGGGTTAATACTATTTCTTATAGGGTTAGTGAGGCGGGAGTGAGGCGGATTAGGGGTTAATAACTTTATTATAGTAGCGGTGAGATGCGGTCGGCAGATTAGGGGTTAATTATTGTAGGTAGGTGGAGGCGACGTTGTGGGGGGCAGATTAGGGGTTAATAAATATAATATAGGGGTCGGCGGTGTTAGGGGCAGCAGATTAGGGGTACATAGGTATAATATAGGTTGCGGCAGTGTACGGAGAGGAAGATTAGGGGTTAATAATAATATGCAGGTGTCAGCGATAGCGGGGGCGGCAGATTAGGGGTTAATAAATATAATATAGGGGTCGGTGATGTTAGGGGCAGCAGATTAGGGGTACATAGGGATAACGTAGCTGGCGGCGGGGTACGGAGCGGCAGATTAGGGGTTAAAAAAATTTAATACAGTGGCGGCGATGTGGGGGGACCTCGGTTTAGGGGTACATAGGTAGTTTATGGGTGTTAGTGTACTTTAGAGCACAGTAGTTAAGAGCTTTATAAGAGGCTTGGATCAAGACTTCGGAGGACCGATCGGTGAACCTGGCATGGTGAAGATAAGGTAGGAAGATCTTCAGGGGCTTAGTGTTAGGTTTATTTAAGGGGGATTTGGGTTAGATTAGGGGTATGTGGGTGGTGGGTTGTAATGTTGGGGGGGTATTGTATGTTTTTTTTTACAGGCAAAAGAGCTGAATTATATGGGGCATGCCCAGCAAAGGGCCCTTTTCAGGGCTGGTAAGGTAAAAGAGGTTTGAACTTTTTTAATTTAGAATAGGGTAGGGGATTTTTTTTATTTTGGGGGTCTTTGTTATTTTATTAGGGGGCTTAGAGTAGGTGTAATTAGTTTAAAATTGTTGTAATATATTTCTGTTTGTAAATATTTTTTTATTTTTTGTAACTTAGTTCTTTTTTATTTTTTGTACTTTAGTTAGTTTATGTAATTGTAGTTATTTGTAGGTATTGTATTTAATTAATTTATTGATAGTGTAGTGTTAGGTTTAATTGTAGATAATTGTAGGTATTGTATTTAATTTATTTAATGATAGTGTAGTGTTAGGTTTAATTGTAATTTAGGTTAGGATTTATTTTACAGGTAATTTTGTTATTATTTTAACTATTTTAGCTATTTAATAGTTATTAACTATTTAATAGCTATTGCACCTGGTTAAAATAATTACAAAGTTGCCTGTAAAATAAATTTAAATCCTAAAATAGCTATAATATAATTATAATTTATATTGTAGCTATATTAGGGTTTATTTTACAGGTAAGTATTTAGCTTTAAATAGGAATAATTTATTTAATAAGAGTTAATTTATTTCGTTAGATTTAAATTTTATTTAATTTAGGGGGGTGTTAGTGTTAGGGTTAGGCTTAGCTTTAGGGGTTAATACATTTATTAGAGTAGCGGTGAGCTCCAGTCGGCAGATTAGGGGTTAATAATTGAAGTTAGGTGTCGGCGATGTTAGGGAGGGCAGATTAGGGGTTAATACTATTTATTATAGGGTTAGTGAGGCGGATTAGGGGTTATTAACTTTATTATAGTAGCGCTCAGGTCCGGTCGGCAGATTAGGGGTTAATAAGTGTAGGCAGGTGGAGGCGACGTTGAGGGGGGCAGATTAGGGGTTAATAAATATAATACAGGGGTCGGCGGTGTTAGGGGGAGCAGATTAGGGGTACGTAAGGATAACGTAGGTGGCGGTCGGCAGATTAGGGGTTAAAAAAATGTATTCGAGTGTCGGCGATGTGGGGGGACCTCAGTTTAGGGGTACATAGGTAGTTTATGGGTGTTAGTGTACTTTAGAGTACAGTAGTTAAGAGCTTTAGAAACCGGCGTTAGCCCAGAAAGCTCTTAACTACTGACTTTTTTCCTGCGGCTGGAGTTTTGTCGTTAGATGTCTAACGCTCACTTCAGAAACGACTCTAAATACCGGAGTTAGAAAGATCCCATTGAAAAGATAGGATACGCAATTGACGTAAGGGGATCTGCGGTATGGAAAAGTCGCGGCTGAAAAGTGAGCGTTAGACCCTATTTTGAGGGACTCCAAATACCGGCGGTAGCCTAAAACCAGCGTTAGGAGCCTCTAACGCTGGTTTTCACGGCTAACGCCAAACTCCAAATCTAGGTCTAAATTTCTCCCTGTTTCTAAGCCACTACAGACATCCTTTTATCACATGCTTTTTTATTAGCTTTTCACAACAAGAGACTGCTAATTCCTGTGGGCCATAAAGTTAACACTGTGCTCTCTCCCGTGAACGTTTTAGCTGACACTGCACTAATTGGCTAAAATGCTAGTGAATAGATACTAAATAAATAGCCATGTGATCATTTGGCTGTCAGAAGAGGTTTAGATACAAGGCAATCACAGAAGTATATTAATAAAACTATATTAATATAACAGTGCTGATTATGCAAAACTGGGAATGGGTTATAAAGGGATTATCTATCTTTTTAAACAATAATATTTTTGGATTAGACTGTTCCTTTAAGGCTAAGGATAAATTCAGGACTAACGTAAAATTAAGGTTTACTGTTAGGGGCTAAGATTACATTAGCGTTAGGACTAAGGTAAGAGTAAGGTTTACTGTTAGGGGCTAAGATTACATTAGCGTTAGGACTAAGGTAAGATTAAGGCTTAATGTTAGGGGCTAAGATTACATTAGCGTTCGGACTAAGGTAGGAGCAAGGTTTACTGTTAGGGGCTAAGATTACATTAGAGTTAGGACTAAGGTAAGAGTAAGGTTTACTGTTAGGGGCTAAGATTACATTAGCGTTAGGACTAAGGTAAGAGTAAGGTTTACTGTTAGGGGCTAAGATTACATTAGCGTTAGGACTAAGGTAAGAGTAAGGTTTACTGTTAGGGGCTAAGATTACATTAGTGTTAGGACTAAGGTAAGAGTAAGGTTTACTGTTAGGGGCTAAGATTACATTAGCGTTAGGACTAAGGTAAGAGTAAGGTTTACTGTTAGGGGCTAAGATTACATTAGAGTTAGGACTAAGGTAAGAGTAAGGTTTACTGTTAGGGGCTAAGATTACATTAGAGTTAGGACTAAGGTAAGAGTAAGGTTTACTGTTAGGGGCTAAGATTACATTAGAGTTAGGACTAAGGTAAGAGTAAGGTTTACTGTTAGGGGCTAAGATTACATTAGAGTTAGGACTAAGGTATTGGTAAGAGTAAGGTTTACTGTTAGGGGCTAAGATTACATTAGCGTTAGGACTAAGGTAAGAGTAAGGTTTACTGTTAGGGGCTAAGATTACATTAGCGTTAGGACTAAGGTAAGAGTAAGGTTTACTGTTAGGGGCTAAGATTACATTAGAGTTAGGACTAAGGTAAGAGTAAGGTTTACTGTTAGGGGCTAAGATTAGAGTTAGGACTAGGGTTAGTGTTGCATTAAAGATTCAGATTAGGAATAAGACTGTTAAAGCTAAATTTGGATTTATGACTAAGGTAAGATTTAGGGTAAAGGCTATGGTTAAAAGGATACTAAAGCCACATTTTTTTCTTTCATGCTTTGGATAGAGCATGCAATTTTAAGCAGCTTTCTAATTTACTTTTATTATCATTTTTCTTCGTTCTCCTGCTATCTTTAAAAAGCAGGAATACAAACTTTGGAGCCGGCCCATTTTAGGCTGAAAACCTGGGTTGCGCTTGCTGATTATATGGTTAAATGCAGGCACCAATCAGCAAGCAACAAAAAAATAGGCCACCTCCAAAGAATTCATTCCTGCCTTTTCAAATAAAGATAGCAAGAGAACAAAGAAAATTTGATAATAGGAGTAAATTAGAAAGTTGCTTAAAATTGCATGCTCTATCTGAATCATGAAATAAAAAAAATTGGTTTACTATCCCTTTAAGGAGAGCTTTCTCTAAATTTAGCTTAGCGTTATGTCTAAGGTTAGAGTTGGGGTGTGGGCTAATATTACAATTATGGGGCACAATGTTGAGTGCCTTCTCTGTTATCCAAGGGATTAATATGAGTTTGTCTCAGATACAATGCTGCACACAACATTGTTATACAGGCAATATTGTTGACACTACAGCTGTGAAAAAAGAGCTGCAATATTGTTGTTTGGTCAATATTCCTTTTTCTTATTTTAAAGATTTACTTAAAGGGATAGGAAAGACAAAATTAAACTTGCATGATTCAGATAGAGCAAGCAATTTTAAGACTCATTTAAATTCACTTCTATTTTCAAATATGCTTTTTTTCTCTTGGTATCCCTTGTTGAAAATGAATATGCACATATCCTACACTAGTGGGAGCTAGCTGCTGATAGGTGCCTGCACACATTTGTCTCTTGTGATTGGCTAACGAGATGTGTTCAGCTAGCTGCCAGTAGTGCAATACTGTTCCTTCAACAAAGGATAACAAGAGAATTAAGCAAATTAGGTAATAGAAGCAAATTGAAAAGTTGTTTAAAATTGTATGTTCTATCCAAATCATGAAAGAAAAAGTTGGGGTTTCCCGTCCATTTAATCCACAACATTATGTTTACGTAATATACTTGGGCATATTTAAATAAATGTTTTAATGTGTTAATAGAAGTACAATTGAAATAATATTTGGAATTTATAAAACAATGAATAGATTAGCTAATGTGTTAATAAGTATTTTTGTGATGGGATTTGCAATTAGCTTGAGAAGAATATAAAAAAGAGAGGGCATTTGATCAAAATATTTATAAACAGTTTCCTAGGCGCTTATGGGGGATTGAGATAGTCCCAAAAGATAGCTAAGGGATTCTTGTATAGGCAATAGCATAGCAATATTTATTATAGTGAATTATTAATATTTGTAAACATCTCTTCACTATAAGCAAAGGATACTGATATGCCCATAGTGAGACTGCTCTGTTGTTTGATAAAGTAGTTTATTGTCAGCTATAAGATGGCTTTACTTTTTCATGATCTTTCATTACCAGCTTTGATTTCCAATTTGTTTGAGAATCTTTGTGGTTCAATGTGATATAAGTGTGATATATTTCCTATGTGATTGTTTAATAATATGAGAAACAGAGGCCTAGATTTAGAGTTGGGCGGTAGCCGTCAAAACCAGCGTTAGAGGCTCCTAACGCTGGTTTTTACCGCCCTCTGGTATTTGGAGTCAGTCAGGAAAGGGTCTAACACTCACTTTGCAGCCGCGACTTTTCCATACCGCAGATCCCCCTACGCCATTTGCGTATCCTATCTTTTCAATGGGATCTTTCTAACGCCGGTATTTAGAGTCTTGGCTGAAGTGAGCGTTAGAAATCTAACGACAAGACTCCAGCCGCAAAAAAAAGTCAGTAGTTAAGAGCTTTCTGGGCTAACGCCGGTTTATAAAGCTCTTAACTACTGTGCTCTAAAGTACACTAACACCCATAAACTACCTATGTACCCCTAAACCGAGGTCCCCCCACATCGCTGCCACTCTATTAAAATTTTTTAACCCCTAATCTGCCGCTCCGTACCCCGCCGCCAGCTACGTTATCCCTATGTACCCCTAATCTGCTGCCCCTAACATCACCGACCCCTATATTATATTTATTAACCCCTAATCTGCCGCCCCCGCTATCGCTGACACCTGCATATTATTATTAACCCCTAATCTTCCGCTCCGTACACCGCCTCAACCTATATTATACCTATGTACCCCTAATCTGCTGCCCCTAACACCGCCGACCCCTATATTATATTTATTAACCCCTAATCTGCCCCCCACAACGTCGCCTCCACCTACCTACAATAATTAACCCCTAATCTGCCGACCGCATCTCACCGCTGCTATAATAAAGTTATTAACCCCTAATCCGCCTCAGGAGGCTTGGATCAAGACTTCGGAGGACCGATCGGTGAACCTGGCATGGTGAAGATAAGGTAGGAAGATCTTCAGGGGCTTAGTGTTAGGTTTATTTAAGGGGGGTTTGGGTTAGATTAGGGGTATGTGGGTGGTGGGTTGTAATGTTGGGGGGGGGTATTGTATGTTTTTTTTTACAGGCAAAAGAGCTGAATTATTTGGGGCATGCCCAGCAAAGGGCCCTTTTCAGGGCTGGTAAGGTAAAAGAGGTTTGAACTTTTTAAATTTAGAATAGGGTAGGGCATTTTTTTTTATTTTGGGGGTCTTTGTTATTTTATTAGGGGGCTTAGAGTAGGTGTAATTAGTTTAAAATTGTTGTAATATTTTTCTGTTTGTAAATATTTTTTTATTTTTTGTAACTTAGTTCTTTTTTATTTTTTGTACTTTAGTTAGTTTATTTAATTGTAGTTATTTGTAGGTATTGTATTTAATTAATTTATTGATAGTGTAGTGTTAGGTTTAATTGTAGAAAATTGTAGGTATTGTATTTAATTTATTTAATGATAGTGTAGTGTTAGGTTTAATTGTAATTTAGGTTAGGATTTATTTTACAGGTAATTTTGTTATTATTTTAACTATTTTAGCTATTTAATAGTTATTAACTATTTAATAGCTATTGTACCTGGTTAAAATAATTACAAAGTTGCCTGTAAAATAAATATTAATCCTAAAATAGCTACAATATAATTATTCGTTATATTGTAGCTATATTAGGGTTTATTTTACAGGTAAGTATTTAGCTTTAAATAGGAATAATTTATTTAATAAGAGTTAATTTATTTTGTTAGATTTAAATTATATTTAACTTAGGGGGATGTTAGTGTTAGGTTTAGACTTAGCTTTAGGGGTTAATACATTTATTATAGTAGCGGCGAGCTCCGGTTGGCAGATTAGGGGTTAATAATTGAAGTTAGGTGTCGGCGATGTTAGGGAGGGCAGATTAGGGGTTAATACTATTTCTTATAGGGTTAGTGAGGCGGGAGTGAGGCGGATTAGGGGTTAATAACTTTATTATAGCAGCGGTGAGATGCGGTCGGCAGATTAGGGGTTAATTATTGTAGGTAGGTGGAGGCAACGTTGTGGGCGGCAGATTAGGGGTTAATAAATATAATATAGGGGTCGGCGGTGTTAGGGGCAGCAGATTAGGGGTACATAGGGATAATGTAGGTGGCGGCGGTGTACGGAGCGGCAGATTAGGGGTTAAAAATAATATGCAGGGGTCAGCGATAGCGGGGTCGGCAGATTAGGGGTTAATAAGTGTAAGGTTAGGGGTGTTTAGACTCGGGGTTCATGTTAGGGTGTTAGGTGCAGACTTAGGAAGTGTTTCCCCATAGGAAACAATGGGGCTGCGTTAGGAGCTGAACGCTGCTTTTTTGCAGGTGTTAGGTTTTTTTTCAGCTCAAACAGCCCCATTGTTTCCTATGGGGGAATCGTGCACGAGCACGTTTTTGAAGCTGGCCGTGTCCGTAAGCACCGCTGGTATCGAGAGTTGAAGTTGCGGTAAATATGCTATACGCTCCTTTTTTGGAGCCTAACGCAGCCCTTCTGTGAACTCTAAATACCAGCGGTATTTAAAAGGTGCTGCCAGAAAAAAGCACGAGTAGCTAACGCACCCCTTTGGCCGCAAAACTCTAAATCTAGGGGAGAATGTTTATACCAACCACATTCTTGGAGATATAGTCACATACCTCCCAATATTTCAAAATTCAAAAGAGGGACACCCCCCCCACCCCGTGGCAAACTTTTTAAATGTGTTGGGCAGGAGCAGCGGTGGGGCTTAAAAAAATAATAAGACCAAAGTAGTATAAATAAAATTCTAAATAAAGTCAAATCAAACACAAGCTCAAACCACTGGTATAGCTATGTAAGCTCTGTATTTAATTAACCTTTGCAGAGACAGTGCTAATTTTTTTTATCTTAATTGGACATTTAATAAAATATTCTTTAAAACTGCTCTCTGCATTCCCAATTAATATTCTAGATGCTGGCCTTTAAAATTAGCAAAAATGCACAGTAACACACGACATAGCATACCAGATACACACACACTACATAGCATACACTTGCATTTGCAGATACACACACAGTACAATGCATACACTTACACATGCAGACACACACACACTACATTGCATACACTTACACATGCAGATACACACACTTACACATGCAGATACACACACACTACATAGCATACACTTACACATGCAGATACACACACAGTACAATGCATACACTTACACATGCAGACACACACACACTACATTGCATACACTTACACATGCAGACACACACACTACATAGCATACACTTATACAGGCAGATACACACACACTACATAGCTTACACTTATACATACATATACACACACTACATAGCATACACTTATACAGGCAGATACACACACACTACATAGCTTACACTTATACATGCAGATACACACACACTTATACATACAGACACACACACACACACTACACAGCATACACTTATACATGCAGATACACACACACACACACTATATAGCATACACTTATACATAAAGATACACACTTATACATGCAGATACACACACACACACTACATAGCTTACACTTATACATGCAGATACACACACACTACATAGCATACACTTATACATACAGATACACACACACTATATAGCATACACTTACACAAGCAGATACACACACTACATTGCATACACTTACACATGCAGATACACACACACACTACATTGCATACACTTAAACATGCAGACACACACTACATATCATACACTTATACAGGCAGATACACACACACACACACACTCAATAGCATACACTTATACATACAGATATACACACACACACACACTACATAGCATACACTTATACATTCAGATACGCACACACACACACTACATAGCATACACTTATACATGCCGATACATACACACACTACATAGCTTACACTTATACATGCAGATACACACACACACACTACATAGCCTACACTTATACATACAGATACACACACTACACAGCTTATACTTATACATGCAGATACACAAACACACACACACTTATAGACACAGATAGACACACACACACACTACACAGCTTACACTTATACATGCAGATACACACACTACACAGCTTACACTAATACATGCAGATACACACACATACACACTTATAGATACAGATAGACACACACTACATCATATATGGGTATCTGTAACTCATTGTATGAGGTCCTGGGGTTGGCAAGCACTGAAGGCATGCTAGTATTATCACCAGGGGTTAGACGTCATCACTACCAGGGGTTAGAGGTCACCATTACCTGAGGTCAGAGTGTATACAGCCTTCTTACTCCTATTTAACCCACACACCATTCCTTTTCCACAAGGAATCTAACAGATATATAACCCTGGAAGAGAAAAGCCAGCTGCTTCGGATTATGGGCATAATAAAATTTAATTATTTTTTTAAAAAATTTTTTTAATGCATAGGGCAATGCGGGACAGCGGGACAGACCCCTAAAATCGTGACTGTCCCATGAAAATCTGGACAGTTGGGAGGTATGTAGTCATACTATTCTGAACTATACCTGCCTTTATTTTATAGCCCCTTTCTTACTTTACCTATTTTCTTGCTTCATAGTAGTCCCTGACTTGCAAATTCAGGGCAGTAGCATTAAAGAAATTGTTTTCTCTGATTCAAAAGTTACAAGAATTGAAAAAATGTCCTTCACTAGAGAACTTGTGTTCAGACTTAAAGTGAATGTCAAGTTTGATGAATCAGTGCCCGGTTTTTAAAAACCCTATTAAAAACAGGGGCACATTTTATTCATCAAACTTTACATTTCACTTGTTTTGTTAAAATACTTACCTTTTAATCTTGAAAGCCGCTCCAGCGCTTCCCCCGCCCGTCGCAAAGCCTCTTCATGTGTCAAAAATGACGAATTTCAGACAGCTAGATTACGAGTTTTGCGTTATGAGTGAAAAAGCATCGTTATGCTTCCCTAACGCCGCTATTACAAGTCTTGTCAGAATAGGTGTACCGCACACCTTTTCGGCTGTTACGCGACGTCAGTACCGCACTTTAAAAAAGTCCTTTCTCAATAGGACTTCCATAGCGCCGGTATTACGAGTTTTGCGGTGAGGCCAAAAAGTGAGCGGTACAGCCTATACCGACAAGATCCCTACCGCCATCTAAAGTCAGTAGTTATGAGTTTTATGCTATAAAGCTGTAACATAAAACTCATAACTAAACTGTCACAAAGTACACAAACACCCATAAACTACCTATTAACCCCTAAACCGAGGCCTCCCGCATCGCAAACACTAAAATAAAATAATTAACCCCTAATCTGCCGCTCCTGACATCGCCGCCACTATTAAAATGTATTAACCCCTATTCTGCCGCTCCCCGACATCGTCGCCACTATAATAAACCAATAAACCACTAAACCGCAAGCCCCCCACAACGAAATATACTAAATTTAACTATTAACCCCTGAACCTAACCCTAACATCCCCTAACTTAAATATTATTAAAATAAATCTAAATAAACCTTACTTATTACATAAATAATTCTTATTTAAAACTAAATACTTACCTATAAAGTATTTTACAGGTAACTTTGTATTTATTTTAATTAGGTAGCTAGTAAATAGTTAATAAATATTTACTAACTAGTCTACCTAATGTTAGGGTTAGACTTAGAGTTACGTTAGGGTTATGGTTAGGGTTACGCTAGGGTTAGGTTTAGGGGTTAATATATTTATTTAGTGTTAGTGATGTTGGAGGCCAGAGGTTTAGGGGTTAATAACTTTAGTATAGTGGCGGCGTCATTGGGGCGGCAGATTAGGGGTTAATAACCATAATGTAGGTGGTGGCGATGTTAAGGGCGGCAGATTAGGGGTTAATAAGTGTATTTCGGTGGTGGCAATGTTAGGGGCAGCAGATTAGGGGTTAATAACTGTATGTAGGTGGCAGCGATACCGGGAGCGCCAGATTAGGGGTTAATAGTTTAATTTAGGTGGCGGCGATGTTAAGGGCACCAGATTAGGGGTTAATAACATTATGTAGGTTGTGGCAATGTCGGGGGCAGCAGATTAGGGATGTTTAGACGTGGTTTTTATGTTAGGGTGTTAGGTTTAAACGTAACTTTTTCTTTCCCCATAGACATCAATGGGGCTGCGTTACGGAGCTTTTGTTTCCGCGATTGCAGGTGTTAGGCTTTTTTTTTGCCGGCTCTCCCCATTGATGTCTATGGGGAAATCATGCACAAGCACGTCAAAGCAGCGCTTGTATTTGGGTGAAGCATGGAGCTCAACGCCACCATATCGCCTGCGCAAGCCGGGTTTTTTCAAACCTGTAATAGCAGCTCTAAGAAAGGTGACCAATGAAAATAACGTACACGAAATTAGCGAGCAGCCATAGCGCCATAACTTGTAATCTAGCCAAGAGTAAGGAGACATATGGATAGTTTACAGTTCAACTATTAACCACTGTAGTCTAGTCTGTGTTATTAAACTAAAAGGTTATTATCAGTAGCATTAGTTTTAAATATCTTGTAAAGAAGGATAGACTGAATATGTAGGACATAAAATATATCAAAGCTATTTAGTTCTTTTATCATATAAACCTTTCATAGCAGTTGTGACCGCTTCCAAAGACACATTCTATAAAAGAAGTGGTATAATGATATTGGTCCAGGTTGCTCAGGCACCAAGATATTTAAAGGGACATTCAAATCATTTTTGTATATGCATAATAGAAATCAGGAAATAACTATCACATTACTTCATTGCAAAAGAACTGAATAAAAAAAATTAATTAATATTTTAAACTTTAATTTTGTTGGGTTTACTATTAATGGAAGTTGAGCATATGTATCTTATCTTCTTTGCTATGGTCAGTTATGGCCAGATTTAATTAAGCACCTGTATATATCAAAATCAATCATTACATAGCATGTAGTATGGTCAGATGAATAAAGATAGAATACACAATGGAAGTGCAACAATAGTGTATTATCTTTGAGGTTTATTTTTAAAGAGAAGCTATCAAACAGTTTGCACGTACATTGGTACTTGTATTGGAAGTGATGCTAAATCAGGCTATCTGGGTACATTTCTGCTGTAGAAGACATTCATTCATTTTTACTTAAAGGGACAGTCTACTCCAACATTTGTATTGTTTATAAAGATAGATAGCAAGTCAGTGATAGTCAGTGTGTTTCATATAGATACCACTGTGCTCACTCCTGTGGAGTTATGAATGAGTTGGCACTGAATGGCTAAAATGCAAGTCTGTAAATAGCACTGAAATAAGGGGGCAGTTTGCAGAGGCTTAGATACAAGGTAATCACAGAGGTAAAAAGTGTATAAATATAACTGTGTTTGTTTCATAAAACCTGGGGATGGGTTATAAAGGGATTATCTATCTTTTTAAACAATACAAACTCTGGAGTAGAATGTCCCTTTATGAAAATAGAAGCTGCTTTCTAGTAGTCTCACCATGTCAGTGCTGCTCTCCATGGTGCTAAAAGTATTCTTTATATTCAGAGATAGGAGACATATGGCTAGATTACATTACAACTATTAACCACTACTAGTAACATCAAAAACAACAGAATTTAATGGATATTTATAGAATTCTTTTTATCCATTTGGAATGTAGTCGAGTCTGTATTATTAACCTGAAATGTTATTATCATAAGCATTGGTTGTAAGGATCTTGTAACAAAGAATATATCATAAAAAGCTTTCATAGAAGTTGTAACGGCTTCCAAAGGTACATTCTATAAAAGGACTGATATAATGATAATGGTGCAGGTTACTCAGGCTCCAAAGTATTTAAAAAAAATGCATAATAGAAATCAGGAATAAACTGCCAAATAAATTAAGTGCAAAAGATCTGCATTCATAGAAATAAATTAACATTTTAACCTTTCGCTTTGTTAAAGAGATAGGAAACACCAAAAGTTTATTTCTTGATTTGGATAGAACATACAATTTTAAACAACTTTCCAATTCACTTTTGTTATCAAATTTGCTTCATTATCTTGCTGTCCTTTGCTGAAGTAACAGTATGGTGCTACTGTCAGCTAGCTGAACACATCTAGTTAGCCAATCACAAGATACAAATGTGTGCAGGCACCAATCAGCAGTTAGCTCCCACTAGTGTAGGATATGTGCGTATTCTTTTTCAAGAAGGGATACCAAGAGAACAAAGCACATATGAATATATAAGTGAATTTAAAAGTGTCTTAAAATTACATCCTCCATCAGTTTATTTTTGACTTTCCTACCCCTTTAAGCTTGCTATTAATGCATCTTGAGTATATGTGCAGTATCCTATCCCCTTTGCTAGGCAAGTTATGTCCAGATGCAAATAAGCTCCTTCATTTATCAAATCAATATCAAGTATACAGCATATAGTAACATCAGATAAATTACCACACTTTAGAGTCTGCACTCCAGTCTTTGTGGGTAATATTATAGGAAATGTAGCTAAATAATTAACATATTTAACATAGTGCACATATTTTACTTTTTTATGTTAAATTAAGCATTTGTGGATATTTAAAGGGATAATAAACCCAATTTCTTTCTAATGACACGGTGAGTCCACAGATTATAATCAATTACTGTTGGGAATATCACTCCTGGCCAAATGGAGGAGGCAAAGAGCACCACAGCAGAGCTGTTAAGTATCACTTCCCTTTCCACAACCCCCAGTCATTCTCTTTGCCTACGTTAAAAGCAAGGAGGTGGTAAAGTTTAGGTGTCTAAAAGAAGATTCTTCAATCAAGATTTTATTATTTTAGAGCAAAGCAAGTTTGTTCTGTTCCTTCCTGGGGTTTAGCCATAGCCCATGTTGTCTCTTCAGTAGAGCAGTGGTGGCTTTTAAACAATTGGGACCTTGTGGGGTATAATCCTCACTGCGCCTCCCAAATAGTTGTTGCTGCCCTAACTTGAAAGCCTGAATAAGATTATTCAGTCTTTCTTCTTTTCCACAGGTCCATGTGAGGGAGAATGCCTCTCAAATCTAGTTAGCTGTCCTGCTGCCGGACGACCAGATACAGGTAAGGGCCCTTTTTGTCTTCTAAGGAGGGGGATGGTGCACTTTATAGACTCCTGCAGATTTTATGGGGACAAAATATATCCTGCTAGGATATTACTCATGGCAGTGTGCAGGCACTTAATGTGAGATGCGAGACGCTGTTCCCTCTTTTATGGTGATGAAGGTAATAACAGTTGCATGAGGCTTGTTTTGGTATAAGCAAATATACATTTTATGGGCTTATGTGTGATCCTCTTATGTTGTAGCGAGGGGTACAATTTATTATTTTTATTGTGAAGACGGCAGGGCCAGATATCTGAACCTCTAGGTCCTTGCTTAACTCAGAATAGACCTAGAGGTTTTGATAACAGGCAGCCTCGGTGTCTTATTTCTCAGTAAATAGCGAGTAATGCTTTATCTCGCATGAGACATTTTCTTTGTGTGTTTTAGCGTTGTTTGTGTCACAGCTGGTTAATGTGGTATTATATGCTACGAAATATTATAGCCGTTACGCTCAGTATAAGTTTAGCAGCATCAGTCTCCTTAAGGTGGATGCGCTGTTAGTTTTGCTAGCGTTTTAATTATACAATGCTTTGCAATGCATTTTTAATTGTCTGCAAGATCTTCCGCCATTACACATTTTTGTGGCGGGAAAAAATCCTATGAAGTGCTACGGTCCTCCTCCATTACATTTTTCTGTGGCTGGAAGAACTCTGCAGTATTCAGAATCAGTTGAGTCTATGTATTCTATTTGTCACTTATGCCTGGATAGGATCGGCAGCACATATGAACTGTGAGAATCCTATGGAGCGCTACGGTCCTCCGCCATTACTCATTTCCGTGGCGGGTAGGTCTCTGCTGTATGCAGACTAAGTGGATCAAGCGCTCGCATGTTAGAATCTAGTTGGTGAGCCAAGTGTCCCGTTTTCTGCTTTGAGGTGGATCGGCTTCTTCCTCACGGCCATTAATTCAGTATGTTGAATTTTGGAGATATAGTTTAGACACCTCAGTCAGTCTGGGGTGTAGGATGGCTTGTTCGTTGTGCTTGTGCTTACTAACTTTCCTTTTTTAAAGTGACAGTTTTAAATACATAATTAATTAAAGAATATATTTTTATTTCCATCATGACATATTCTGATATTCATGTTGGTATGTTAGGCACAAATTGTTTTCCCTATGCAATCTTTGCGTTTTTTTTATGACAGTTTTTTTTATTAAAGTGTCAGCTAGCTACCTAAGTGACAATATTTCACTTTTCAATTTTTAAATATTTCTGTCCTTGCCCTGTGCTCTTGTGGAAAAGAGCTCTGTTGGTTATTACACAATGGCTTACCTTCAGAAGGCGCAAGCAGTGTATGTGAATTGTTGGTTTGTTTTTTTAATTCTGCGCAAACAATATGCAATCATTTTTTTCTGTAATGTTTTCGCTTATCTCTTGATATAGAGATAGAGCATTGCCTCTAAACCCATTGTCTCCCAGGATGATGCTGTTTAGGCAGTGCCACAGCTTTCTCCTGTAATGTCCCTAGCCCCTATGGCGTTGTATGCAGTATCTGCGGTTCCTCTCAATCTCCTAGAGGAGTTATTTGCCTACAGAAATTTCTGCACAGGTATCTTCTGAGGTTCCTGTGGCATTATCTGCTTTTCCTATAATAAGGGATATCACAAGAAGACAATTAGAATTTCAGATAGTAGGGTTTCTGTCCGCTTGCTGCTATACAGGTTGTCTTTCCTCATAGGTATGATGAAAATACTTCGGTAGCCTCTGAGGGTGAAATCTCAGATTCGGACAGTACAATTCCTTTATCTGATGCTGAAGTGATATTCTTCAGATTTAAGCTTGATCACCTTTGTGTATGATTAAATGAGATTTTGGCTTCTATGGGCTACACCGATACGCCTATCGTTGTCAACCCCACGGAATTTCGTCAACTTCATAGTTGCTTGATGTTTCTTCTCTGTGGATATGTTTCCTGTTCCAGTCCATGCTTGGAGTTTTTATCCAGGTATGGGAGAAGTCAGGGTTTTCTTTTTCCCTGTCTTCTTAAAGGTGATTTAGCCAGGGTATAATGCCTTAAGTGGAAGAGGCCTTTTCTACTCGGGCTAGAGAATTTCGATCCCTATAGAGGATAGCTGCTCTATTTAGGATCAATGGACTTAGCTAAGGGCTTTTATGGAGGTTTGTATTTCCTCTGTGTCAAGTGCAGCATCTTATTGATGTGTCGCTTTGCCTGATTTCATTTGGGTGGAGTTCCCTTTGAAGAGAACCAGAACAGAATTAAGGCTCCTAAGCCAATTCCTTTATGTCTGATGTTTCCAGGCTAGTCATTAAGTCAGGGGCTAAGTTATCTGGCTTCACTGTGCTAGCCCGTGGAGCGTTGTGTAGCGAGTCAGTTTCATAATCTGAAGGCCGTGAGTTAGGCCTCTCACTTTCAAACTCCTTTTAGATTTTTCTTCTGAGCCCAGATTTCTGGTGTTTCCTTACAAGGGTAAGACCTTGTTTGATCCTGATCTAAGAGATGAAAGGTTTGCCTCCAATACGGAACTATGGGGAGGATGATGCTCTCTGATTTTCTTCAAACATGGGTATGACATGTCCCGAATAGATGGCAGACTTAGTGCCTCAAGTGTACTAAATAGAATCAAACCCTTACTCCCAGGCGCAGATTCCATCTCTCAGTTTTTATCTGCAGACCAGATAGCTGAGAGGATAGCCCAGTTTTGGATAGCCCAGTTTTGTGTATAGCAACAGGGTTGGATAGCCCAGTTTTGTGTATAGCAACAGGGTTTAGGGTTGTATTCATCCTGTTCAGGGTTCCCGGAAGAGTGGGAACTTTTTGTCCTAGCTTAGACCTTAAGTGTCTCAACTAGTTTTTCTCAGTGTTCCATCCTTCAAAATTAAATCCTTTGGTTCGATTCTTGCTTTGGTGTAAGAGGGTCAGTTTGTGATTATCATAGACCTGGAGGACGAGTATCTACAAGCTCCTGAGATTTGTCATTCTGTCAAACACTTTCAGTTTGACACCCTTCCTGGACAACATATTGGTTCAGGTGCAGTCCTTCCAACAAGCAGACTCTCATTCAGGGATTTTGTTGTCTTTTCTTCGTTCCCATGGATGGGAAGTGAATATGAAAAGAGTTTCCTTGTTCCAACTACAGAGGTAGTTTTTCTTAGAGACCATAATAGTTTCCCTATCCCTGAACCTTTTTCTGACAGAAGGTCAGAAAATAAAGGATTTTCCATTTGGCCTCTTTATACATTTCTATTAGGCCTTCAGTGGCTTAAGGTATGGTCTGATTGTCTTTTTGTTGGACATCGTCCTTTTGCTCGTCCAATCCAAGAGTTCTACTGTTATGCATGCTTGGTTAGTTATACGGGGTCCAGGTGAATCTGTCTTAGAAGACAGGCTTTCTCAGGAGAGTCAGGGTTCTTACCCTGGAGACCTGCCTGGATGATACTGCCACAATCGCCAGCCATTTGGGCTAGGGACTATGGACTTGGGAGGAGTTTGTTTTTCCATTCCTCTTGGAGTTTAGATCAATATGCAATGTGCTGTTGATCTGTTGTCCTTAACCCGGTTTATCAGGTTCTAGTTGGACAATTTTTTCTCAGTGGTTTGCATAAACCACCTGGGATTAACCTAGAGTGGGCGGATGCTCACTATTGCTGTTTTCCTTCTTTTTATTCCTGGAGGGAATGCTGGAAAATGACTTTTTGAGAAGTCAGACCTATTTGAGTCCTTCCTTCATCCAAACTTGTATTCGCTAAGGCTTTCTATTTGGTGTTTTGAACACTTAGTTTTGTCTATGCATGGCTTTTCTGCAGTGGTCTGTCTGACCTTGATTAAGGATCACAAGCCTGTTCCTGGTATTTTTCCATAGGGTATGATGTGAGTACCGTAGGGGGGAGATTCCAATGGGTTACTCTTGGAAGTAGAGTCAGGATCCTAGGATGTTCTCTTTTCTCCGGGAAGGTCTGGAGAAGGGTTGTCAGGGTCTGGCGGAGTCAAATTTCTGCATTTCTCTCATTACACGTTCCTGGCGGATGTTCCAGATGTGTATTCTTGTCAGGCCCTGGTTACTTCAGGCCTGTATTTTAGTCAGTTGTTCCTATTGGAACCTTTCCTTGTTTTGTTTTTTTTTAGTTTTTGCAATAGGCTCAGGTTGAGCCATTGCATTCCGCAGATATTTAATTTTTACCTTGAAAGGTTTTCTTTATTTCCACATTCTATTCTGCTCGGAGAGTTTCGAATTCTCAGCTTGCAGTGTGATTCTCTTTATCTCATATTTCATTTGGATAAGGCAGTTCTTCGTTCCAGGTTTGTTTTTTCTTACTAAGGTGGTTTCGGACAGAAATATTAATCAGGAAATTGTTGTTCCTTTTCTCTGTCCTAATCCTCTCATGAGAATTGTCTATTACACAACTTAGACGTTATGCATGCTCTTAAAATCTACTTGCTGGTTACAAAGGACTTCGTCAGTCTTCTGCTTTCTTTGTTTGCTTTTCTGGGACTCGTAAAGGTCAAAAAGCTACTGCCACTTCTCTTTCTCTTTGGTTGAGAAGTATTATTCGTTTGGCATAGGAGACATGCTGAACAGCAGCCTCCTGAGAGAATTACTGCTCATTCTACCAGGGCAGTGTCTTCCTTGTGGGCCTTCAAGATGAGGTGACTGTTGATCAGATCTGACATTTTTGCCTCGGCCGAGGCGTCCTTTGGAAGAAAGGTTCTTCAAACAGTGGTGTCTTCTGTTTAGGTTACCTGTCTTATCCCCCCCTTATCATCCGTGTCCTCTAGCTTGGGTATTGATTCCCAACAGTAATTGATGATGATCCGTGGACTCCACCGTGTCATTAGAAAGAAAATAAAAAATTATGCTTATCTGATAAATTTATTTATTTCTTGACACTGTGAGTCCACGGCCCTCCCTGTTTTTCAGACAGTTTTTTTTTTTATATAAACCTCAGACACCTCTGCACCTTGTGTTGTTTCCTTTCTCTCCTTTTCCTTCGGTCAAATGACTTAGGGATGTGGGAAGGGAAGTTATATTTAACAGCTCTGCTGTGGTGCTCTTTGCCTCCTTCTGCTGGCCAGGAGTGTTATTCCCAACAGTAATTGATGATGATCTGTGGACTCACCGTGTTAAGAAATAAATAAATTTATCAGGTAAGCATAAATTTTTCTTTTTTTTTCTTTCATGGTTCAGATAGAGCAGCAATTTTAAGCAACTTTCTAATTTACTCCTATAATCAAATTTTCTTCGTTCTCTTAGTAAGCTTAGGAGCCGGCCCATTTTTGGTTCAGAACCCTGGGTAGTGCATGCTAATTGGTGGCTACATTTAGTTAGCTCCCAGTAGTGCATTGCTGCTCTTTCAATAAAAGCATACCAAAAGAATGCAGCAAAATTTATAATAGAAGTAAATTGGAAAGTTGTAAAACAATGGTATGTTCTATCTGAATCATGAAATCTATCATACAGTTTATATCATGCTAGTTGTTTTTGTTTTAATTATGTAACTTTAGTATTATAAAGTATCATAACATCAAGGAAATGTTTTAAGAATAGATTATTTTACTTCACCTGTGAAATATATTTCAATTTTAGCAATGGGCTGCAGCCGTATATGGCAGTGGATGGAATAATAGAACACTTTGATGATTAAAAAGAGAATACGTAAAACAGATTAATTCCTGAAATACACGCATATCCTCTGCTTAGCACTACATGCAAACCATTTAGTCATTCTTTTGTTATCATTTCTCTTGCAGATAATTGCCTTTGATGAATTAAGGACAGACTTCAAAAGCCCAATAGATCAATGTAATCCAGGACATGCGGTGAGTAGCCTCCAACTTTTTACTCAGTAGGTGTTTCACAGAGGAAACTTTTACAGTATTTGGAATGCAGGGTAAGTGATCAGAGGAAACACAATATTATAATAATGTGTTTAATTTTATTCAGGTATTGATCAAATAAACATCAAAATTAGAAAAGTCTGTAAATAATATAAGATGATACATTGATATAGAGAGGTGGTGCACAGACCATGATGAAAATGTATCCAGTGTATTGTACTGCTACTGTGGTTCTGCAAGTGAGGAAATCTGAAACACAGGGGAGGAACTACCATTAGCGCAGCAGGTGCAGTAGAACCAGAGCCCGTAGTAACTAGTCTGTACATAGGTGGATGCAAAATGTGTACAATCCTAATGCATGGGAGCCGTTTATAAGTGCGGGTTGCATATCTATCCTCATTACAGAGAGCAGCATGTATGTTATTGGTATTGATTAATACTACTACCTTGGGGGGGGGGGGTCCAAAAAAATGACACTAGGGCCCTCTGTTGAGTAAGTCCTCTACTGTTAAAACATTTAAGTATGAAATATAGATTTTTTCTGTAAAGTTTTGAAGGAGTATTGTGGTGCTTGTGTCCTTTATTTAGGAATTCTATGCACTGCGAGTTAAACGTTTATGACAAAAATGTGGTGCCATTATGTGCGGAGGCAGAGCTTAAAGGTAAAGGGACATTACAGCCAAAATTGGAATCCATATGGATCCATTTCAGTTTTGTATAGAAGCATTTTTGTAATATACATGAATAAGCAAAAATGCTTCTAATAAAAGCTATAGCTGTTTCAAATATGTATTTAAGTATGCATCGTGCACCAGCATTTTAAACACAACTCTTGCTCAGATAGCCTAAGGTGTCTGTACCAACTGGTAATGACTCAATTAGTTAATTGCTGACATAATACAAGACCCACTTGTTCTATGAGCAGCTGCAGTATTTACAATTCTGATGCACTGAGAATATCTAGCTATGCTTCACATGCACGTGCAGAGAAAAATGTTAACTTTTACTAAAAGCATTTTTGCTAATACATGTTTATTGCAAATATGTTTCTATTCAGATATGTAATTCATCTGTGCATTTAAATTTTGACTGGAATGTCCCTTTAACTCACAACTTGTGCATGTGACAAAGGGCGTGTACAAATCATTATTAATTACTTAATTTTAAAGCTTTTCAAGCTGTTTTTACTACTAAATGTTTGTTTTATGAACAGGTTTTATTCAATATAGGCAAGTAAGGTAGATGTCATCCACAGAAATTGTTCCGGTAGGGAGCAAAAAGTTTAAGTTTCATGTGAGTTAAGCTTTTAAACATTTTTTTCATTAAATTTATTATTATTATACTTTATTTATGAAGCGCCAACATATTCCGCAGCGCTGTCCATGGATACAATTCATTTAAATAAAACAACATAAGACTTGTAAGAGACAGAACAAAATTTACAAACACATACAGGAGGAATTGAGGGCCCTATTCCCATGGGTACTTACAATCTAGAAGGGTAGGAGGTTGAGAAACAGGAGGTGAGGACTGCAAGATTGAGAAAGATGTTAAATGCAGAGTTAGATGAGGGAAATGTTAGGTAAGTGAAATTAATTTATTATTGATTTGGGTGGTAAGCTTCCCTGAATAGAAAAGTCTTGAGGGAGCATTTAAAGGAAGAAATATTAGGGCAAAGCCTGACAGCACGAGGGAGAGTGTTTCAGAGGGTAGGTGCTGCACAACAGAAGTCCTGCAATCTAGCATGAGAAGAGGTGATAGTCGCGGATGTAAGGAGCAGGTCATTGTTGGATCTTAGTGGGTGGTCTGGAGTATACTTGTTTATTAGAGAGGTAGGTAGAGGGGAGCGGCGTTGGTGAGAACTTTGTTTGTAAGGGTGAGAATTTTTTATTTAATTCTGCTGTGAATGGGGAGCCAATGAAGGGACTCGCAGAGAGGTGCAGCAGATACAGAGCAACGGGAAAGGTGGATCAGCCTGGCAGAGGCATTTAGGATGGATTGAAGGGGGGAGAGGCGGGAAAGAGGAAGGTCAGCGAGTAGGTTATTGCAGTAGCCAAGTTGGGAAATAGCAAGGGAGTGGATTTTTTGCTTTGTGGTGTTAGCGCTCAGAAAAGGGTGAATCTTGGAAATATTGTGTAGATGGTTGCGGCAGGATGTAGAAAGTGATTGGATAGATTTAAGTCAAGTCTAACTCAGAGGCAGTGGACTTGGGGCGATGGGGAAATGGTGATGCCGTCAACAGGGATAGAGAAGTCAGAAGTCGGCATAGAGCTTGAGGGGGGATAAGAAGGAGCTCAGTCTTGGACATTTTAATCTTTAGGTGGTGAGAGGCCATCCAGGAAGAAATACCAGATGAGCAGTTGCTGACATGAGAAAGGACAGAGGGAGAGAGAGCAGGGGTGGAGTGGTAGATCTCGGTGTCATCAGCATAGAGGTGATATTTGAAGCCATAACTGTTGATAAGTTTACCCAGCGATGAAAGTATAGATGGAGAAGAGTAGAGGACCCAGAATTGATCCTTAATGTACTCCAACAGACAGAGGCATAGAAGAGGAGGAGTCGCCTGCAAATGACACAGAAAAAGACCTGTGAGAAAGATAGGAGTGAATCCAGGAAGAGCAGTGTCACAGAGGCCAAAAGACCTAAGGGTCTGTAGGAGGAGGGGGTGGTCAACTGTGTCGAAGGCAGCTGAGAGGTCAAGTAAGATGAGTATAGAGTAGTGGCCAATATTTTTAGCAGAAAGAAGATCGTTAGTAACCTTGGTATGGGCAGTCTCAGTTGAGTGTTTGGGGTAGAATCTAGATTGCAGGGGGTCAAGCAAAGAGTTGGTGGACAGGAAGTGGGTTAGGTGATTTTAAACTAGCTTTTCAAGAAGTTTTGATGTTAGTGGAAGCAGTGATATGGGGCGGTAGCTTTCAGGAGAATTAGGGTCGAGGGAGGGTTTTTTGAGCATTGGAGTGACATTTGTGTGTATGAAAGAAGATGGAAATGAGCCGGTAGAGAGAGATAGGTTGAAGATGTGAGTAAGAGCAGAAGTAAGGGTGGAAGACAGGGACGGTATTAGATGGGAAGGGATAGGGTCGAACGGGCAGGTAGTGAGGCGTGAGGAAGATAGTAAGGAAGAAACTTCATTCTCAGTGGCTGGATGGAAGATGCAGAGGGTGGCAGAGGGAATAACTGGGCCTGTTGTTGGAATATTGCAGGTTGGTGTTGGGATGTTGCTTCGGATAGTACGTGTTTTGCTTAAAAAGTAGTCTGCCAAATCTTGAGCACCAAAGACAGATGTTTTTAGCAGCTCCCGTTTTTTTGTTTGAAACAGGAGAGTTGTAAAATGAGCTGAATATCATTTCAAAAGGGCTTGCTCAATGGCATAACAAGTGACTAAAGTGTGTGCTTATGTTTGTATTTGTAGTGAAAGTTCCAGGGGGGTATTGGATCACTCCTACAAACGTACCCTTTCTAGGGAATAGCTGTCTATTAGTTGCTCTTATATTCCCACCTATGTTGTCAAAGCAATATAAAGTCTGTGGATAAGGAGAACCCCCTGTGGGTGGGCTTTGCTCACTATCATGTAGATACACTTTCCTATTAGAATGAGGATTCTTTTTAAAAATGGCTAACAAATGTGGTATAAATGTGGATTTATTTATTTTCATTTAGTGAGTTTTTTAGATGCCTTTTTTGTTTTCTTACAGCGGGAACGGCTTAGAAATATTGAACGGATTTGCTATCTGCTCAGGAAGGTAAGTACTATCATTTCCCTATATTTAACTTAATTTACTGCAACTGAATGGATTCTGATACTAAGGGGCCTATTTATTAAGCTCCGTATGGAGCTTGATGCCCCGTGTTTCTGGCGAGCCTTTAGTTATGAAGCAGCGGTCTAAAGACTGCTGCTTCATAACCTGTCCGCCTGCTCTGAGGCGGCGGACATACAACGCCGAAAATCAACCCAATCCAATATGATCGGGTTGATTGACACACCCTGCTAGCGGAATCTGCAAAGGGCGGTATTGCATCAGCAGTTCACAAGAACTGCTGGTGCAATGATAAATGCCAACAGCGTATGCTGTCTGCATTTATCGATGTGCGGCGGACATGATTTGCTATAGCGGATCATGTCTGTCCGCACCATGTTAAATTGACCCCATATACGTTATTATCCTGTATATTTCCAGTGATGTAATTTCATCATTCACAATGTATGAAATAAATGCTCCATAGCTAAAGCTTAAATGGACAGTCTAATTTAAAATGTTTATTGTTTAAAAAGATAGATAATCCCTTTATTACCCAATACCCAGTTTTGCATAACTAATATTGTTATATTAATATACTTTTTACCTCTGTGATTACCTTGTATCTAAACTTCTGCTGACTGTGCCCTTATCTCAGTGAACATTTGAATTTCAGCCAATTAGTGCTGACTCATGCATAATTCAACGGGAGTGAAAACAATGTTATCTGTGTGGCACACATGAACTAGCACTGTCTAGCTCTGAAAAGCTAATAAAATGCCCTGAGATATGAGGCAGCATTCAAGGGCTTAGTAATCAGCCTATGAACCTACCTAGGTTTAGGTTTCAACAAAGAATACCAAGAGAACAAAGCAAATTAAATGATAAAAATAAATTGGAAAGTTGTTTAAAATTGCATGCCCTATCTGAATCATGAAATTGTTATTTTTACTTTACTGTTCCTTTAAGTTTATATGTAACAGGAATGGCATTTATAATTTTTTTCAGCCAGACACAGATATACTTTTGGTACAGAAACATATTTTTGGCAAACCCAACCAGGCCTATGGCTAAGGCAGCAAGATTTGAAGGGGTAATAGATTTTGAGGGGTAGTTATGTGACATGATCCTTTCCCACATCTATGCTCACCAAAGCCTATATTACAACTAGAGTGCGATTGTTAATGCTCTACGTGTTTTATTTTGATCTTAGCCTTGTGCACAAACAATAATGCTCCAGGTATTACAAGTTACACTAAATTTAGTGTGGTGCCCCAATGAAATCTGTTGTCTGAGGTAAATAACGCCTCAATACTTTCTTTCATGAGAGCAAAAATGCAAGCGGGTTTGAAGCACAATTTACATAGTAAGCATGCTTATAAGTGTTGCGAACACTATAATATTTAATTATTGCAGAGTAATTGACATATGATCTGTCACCTTGTACTCCATAATGAGACATTATGATTGAGAAACTACTGGTAAATAAGGTGTAGTATATGTGAGACTTTGCTCCGTAATTATAACAAAATAGTGGGTATTTTAGTAACGACAAAATGTTCTTATTTGGATACTTTGTATCCTTACTTTGTTATATATGTTGCTATGACTCACAAATAGTTGCAGCAGCTGTAACCAAATGCTGCTGTTGTCCGTCCGAAATTCTGCGGTACTGTATAGTGACACGCTCCTTGCGTGTGGGCAGCCTTGTAAACTGCAGCTCTTAGTCTCCGGTATAGGACTTACCACTCCCTCCGTGGAGAAGTGACCGGCTGAGGCACGCCGCTCCTTGCGTGTGAGTGACCTGTCGGACTGTAGCCTTCGGCCTCCGATACTCACAGCTCCCTGCTTGTAAATAGTTGACTGGATCCTCGTTGATAGCCTCGCAATCAGAGGCAATACTGAAGATTGAATGGACACCCGCTCTTAGCGTGATATACGCGCGGGCAATTACTAGGTACATAGTGAGTTTGGGTTCTGGTAAACGAGCAACTTCTTACTTCTACGCGTTTCACCCGTATGTCTGGGCTTTTTCAAGATGTCAGTTGCTGCCAGAACATCGTTTTTTAAAATCCGTTGCTTACTTCTCATTGGTTATTCTGTGTCTGGTAATTATTTCTTAAGGTAGATCTCTCAGGTGAATGTCTCTTAAGGTGGAATCACATAATAATGTGTTAATATATTATTTTGTAGATCTTATTCTCAGTGTCTTCTCATTATATCTCATTCTTTAGCAATAATGTGATGTATGATCGATTTTTATAAAAAATTAATATGATGAATAGTAAATTTGATAATGATCTTTTATAAAAAATTCCAAATGAATAGTAAATTAAAAATTAAAAATTGGAGATTGTATGCTATCTCAGGGTGGTAATTCCAAAGGGTGGTATTCCGTTTTTCCATCAATATTCTAATAACCATATTTCGTGGAATTGCTACATATATATACTAAATTGTATTATTACTATTATTACGACTCTGATTTTGGATGCAATTTATTTGATCCATAATAATATAATAAGCTCCTTATTGTAAACTGTTGTTCCGTTGCTACTCTTTAAGGTATACATGATTTGTATTCCTATAAATAAATATATTATTTATCAAAGAGTTATGTCATTATCCTCATATGATTCCCCATATTACAAATAGATAATAGAAGTTATGTGTAAATTTAAATTTAAATCTAAAGGGTTTATACTACCAAAAAGGGAGATAAATCCATCTCTGAATTTAAACCTCTAGGATAGAGGGTATCCAATTTATATATTAATTCTGATTCTTTTTTAAGGAGTTTAGCCTCAAAATCTCCCCCCCCTCCAATCTCCTCTAACTATACAGATCCCTCAAAACTTAAAATGTTGCAAGTTATTGTTATGAATTTCCCTGAAATGTTTATATAAATGGGTGTCGAGATTACCCTTATCAATGTTACATAAATGTTCTCGGATCCTGTCTCGTAACATTCGGGTGGTCTCTCCGATATAGATTAAATTACAAGAGCATTTGATAAGATATATGACCCCTTTATTTGAACATCTGATAATGTCTTTTATAGCAAAATCCTCTCCTATTCCTTCTATATGTACAGAGCTACTTTTATTACTATATCTACACGCTCTACATAAATGGCAGGGGAAAAAACCTTTAAGGGAATGGCCTTTTAGATCTTTATCTACCAGGATTTTATTCTCCTTCTTTAATTCACTTGGTGCTAAAATTTGTTTAAGATTTCTCGCTTTTTTAAATATAATTTTAGGTTTATGGGCTAATAGATCTCCTATTATGGGATCCTTTTTGATTATGTGCCAGTGTTTATTGACTATTTTTCTTATTAATTGATGGTTTTCACTATAATCTGTGATGAGGGCTATGTCATATTCTTTCTTTTCCACAGAGTTAGTTAATATATCTTTATTTCTATATTGTAAAAGTGAACTTCTTTCTGTTGTACTTGCTCTATTGATGGCTCCTTCAATTTCTTGTTCTGAGTATCCTCTATCATAGAATCTTTGTTGTAAAACTTTAACTTGAGTTTCGAAGTCTGTATGTTTGGAACAGTTTTTTCTAATTCTAAGAAACTGTCCAGTTGGTATGTTCCCTTTCCATTTTTCATGGTGGCAGCTCTTCTTATGTATGTAGTTATTACAATCTACTTTTTTGAAGAATGTTCTCGTTTCTAGATTACCTTCTTCTACATATATTTCTAGATCTAAGAATGAAATGGATGTTCTACTGTACTCATAAGTGAAGTGTAAGCCTCTATCATTAATATTCATTGTTTCAAAGAATAGCTTCAATTTCTCTTCAGAGCCTCTCCACACAATAAGAATTGAAGCTATTCTTTGAAACAATGAATATTAATGAAAGAGGCTTACACTTCACTTATGAGTACAGTAGAACATCCATTTCATTCTTAGATCTAGAAATATATGTAGAAGAAGGTAATCTAGAAACGAGAACATTCTTCAAAAAAGTAGATTGTAATAACTACATACATAAGAAGAGCTGCCACCATGAAAAATGGAAAGGGAACATACCAACTGGACAGTTTCTTAGAATTAGAAAAAACTGTTCCAAACATACAGACTTCGAAACTCAAGTTAAAGTTTTACAACAAAGATTCTATGATAGAGGATACTCAGAACAAGAAATTGAAGGAGCCATCAATAGAGCAAGTACAACAGAAAGAAGTTCACTTTTACAATATAGAAATAAAGATATATTAACTAACTCTGTGGAAAAGAAAGAATATGACATAGCCCTCATCACAGATTATAGTGAAAACCATCAATTAATAAGAAAAATAGTCAATAAACACTGGCACATAATCAAAAAGGATCCCATAATAGGAGATCTATTAGCCCATAAACCTAAAATTATATTTAAAAAAGCGAGAAATCTTAAACAAATTTTAGCACCAAGTGAATTAAAGAAGGAGAATAAAATCCTGGTAGATAAAGATCTAAAAGGCCATTCCCTTAAAGGTTTTTTCCCCTGCCATTTATGTAGAGCGTGTAGATATAGTAATAAAAGTAGCTCTGTACATATAGAAGGAATAGGAGAGGATTTTGCTATAAAAGACATTATCAGATGTTCAAATAAAGGGGTCATATATCTTATCAAATGCTCTTGTAATTTAATCTATATCGGAGAGACCACCCGAATGTTACGAGACAGGATCCGAGAACATTTATGTAACATTGATAAGGGTAATCTCGACACCCATTTATATAAACATTTCAGGGAAATTCATAACAATAACTTGCAACATTTTAAGTTTTGAGGGATCTGTATAGTTAGAGGAGATTGGAGGGGGGGGAGATTTTGAGGCTAAACTCCTTAAAAAAGAATCAGAATTAATATATAAATTGGATACCCTCTATCCTAGAGGTTTAAATTCAGAGATGGATTTATCTCCCTTTTTGGTAGTATAAACCCTTTAGATTTAAATTTAAATTTACACATAACTTCTATTATCTATTTGTAATATGGGGAATCATATGAGGGTAATGACATAACTCTTTGATAAATAATATATTTATCTATAGGAATACAAATCATGTATACCTTAAAGAGTAGCAACGGAACAACAGTTTACAATAAGGAGCTTATTATATTATTAAGGATCAAATAAATTGCATCCAAAATCAGAGTCGTAATAATAGTAATAATACAATTTAGTATATATTTGTAGCAATTCCATGAAATATGGTTATTAGAATATTGATGGAAAAACGGAATACCACCCTTTGGAATTACCACCCTGAGATAGCATACAATCTCCAATTTTTAATTTTTAATTTACTATTCATTTGGAATTTTTTATAAAAGGTCATTATCAAATTTACTATTCATCATATTCATTTTTATAAAAATCGATCATACATCACATTATTGCTAAAGAATGAGATATAATGAGAAGACACTGAGAATAAGATCTACAAAATAATATATTAACACATTATTATGTGATTCCACCTTAAGAGACATTCACCTGAGAGATCTACCTTAAGAAATAATTACCAGACACAGAATAACCAATGAGAAGTAAGCAACGGATTTTAAAAAACGATGTTCTGGCAGCAACTGACATCTTGAAAAAGCCCAGACATACGGGTGAAACGCGTAGAAGTAAGAAGTTGCTCGTTTACCAGAAGCCAAACTCACTAGGTACCTAGTAATTGCCCGCGCGTATATCACGCTAAGAGCAGGTGTCCATTCAATCTTCAGTATTGCCTCTGATTGCGAGGCTATCAACGAGGATCCAGTCAACTATTTACAAGCAGGGAGCTGTGAGTATCGGAGGCCGAAGGCTACAGTCCGACAGGTCACTCACACGCAAGGAGCGGCGTGCCTCAGCCGGTCACTTCTCCACGGAGGGAGTGGTGAGTCCTATACCGGAGACTAAGAGCTGCAGTTTACAAGGCTGCCCACACGCAAGGAGCGTGTCACTATACAGTCGCGCTGAATTTCGGACGGACAACAGCAGCATTTGGTTACAGCTGCTGCAACTATTTGTGAGTCATAGCAACATATATAACAAAGTAAGGATACAAAGTATCCAAATAAGAACATTTTGTCGTTACTAAAATACCCACTATTTTGTTATAATTACGGAGCAAAGTCTCACATATACTACACCTTATTAAACATAAGGGATTCTATCTGTTGAAGATCTACTATGGACTAAACAATATAGATGGTCTTTTATGCTCTGGAATATATATTGCTTTTTAAGTTTTATAAGCAATTTTAACACATTTTTTAAAAGCGCTTTATTATTATCATTTTTTCAGGGTGGTATTCCAAAAATTATAAGTTGAATATATCATGTCAAATACTTTATGTAATTGTTTTTATGATTTTATGTATTGCACCTCTAAATAGGGAACGTTCCCACCAGTAAATAATTTAAAACACTAATACTGTCTTTGGGATTTCTTACCTTTGCTATTTATTCCACATTTAGGAATCTAATTCGATTAGGTGTGTTAAGTATACCTAGCTTTTAGCGCCCTCTCATTCTACCATATTGTTTACACTTATTAACCCCTAATCTGCCGAGCGGACTGCACCGCTATTATAATAAAGTTATCAACCCCTAATCCGCCTCACTAACCCTATAATAAATAGTATTAACCCCTAATCTGCCCTCCCTAACATCGCCGACACCTAACTTCAAACATTAACCCATAATCTGCCGACTGGAGCTCACCACTATTTTAATAAATGTATTAACCCCTAAAGCTAAGTCTAACCCTAACACTAACACCCCCCTAAGTTAAATATAATTTAAATCTAATGAAATTAATTAACTCTTATTAAATAAATTATTCCTATTTAAAGCTAAATACTTACCTGTAAAATAAATCCTAATATAGCTACAATATAAATTATAATTATATTATAGCTATTTTAGGATTTATATTTATTTTACAGGTAACTTTGTATTTATTTTAACCAGGTACAATAGCTATTAAATAGGTAAGAACTATTTAATAGCTAAAATAGTTAAAATAATTACAAAATTACCTGTAAAATAAATCCTAACCTAAATTACAATTAAACCTAACACTAGACTATCAATAAATTAATTAAATACAATACCTACAATTATCTACAATTAAACCTAACACTACACTATCAATAAATGAATTAAATACAATATCTACAAATAAATACAATTAAATAAACTAACTAAAGTACAAAAAATAAAAAAGAACTAAGTTACAAAAAATAAAAAAATATTTACAAACATTAGAAAAATATTACAACAATTTTAAACTAATTACACCTACTCTAAGCCCCCTAATAAAATAACAAAGCCCCCCAAAATAAAAAAATGCCCTACCCTATTCTAAATTACAAAAGTTCAAAGCTCTTTTACCTTACCAGCCCTGAACAGGGCCCTTTGCGGGGCATGCCCCAAGAAATTCAGCTCTTTTGCCTGTAAAAAAACACATACAATACCCCCCCCAACATTACAACCCACCACCCACATACACCTAATCTAACCCAAACCCCCCTTAAATAAACCTAACACTAAGCCCCTGAAGATCTTCCTACCTTATCTTCACCTCACCGGGTATCACCGATCCGTCCTGGCTCCAAAATCTTCATCCAAGCCCAAGCGGGGGCTAGACATCCATCATCCGACGGCTGAAGAAGTCCAGAAGAGAGTCCAAAGTCTTCATCCTATCCGGAAAGAAGAGTAGATCCGGACCGGCAACCATCTTCTTCCAAGCGGCATCTTCTATCTTCATCCGATGAGGACCGGCTCCATCGTGAAGACCTCCAGCGCGGACCCATCTTCTTCCGACGACGTCCAACTGAAGAATGACGGTTCCTTTAAGGGACGTCATCCAAGATGGCGTCCCTCGAATTCCGATTCAGATTGAGCTCGCATTCTATTGGCTGATCGGAACAGCCAATAGAATGCAAGCTCAATCTGATTGGCTGATCGGATCAGCCAATCGGATTGAACTTGATTCTGATTGGCTGATTCCATCAGCCAATCAGAATTTTCCTACCTTAATTCCGATTGGCTGATAGAATCCTATCAGCCAATCGGAATTCGAGGGACGCCATCTTGGATGACGTCCCTTAAAGGAACCGTCATTCTTCAGTTGGACGTCGTCGGAAGAAGATGGGTCCGCGCTGGAGGTCTTCACGATGGAGCCGGTCCTCATCGGATGAAGATAGAAGATGCCGCTTGGAAGAAGATGGTTGCCGGTCCGGATCTACTCTTCTTCCCGGATAGGATGAAGACTTTGGACCCTCTTCTGGACTTCTTCAGCCGTCGGATGATGGATGTCTAGCCCCCGCTTGGGCTTGGATGAAGATTTTGGAGCCAGGACGGATCGGTGATACCCGGTGAGGTGAAGATAAGGTAGGAAGATCTTCAGGGGCTTAGTGTTAGGTTTATTTAAGGGGGGTTTGGGTTAGATTAGGGGTATATGGGTGGTGGGTTGTAATGTTGGGGGGGGGGTATTGTATGTGTTTTTTTACAGGCAAAAGAGCTGAATTTCTTGGGGCATGCCCCGCAAAGGGCCCTGTTCAGGGCTGGTAAGGTAAAAGAGCTTTGAACTTTTGTAATTTAGAATAGGGTAGGGCATTTTTTTATTTTGGGGGGCTTTGTTATTTTATTAGGGGGCTTAGAGTAGGTGTAATTAGTTTAAAATTGTTGTAATATTTTTCTAATGTTTGTAAATATTTTTTTATTTTTTGTAACTTAGTTCTTTTTTATTTATTGTACTTTAGCTAGTTTATTTAATTGTATTTATTTGTAGATATTGTATTTAATTCATTTATTGATAGTGTAGTGTTAGGTTTAATTGTAGATAATTGTAGGTATTGTATTTAATTAATTTATTGATAGTCTAGTGTTAAGTTTAATTGTAATTTAGGTTAGGATTTATTTTACAGGTAATTTTGTAATTATTGTAACTATTTTATCTATTAAATAGTTCTTAACTATTTAATAGCTATTGTACCTGGTTAAAATAAATACAAAGTTACCTGTAAAATAAATATAAATCTTAAAATAGCTATAATATAATTATAATTTATATTGTAGCTATATTAGGGTTTATTTTACAGGTAAGTATTTATCTTTAAATAGCAATAATTTATTTAATAAGAGTTAATTTATTTCGTTAGATTTAAATTATATTTAATTTAGGGGGGTGTTAGGGTTAGGGTTAGACTTAGCTTTAGGGGTTAATCCATTTATTACAGTAGCGGCGAGATTCGGTCGGCAGATTAGGGGTTAATAATTGAAGTTAGGTGTCGGCGATGTTAGGGAGGGCAGATTAGGGGTTAATACTATTTATTATAGGGTTATTGAGGCGGGAGTGAGGCGGATTAGGGGTTAATAACTTTATTATAGTAGCGGTGCGGTCCGCTTGGCAGATTAGGGGTTAATAAGTGTAGGCAGGTGGAGGCGACGTTGAGGGGGGCAGATTAGGGGTTAATAAATATAATATAGGGGTCGGCGGTGTTAGGGGCAGCAGATTAGGGGTACATAAGTATAACGTAGGTGGCGGTCGGCAGATTAGGGGTTAAAAAAAATTAATCGAGTGGCGGCGATGTGGGGGGACCTCTGTTTAGGGGTACATAGGTAGTTTATGGGTGTTAGTGTACTTTAGAGCACAGTAGTTAAGAGCTTTATGAACCAGCGTTAGCCCAGAAAGCTCTTAACTACTGACTTTTTTCTGCGGCTGGAGTTTTGTCGTTAGAATTCTAACACTCACTTCAGACACGACTCTAAATACCGGAGTTAGAAAGATCCCATTGAAAAGATAGGATACGCAATTGACGTAAGGGGATCTGCGGTATGGAAAAGTCGCGGCTGAAAAGTGAGCGTTAGACCCTTTCCTGACTGACTCCAAATACCGGCGGTAGCCTAAAACCAGCGTTAGGAGCCTCTAACGCTGGTTTTCACGGCTACCGCCAAACTCTAAATCTAGGCCTAAATTTCTAATTGTCCAAAATAATAATTTCCAGGTCAAGTTCCACTTTTGTAAACTTTTAGGCCCCAGTTACCATAATCTTTCCTACTGACATTTTTTTTTCTTTATTATATTATACTTTTTTTTACAGACAATAATAGAGATTGAGTACATCTTCTTATCAAAATTCCATTATTTAACTTCTATTCAAAGAGTATAATACATTTAGTTAAGTTGAGTTCTTACACATCATTAGTTACTCTTTATAAAAAGAGGAATATATTACTCTTTTCAATGTATATATTTCTAAATATTACATATGCTGGTTCTGTTAAAGGAAAGAAACTAAAAACTAGAGAATAGACATAAGAAAATAAGAGGAGAAAAAAAAAAGAAAAAAAAAGGGTAGAGGGAGGAAAGAGGAACGTAAAAGGGGGAAGGAAGGTGCGAGAAAGATAAGAAGGGTAGAGAGGGTGAGGTATCGAGCTCTCTCCCTCCCATCCTTACCTCCTTCTCAGGTTCTCATTCCATTGGAATTCTATCTTTAGTTTATTAAGAAATTCCTCCCAGAAGAAATGTATCATATGAAAGATAGACCAACTATTCGATTTCATAATAGTTCTATAGTTCTGGCAATTAGCATCTCTCTATCAGGGGAACAAGTTTTCTTCCAATTTCTAGCTATGATGGATTTAACACTGTTAAGTATAATTATTATAAGTTTAGCTCTAATTTGGCAAATTCCCTTTATTGTCTTATTGAATAAAACTGTGAATATATCTAATTAAAAATCAGTTTTATTTAAGATGTGTTGAATGTAAAGGGTCGCTTCGGACCACACTTTTTTTTAATTGTGGGGCAATCCCACCATACATATTTCATGGTCCCTGTTGACCCACATCGTCTCCAGCATTGACTAGATGCATTGGGTTAGATACTATGTAGTCTAGCTGGAGGTAAATGCCATCTAAAAAGGATCTTATAATTAAGTTCCTGTATATTTAATGATATGGATTATTTTGCAGTATTAGAAAAAATGTGGAGCCCTTCTGGGGTTTTCAAGCTAGACCCTATTTCACCTTCCCATTTATGTACATATTTAAGATTTTTAGGGTCTTCGGGGGTAATTAAAAAATGTTAACTAAAAGAAATTGTACCCCGCTTAAGTGTTCCAAATAAGCAGTGTTTCTCAAAAAGGGTTAATTGTGTTGTGGGTGTTGCTCTATAAAATTTCTTATTGTAAGTATTTTAACCATTTTGAATAATTACCTCCTGCTAAGTTGGAAAGCTGTTGTTGGGGTTTTAATTTACCTTTATCTAAAAAAATGTACTAAGGGGATTGTTTCATATATATATGTTGGGAATTTTAATACTCTGGTATAAAGCCCCCTTGAAATTCAGTATTTACTGATATCGTAAGCAATGGCGATGGGAATGATGATATATTAGGATAATATGAGACATAATTGTGTCCCATTTTGTAACGGTATAATGTATCAGGGGGTATTGTTTTATATTAAGCAGTCTACTTTTTGTTGGACTCCAGCAGATTTTTAATTGGCTGAAATTTAAGTAGATTAGATTCTAATGATATCCAAGCTTTATTAGCAGTATTTATGTGCCATTATATAATTCCTTGTTGCACCACTGCTTTATAGTATTTCTGGATGGCTGGAACACCAAGGCCTCAGTTTTTCTTAGGGATACATAAGGTGGTAGATTTTTTTTTCTAGGCTTAATCTTGTTCCATAAAAAAGAGTTAATTATTCTTTGAAGATTAAAACAAAAAGTATTAGGCAGTTCAACAGGGACTGTTTGTAAGATATATAATATACGAGGGAGAATAGTCATCTTTATTGCATGAATATGACCAAGCCATGATAGTGGTTTTTGTTTCCAGGTATGTAAATCCTGCTGAATAGTTGTGAATAATTTTAAATAATTTTCTGAAAAAAGATGTGAATCCTCCGGGGTAAGATATACCCAAAGGTATATTAATGCTTTATCATTCCATTTATATGGGCTGTTAACTTTACAAATGTTAAGTGTATGTGGGGCAATAGAGGTACTTATAGCTTCCAATTGACATTTTTAAGAAGAGGTACTACATTAGCTATTCTCTAATCATCCATAACAACACTTGTCAATTGTGATTTATTTAGCAGATCAGCTAATGGAGCAGCTAGCCCAGATTGAAGTTCCTTTAAAACCAATGGATGAATATTATCTAGACCCACAAACCTTTTTAATTGTATTATTGATAAAGCCAATAAAACCTCATCCTTTGAAAAAAGATTACACTAAGCCTATTTCTATTTATAGTGGCATTCCCTAACGGAGTTGTTCTAAAGATTGTGAAGATGGAAACAATTATTGAGACAGTCTGCTATTTGTTTATCTCCTTCCATCACTCGACCATCATCTGGTTTGAGTCTGTCTAGCCCTTAGTTTTCTTCTTTAAATGATATATAGGGTTATATATAGGGTTTATGTTATATTCCCTTTTGCATGAGCTTTAGCCTTCCTAATTAACTACCTTCTCTTCTTTTTTTTTTTGGTTGTAGACTCTACATTTCCATGTCATCATCTGACTAAGAGCTCGCTTCCATTGAGCCGTTAAAAATGGAGCCGTAAGCTACTGAAGCGGCCGACAGCTAAAAGTAATTTACGGCTCCATTTTAGTAAAAGGTTTCCATTGAAATATTTTGTTCATTGCGTGCAATCACTCTTTTCGTGTAGCTGTAAGTTAACGTTGTGTTTCTTGAAAATCAATTAGTTGCTAAGGTAACCCGACCTTACTCTATAGAATTTACGTTTAACGTCTGTGCTCCTTACCTGTGATCACCTCTCAAGAAAAATAAAGATACACTTATTTATAATACATATTTTTTAACAATAATCCAATACTATTTTTTTATATAATTGTATTTACCACTACATAAATAGAAGTAATATGTATTGCTGCCCTAGGCATAGGTCTAGCTTGAATTCTGTAGATATGTTCTTGCATATATTATTATATTTACATATATACTGATATTTCTATTAGAATATAAGTTCAACTATTCCTTTACATGAGACAACAATACTTATAACAATTTATTCCTACATTAAAACACTGGCATTATTTGCAAGTTTTATCATTTCAATAGAAAATAGGTCTCAAAAAGCACAATTTTCCTCTTTTACACCTAGTTGAGCTGGGTGTAATATTTCTCAATGTATCAACAGCCTCCGACAGTGTATTAACGGTTTGCGCTTTCATTGGAAACCTGGTATAATTTATCGATTAACGGCTTCTATTATTTTCTATGGGACGCAAAGATTTTTTCGGCAGCCAAAGTCCGGCTGCCGATACTGAGGTATAACGCGTCATTGGAAAGAGTCGATAAACGAAATTGCTTCCGACAGCATATTTATCAGTTTGCGAGTGCACGCAAACAGAATTACGCCTCAATGGAAACAAGTCCTAAGTTTGTTTCTTTGGTTGTGAAGCAAATCAGTGGCGTCACTAGGGTTGGTGTCACCCGGTGCGGTAAGTTATGGTGTCACCCCCCCCCAGAAAGCAGACACACACAAAAACACAGGCAAACGCACATACAAACACTCAGACACACTTAAAACATACTCAGATGCACACACAAACACTCGGAAACACACTCAGACACACATACAAAAACACACACACAAAAACACTGAGACACACACACACACAAAAACTCAGACACACACATACAAAATATGTAAACTGCACTGCATTAATTATAAAGCTCATGCCTAGAGCTGCTCCCTGGCTCAGCAGAGCATCAAATGAAACATAAACAGAGCACTCTAAAAATAAATCACTAAAGAAAAGTTTTAGGTGCAAACTATGAAAATTCTGCTCTCTGACTCTGTTCCAAGTCCGTCAGTGCACAGCCCCGGGCCGCGTGCCTACCACTTCTTATGGCCAATCACCTCTGCACTCTGCCCACCCCCAGACCCCCGCCCGCCCTCCTACCTGTTCAGTGTGCACTTAGTGTACCGTAACCGTAATGGTCTGGTGGGCATCATACGTGGCTCCTTCACTATAAAGACAGTGTCAAACAGTCATGCGGTCAGGTGCCAGGCATCCCCTCATGATTTGCCAGTTCCCGTTTAGAGAGACAGCACAGCAGTGAGTGACTCCACTGCTCCACATGTCACTGAGCAGTGAGCACAGATAGGCAGGCAGGTTTAGGCTAGCAGCGCAACTTTGCAAGCCCCACGGCATGCCCACAACATTCATAGCGAAATTGAGCAGGGGAGAAGCAAAGTACAAACAAGCAAAAGCAACCGGGAAAACTATTTGTTGAAATTGCAGCACTGGCTCAAGGGGCAAACAAATTGTGTGTCTACATCTTCCCCAGTCCCACCAATGTTCACAAATGCCAGCCCCTCTAATAAAAAAAATCTATGCATCTCAACATTGTATTTCTTTGAATTTCAATAAAATTAAAAAAAAAAAAAAAAATTTTTTGGTGTCACCCCCTGGTGGGTGTCACCCGGGTGCGGCCCGCCCCCCCCTAGTGACGCCACTGAAGCAAATATAGGATAACAGTTTTGGGGTCGGGGGTGTGGGGGCAGCAGAATTACTAGTGCCTAGGGCACCACAAATGTTACATACCCCACTGCTTTGTTATGCATTGAAAACTGTTGTCTGATGATTCTTTCTGCTCCTATTGCACAAGCACAGTTTTTGCATTGTATCCATTTACTGTTTATACCAACATAACTACTCATTTTCTATACAATTTTACTACAGTCAATACAAAGTAATGTGATGCAGGCACTAGCTGAACTTAAGCTGGGAAAGTGGTGATCTGTGTCCTTGGATTCTGTGGTCACCGTGTATGGTTTGAGCTATAGTAATATTTCAAGATACAGAACTTTCTAGGGCAGACCACTGGGATCTGCAAAGTTAGCTTTATGCTCTCTTTATCAATTATTCTTATTCATTATGGAGGATGTTTATCAAGTGCTGCAAACCCTGCTAGCAGAATTTGAAGAGGTTATGCTTCAGAGATTTGACTGCCTGATGCAGATAATCAAGTCTGAGAACATATAGGAAAAGCCCCTATGCAACCACTAACTGGAGTAGCGGAACCTATGGTGTGACAGAGGCCCATTTCCTGTTGTATAGAGCCAGTACGGATGATCCCCCCTTATATCTATCTGTGAATAAAGATGTATTGAATCCTCTGTTGTTCTTTGCCTTGAGGGATGCAGCTGAACCTTGGAAGATGAGAATAGCTTGCTATTTTTTTCCCGGATCACAAAGATGCGTCACATCTGCTCAGTTATCAGAGCTTTGTTTTGGGTGGGCTATTGGGATTGGCTTGCATGTTTGATGGAACCTTTTCCTGAACTAAAGAGACACAAGTTTCCGGACCAACACTGATGTTTTGTAGTGTTTGGAGATGGCCTGTTAGTATGGCTTGATCTGTGGTTTTAAGAAAGTCGGCAGACAGTGAGAGTATTGGTCGCTGAGACAGACCCAGCATGGATTAACCTATTGAAGTCTATCGGGACGCCTGTTTGTGTATGGTCTTCTACTGGCTATGTCTAACAATCTGTGTATGCTCCATAGATCTGTGTAAGATGTTGGGGGTTACCCTACATTGTTCTAGATTCATATTTATTTTTCAGTGCTTAACTTGATGAAGATAATGAGTATGTCTCTAATAATATGTTTAGTGCTGTTCATGACAATCCCTAATATGATGTATGTTAGCATTGCCTACTTATCATTTTGTAACTTAGGTGGCAATGTTTTTTTATCTTGTATTGCCATTACAGCATATTATTGTCCTAAGTAGAAACTTTTAGCATGTAATTATAATGATATTTTGAACTGCTTTAGCATTATACCTTATAGTGATCGATGTGGTTATTATGTGAATCCAGCGACCTATATTTAGACTTAGTTATTACAGACGTAGATATACCTATGTTTATACTTGTATTATATAGACAAATCTAAGTGTATTGTCAATGTTATTTTATAACCTTTTGGCAATTTCTCTATATTTGTAACCTCAATAAAAAAAAATGAAAAAAATAAAAATAAAATATTAAAACTAAAATATTTGTCCGCTATTTTTAATGCTCCTGCTCAAGCGTTAACTGCGCTAGAAGTAAACTTTCTTTCATGTAATTGGCAAGAGTCCATGAGCTAGTGACGTATGGGATATACAATCCTACCAGGAGGGGCAAAGTTTCCCAAACCTCAAAATGCCTATAAATAGACCCCTCACCACACCCACAATTCAGTTTTACAAACTTTGCCTCCCTATGGAGGTGGTGAAGTAAGGTTTTGCTTGATGTTCTTCTGTGATATGCGATTCTATGGTTTTCCTCATGGGAAATATTTTCATAGGTTCACTGTTATCGGTCGTAGAGATTCATCTCCTACCTCAGATCGACAATATATTCTCATATTCCATTACCTCTACTGATAACTGTTTCAGTACTGGTTTGGCTATCTGCTATATGTGGATGGGTGTCTTTCGGTAAGTTTGTTTTCATTACTTAAGACACTCTCAGCTATGGTTTGGCACTTTATGCATTAATATAAAGTTCTAAATATATGTATTGTACTTATATTTGCCATGAGTCAGGTTTATGTATATTTCCTTTTGCAGACTATCAGTTTCAAAATTGGGAAACATATTTAGGAAGTTCTTACCTGGGGTATAGTCTTTTCTTCAAATTGACTATTTTTCTCATTAAATTTCGCGGGCAAAATTAGGCTCGCAAGGTCGAAAAATGCTGATATTTATTGAGTCATTTTTGTCGCGAGAATTTTTTTGACGAGAAGGTACGTTCGCTGACGCAAATTCGCAATTTCCGGCGTCTTAGTTGACGCCAGGTTTCCTTGCACACGGTTGCGTCTGCCATGATGCGAGTTGTGTCATTTCCGGATGTTGTCAGCGCCAAAAAATGTTATTTTGCGTTGTGCATCATACTTGGCGCCAAATAATTTAATTATTTAAACCCCACTTCCTATATGCCTCTTGCCTTCAACATGCTAATCATTTTATCTGTGATGCTATTTTTGATATCATCAAAATTGATGTTAAATCTATGTCTTTAGCTATTTTAGCTAGTAGAGCTTTGTGGCTCAAATATTGGAATGCTGACATGGTATCTATGTCTAGATTACTATCTCTTTCTTTCCAAGGTAACAATTTATTTGGTTCTCAGTTGGATTCTATTATTTCGACTATCACTGGGGGGAAGGGAGTTTTTTTGCCTCAGGATAAAAGATCTAAGGCTAATTCTAAAGCTTCTAATCATTTTTGTTCTTTTCGACAGAATAAGGAACAGAAAGCCAATCCTTCACCAAAGAATCTGGTTCCAATTGGAAACCTTCTTCAAGTTGGAATAAATCCAAGTCTTTTAAGAAACCAAAGCCAGCCCCCAAGTCTGCATGAAGGTGCGGCCCTCATTCCAGCTCAGCTGGTGGGGGTCAGATTAACATTTTTCCAAAACATTTGGGCAGATTCTGTCCAAAATCAGTAGATTTATAGTATTGTCTCTCAAGAATATCGCAGAGGATTCAGAGTAAGACCTCCTGTGAGAAGATTTATTCTCTCATGTTCCAGCAAATCCAGTGAAGTCTCAGGCTTTTCTGAAGTGTGTTTCAGATCTAGAGCTTTCAGGGGTAATCAAACCAGTTCCGTTTCAGGAACAGGGTCTGGGGTTTTATTCAAATCTATTCATTGTCCCAAAGAAAGAAAATTCATTCAGGCCAGTTCTGGATCTGAAAATTTTGAATTGTTTTCTAAGAGTGCCAACTTTCAAAATGGTGATTATAAGGACTATTCTGCCTTTTGTTCAGCAAGGTCATTATATGTCCATAATAGACTTACAGGATGCATATCTTCATATTCCGATTCATCCAGTCCACTATCGGTTTATGAGATTCTCTTTTCTAGACAAGCATTACCAATTTGTCGCTCTTCCATTTGGCCTAGCAACAGCTCCAAAATTTTTTTGAAGGTTCTCAGTGCCCTACTCTCTGTAATCAGAGAACAGGGTATTGTGGTGTTTCCTTATTTGGACGATATTTTGGTACTAGCTCAGTATTTACATTCTGCCGAATCTCACACGAATCAACTAGTGTTGTATCTTCAAAGACATGGTTGGAGGATCAATTTATCGAAAAGTTCCTTGATTCCTCAGACAAGGGTCACCTTTTTAGGTTTCCAGATAGATTCAGTGTCCATGACTTTGTCTCTAACAGACAAGAGACGAATGAAATTGGTTTCAGCTTGTCTCAATCATTCCCTTCAATGGCTATGTGCATGAAAGTTTTAGGTCTCGTGACTGCAGCATTGGACACAATCCCCTTTGCTCGTTTTCATATGAGACCTCTTCAGCTTTGTATGCTGAATCAATGGTGCAGGGATTATACAAGGATATCACAATTAATATCCTTAAATCCCAATGTTTGACTCTCTCTGACTTGGTGGTTAGATCACCATTGTATAGTTCAAGGGGCTTCTTTTGTTCATCCAACCTGGACTGTAATTACAACAGATGCAAGTCTTTCAGGTTGGGGAGCTTTCTGGGGATCTCTGACAGCACAAGGGGTTTGGAAATATCAAGAGGTGAGGTTACCAATCAATATTTTAGAACTCCGTGCTATTTTCAGGGCTCTTCAGGTTTGGCCTCTGTTGAAGAGAGAACCATTCATTTGTTTTCAGACAGACAATATCACAACTATGACATATGTCAATCATCAGGGTGGGACTGTAAGGAGGTTAATTATCCCTTTAAGAAGCTCAGCTGCAGATTACTTCTTTTGCTATGAGTTAGTGGATACAGTATGTAATACACAGTTTATTTATAAAACAGAAGTAATAAACCTGGTTGTTGTTTGTGTCACTGAGGTTTTAGAATCCCCTTATATATATGAAGGGTATCTTTGTAGCAGTGAGTTTAATTATTATTGCAAGCAAGCAAGTATTATTATATAGAGTCTGTAACAAGTATGAAGTTGCACAGAATAATTAATCCCAGAGTTTCCGTTACTGAAGTTCAGGCTTTTGTAGTTATGTGATGAATATCAAAGGCTGTATTAATGAATACCTTGAATCATGCAGGATATATAGTTGGATATTACTTTTCTCCGGAATAATAATTACTTGGTATCAAAACAGTTCATCAATGCGTTTTTATTAAATGAGCGATGGTAATGTTACCTTATTTGTTCCTTGCTGAAATGAGGCTGACTTACACTGCAAACGGTTGCTCAGGTTCTGTCCCCGGCGTTTCCCTGCAGCGTGTGATGGCGGAAGCCTGTGTTGGGGGAGGGTTCAGCTTCAGTATATGGCTGTAGTACAGATGCCGATACGGTAACGAAACAAACTGACTGATTTACAAGGCAGAGACAGCAGTGGTGAGAGTTGTGATATCCTTATCACTTCGATGTAATTTAGTATAACTCTTCTGAGGTTTTGATGAATTGAGTTGCAGATTGATTGGAGTATTCAGCCACAGACGATGAAGTTGAATTTGTCCTTGTGAGACTGGAAAATAGTTAAACAGTGGATTTATCCCTTCTCAGGTGTATTTCAAGTTTAGCTCAGGTCTTCAAGAGTTTGTAGGTCAAACGAAAATTACTAAGCAGTGATTGCCAGGAAGTTGCAGGATTTTAACAGGAAAGCAACCAATAGGTGGAGAGAAAGGAACATTACTGCTTAAAGGTACAGTGTCCCTGACATGATCCCCCCCCTAAGGGAGCTGTTCCACAGCTACCGGATGAGGACGATCTGGGTGTCTCCGATGGAAAGCAGAAATCAATCTGGGAGCTTTGAGGTTTTAAGCAGGTTCCCAAGAGTCTTCATCTGATGAGAAGTTTTTCCAGCGTATCAAATACTGTAATTTGCCAGAGCGCATACAAGAGTCCAATATGGAATGAACCTCATACTCATTAGGGTCCAGAACAGTTGGAGGTGGAGGAAGTAAAGTGCTGGTGTCACGTAATTCTCCATAAGGCTTTAATAAAGATACATGTATGGTGGGATGGATCTTTAAATTATCAGGAAGTTCTAAAGTAACTGCATTTTGATTTACTATTCGTTTTATTGAATATGGTCCAATGTAAAGACTTGCCATCTTCTTACTGGGAATCTGTAGTCTAAGATTCTTTGTGGACAACCAAACTTTGTCTCCAATGGAATATGCTGGGGGTACCCTTCTACGAAGATCATAATACTTCTTTTGGACATCCTGGGCATCTTTGATATTTTGATGTATATAGTTAAAGTTATCCACAAGGGAGTTATGCAAATCGTCCACTAAAGGTGAATCAATGGTTTCTTGTGTAGATAATGTAAAAGTTGGATGGTACCCATAGTTCGCGTAAAAGGGAGTACGTTTTGTAGAGGAGTTGACAGAATTATTATAAGCAAACTCTGCCATTGAGAGGTAATCCATCCAGTCGTTTTGATGATAAGCACAAAAACATCTCAGGTACTGTTCCAACCACTGGTTAATTCGCTCTGCTTGGCCATTTGTCTGCGGATGAAAGGATGTAGAAAACCTGTGATCCATGTGTGTTAGTTTGCAGAGGTTGGTCCAAAAACGAGAGGTAAACTGGGAACCTCTGTCAGTTGTGAGAGTTGGTGGTATTCCATGTAGTCTGACTATATGGTGCAAAAAGAGTTGAGCTGTCTCTGATGAGGTTGGGAGTTTATGGTATGGCAGGAAATGTGCCATCTTGGTGAAAATATCCACAACAACAAAAATTGTAGTTTGACTTTTAGATATTGGTAAGTCCACAATAAAATCCATGGATAAATGTTGCCATGGTTTTGTAGGAACTGGAAGAGACATGAGCAATACATATGGAGGTTTTCTTTCAGATTTGGAAGTAGTGCAAATTAAACAGGTTTTAACATACTGGTGTATAGTTTTATCCATCTTGGGCCACCAGAAAGTTCTCTTAATAAGTTCTGATGTTCTTCGGAAGCCTGGATGACCAGAGAGTGGTGAGTCATGTAAAGTCTTCAGTATAGTCGATCTCATGCCTTGGGGTACATAAATTTTATCACCATGATATAGAACCCCGGATTTAGTTGTAAGAGTGGAATGCTCGGATGTGACATCTTTTCTGTCTTTGATTGTGTGTTCTTTGATTTGTGACATAAGGGATGACGTTAATCCAATAAATCTAAGGAGGTTAATTATCCCTTTAAGAAGCTCAGCTGCAGATTACTTCTTTTGCTATGAGTTAGTGGATACAGTATGTAATACACAGTTTATTTATAAAACAGAAGTAATAAACCTGGTTGTTGTTTGTGTCACTGAGGTTTTAGAATCCCCTTATATATATGAAGGGTATCTTTGTAGCAGTGAGTTTAATTATTATTGCAAGCAAGCAAGTATTATTATATAGAGTCTGTAACAAGTATGGAGTTGCACAGAATAATTAATCCCAGAGTTTCCGTTACTGAAGTTCAGGCTTTTGTAGTTATGTGATGAATATCAAAGGCTGTATTAATGAATACCTTGAATCATGCAGGATATATAGTTGGATATTACTTTTCTCCGGAATAATAATTACTTGGTATCAAAACAGTTCATCAATGCGTTTTTATTAAATGAGCGATGGTAATGTTACCTTATTTGTTCCTTGCTGAAATGAGGCTGACTTACACTGCAAACGGTTGCTTAGGTTCTGTCCCCGGCGTTTCCCTGCAGCGTGTGATGGCGGAAGCCTGTGTTGGGGGAGGGTTCAGCTTCAGTATATGGCTGTAGTACAGATGCCGATACGGTAACGAAACAAACTGACTGATTTACAAGGCAGAGACAGCAGTGGTGAGAGTTGTGATATCCTTATCACTTCGATGTAATTTAGTATAACTCTTCTGAGGTTTTGATGAATTGAGTTGCAGATTGATTGGAGTATTCAGCCACAGACGATGAAGTTGAATTTGTCCTTGTGAGACTGGAAAATAGTTAAACAGTGGATTTATCCCTTCTCAGGTGTATTTCAAGTTTAGCTCAGGTCTTCAAGAGTTTGTAGGTCAAACGAAAATTACTAAGCAGTGATTGCCAGGAAGTTGCAGGATTTTAACAGGAAAGCAACCAATAGGTGGAGAGAAAGGAACGTTACTGCTTAAAGGTACAGTGTCCCTGACAGGGACTCACAGTCCCCTAGCTATGAAAGAAGTATCTTGAATACTTTCTTGGGTGGAATCCAGCTCTTGTCTAATTTCTGCAGTACATATCCCAGGTGTAGACAATTGGGAAGCAGATTATCTCAGCCGTCAGACTTTACATCCAGGGGAGTGGTCTCTCCATCCAGATGTGTTTTTTCAGACTGATTAGATGTGGGGTCTTCCAGAAATTGATCTGATGGCTTCCCATCTAAACAAGAAACTTCCAAGGTACTTGTCCAGGTCCAGGGATCCTCAGGTGGAGTCGGTGGATGCGTTAGCAGTTCCTTGATTTTACCAACCTGCTTATATCTTCCCGCCTCTAGCTCTTCTTCCAAGAGTGATCTCCAAGATCATCATGGAACAATCATTTTCTTGTAGCACCAACATGGCCTCACAGGTTCTGGTATGCGGATCTTGTCCGGATGTCCAATTGCCAACCTTGGCCACATCTTTTAAGATCAGACCTTTTGTCTCAAGGACCGTTTTTCCATCAGGATCTCAAATCGTTAAATTTGAAGGTATGGGAATTGAACACTTAGTGCTTAGTCATAGAGGTTTCTCTGACTCAGTGATTGATACTATGTTACAGGCTCATAAATCTGTTTCTAGGAAGATTTATTTTCGAGTTTGGAAGACTTATATTTCATGGTGTTCTTCTCATAAATTCTCTTGGCATTCTTTTAGAATTCCTAGAATTTTACAGTTTCTTCAGGATGGTTTGGATAAAGGTTTGTCTGCAAGTTCCTTGAAGAGACAAATCTCTGCTCTTTCTGTTTTATTTCACAGAAAGATTGCTAAGCTTCCTGATATTCACTGTTTTGTACAGGCTTTGGTCCGTATAAAGTCTGTCATTAAATCAATCTCTCCTCCTTGGAGTATTAATTTGGTTTTGAAGGCTTTACAGGCTCCTCCTTTTGAGCCTATGCATTCTTTGGATAGTAAACTACTTTCTTGGAAAGTGTTGTTCCTTTTGGCTATCTCTTCTGCTAGAAGAGTTTCCGAATTATCTGCTCTTTCTTGTGAGTCTCCTTTTCTGACTCTTCAGTGGAGTACCACATCTTGGGTATTACTATCCCATACGTCGCTAGCTCATGGACTCTTGCCAATATGAAATAAATTAATTTATCAGGTAAGTTCTTACATAAATTATGTTTTTTGCATGTGTCGGGTTGTGCTCATATTACAAGTTGAAAGTTAAAAGTTATCTCTTGCATGCTAACCCAACACACGTAAAAAGCTTATTTCTCCCATAAAAGTCAATGGAGCAAAAAAAAGTGTGGGGGGGAATCTAACACCCTAGTTGCGAGCAAACACCACAATTGCATATTCTCAAGCGCTCTAACCTGACATGAAAATATGAATATTTCACATTCCAATGTTCTTCACATGCAAGAATATGTTCAATTTATTCATAAATACATATTACTATATATACAGTGTATGTATATATATATATATATATATATATATATATATATATATATATATATATATATATATATATAGATCAATGTAAATATTTGCATAGGAAATTAGCACATGTAGGCAAGAATCCCCGCTTGCTTTTCCTCAGAAATACCTATGATACAATGTTACCAATGCACAAGAGATTTCTGGGTAAGTTATGCAAATTAGATATGCAAATTCTCAGTTTTTTTGCTTCAAAAATACTTTTTTAACACAGCTATCCTTTTAACAGGATTATTGCAACAAATCAGAAATCACTCACTAGACAGCCTGTTTCGTTCTATTTGGAACTCATCAGTAGAAGATAGATTTCTGGTTGCTGCATTGATGAAGCTATTTTCAAGGTTAAACCAAAATTCATTAAAATTATGGGGGGAGTTAAAAAACTTAAATTAAAATCCTCCATGTCTCAAATTTAAATCAATGTAAATATTTGCATAGAAAATTAGTACATCTAGGCAAGAATCCCCACTTGCTTTTCCCCCAGAAATACCTCATATACAATGTTACCAATGCACAAGAGAATTCTGGGTAAGTTATGCAAATTAGATATGCAAATTCTCAGTTTTTTTGCTTCAAAAATACTGTTTTAACACAGCTATCCTTTTAACAGGATTATTGCAGCAAATCAGAAATCACTCACTAGACAGCCTGTTTCGTTCTATTTGGAACTCATCAGTAGGAGATAGATTTCTGGTTGCTGCATTGATAAAGCTATTTTCAAGGTTAAACCAAAATTCATTAAAATTGTGCGGGAAGATAAAAAACTGAAATTAAAATCCTCCATGTCTCAAAATTAAATCAATGTAAATATTTGCATAGGAAATTAGCACATCTAGGCAAGAATCCCCGCTTGCTTTTCCCCAGAAATACCTCATATACAATGTTACCAATGCACAAGAGAATTCTGGGTAAGTTATGCAAATTAGATATGCAAATTCTCAGTTTTTTTGCTTCAAAAATACTGTTTTAACACAGCTATCCTTTTAACAGGATTATTGCAGCATATATATATGATGGTATTTTGGTATAATAGATATATGTATGTATATATATATATATATATATATATATATATATATATATATATATATATATATATATATATATATATATATATATATATATATACATACACTTGTGCTCATAAGTTTACATACCCTGGCAGAATTTATGATTTCTTGGCCATTTTTCAGAGAATATGAATGATAACACAAAAACTTTTCTTTCACTCATGGTTAGTGTTTGGCTGAAGCCATTTATTATCAATCAACTGTGTTTACTCTTTTTAAATCATAATGACAACAGAAACTACCCAAATGACCCTGATCAAAAGTTTACATACCTTGGTGATTTTGGCCTGATAAAATGCACACAAGTTGACACAAAGGCGTTTGAATGGCTATTAAAGGTAACCATCCTCACCTGTGATCGGTTTGCTTGTAATTAGTGTGTGTGTATAAAAGGTCAATGAGTTTCTGGACTCCTGACAGACCATTGCATCTTTCATCCAGTGCTGCACTGACGTTTCTGGATTCTGAGTCATGGGGAAAGAAAAAGAATTGTCAAAGGATCTGTGGGAAAAAGGTAGTTGAACTGTATAAAACAGGAAAGGGATATAAAAAGATATCCAAGGAATTGAGAATGCAAATCAGCAGTGTTCAAACTCTAATCATGAAGTGGAAAATAAGGCGTTCTGTTTGATAACATACTGCATTCATCATGCCATCAATTCTGACCAAATTTCCTGTGCCTTTGTAGCTCACACATCCCCAAAACATCAGAGATCCACCTCCATGCTTCACAGTAGGAATGGTGTACCTTTCATCATAGGCCTTGTTGACTCCTCTTCAAATGCAGCTTTTATAGTTGTGGCCAAAAAGCACAATTTTGGTCTCATAACTCCAAATGATTTTGTGCCAGAAGGTTTAAGGCTTGTCTCTGTGCTGTTTGGCATATTGCAAGTGGGATACTTTGTGGCATTTGCGTAGTAATGGCTTTCTTCTGGCGACTCGACCATGCAGCCCATCTTTCTTCAAGTGCCTCCTTATTGTGCATCTTGAAACAGCCACACCACATGTCCTGTATTTCACCTGAAGTTATTTGTGGGTTTGTCTTTGCATCCCGAACAATTTTCCTGGCAGTTGTGGCTGAAATTTTAGTTGGTCTACCTGACCGTGGTTTGGTTTCAACAGAACCCCTCATTTTCCACTTCGTTATTAGAGTTTGAACACTGCTGATTTGCATTCTCAATTCCTTGGATATCTTTTTATATCCCTTTCCTATTTTATTCAGTTCAACTACCTTTTCCCGCAGATCCTTTGACAATTCTTTTTCTTTCCCCATGACTCAGAATCCAGAATTGTCAGTGCAGCACTGGATGAAAGATGCAAGGGTCTGTCAGGAGTCCAGAAACTCATTGACCTTTTATACACACACTAATTACAAGAAAACAGATCACAGGTGAGGATGGTTACCTTTAATAGCCATTCAAACCCCTTTGTGTCAACTTGTGTTCATGTTATCAGGCCAAAATCACCAAGTTTCTGTTGTCATTATGATTTAAAAAGAGTAAACACAGTTGATTGATAATAAATGGCTTCAGCCAAACACTAACCATGAGTGAAAGAAAAGTTTTTGTGTTATCATTCATATTCTCTGAAAAATGGCCAAGAAATCATAAATTCTGCCAGGGTATGTAAATGTATGAGCACAACTGTATATGTATATATATATATATATATATATAAATATATATATATATATATATAAATATATACATGATTCGATATAGATATATACATATATATATATATTTAGAAATACTTAAAACAGAATTGCAAAAAACAGAATTGCAATGTGACTTATTTACAGTAAATACACAGTATAACACTTTATTAAATATGAATATTGCATAAATATTTTTTTTAAATATGTTTTCATCTACTTAACTGCAAAGGGCTCCAATGCATATATATGTATGTATGTGTTTAAATGTGTATATATGTCTGTATATATATATATATTTGCATACAGAAGAGAGGCTGCTCCAGGTGGTAAATCGCCAGAGAACTAGCTGATGAGCTGTTGTTCGTTCCTGTTAGAGCGCTTCTCTCTTCTGTATGCAAATTAATTATGACCCTGGGGAAGTCTCCCTATGGGTGTTAGGGGCAACCAGATATGGACTCCTTGGCCAGTGCTTGCTTAGAGGAATGTGGCTGCACCTCACCGATGAGGCCCAATAGGCCGAAACAATCGTCTGGGGTTGTCATGTTCCTTGTTCAAAGGAGAATTGCCTGGTATTTCGGGGCTGGACTGACCTTAACTGGCGGGATCAGACTGATATGCTTCAGGATAGTTTTCCAATGTGAAAGGCACACTGGTCTAAAAGAGGCTGCTCCAGGTGGTAAATCGCCAGAGAACTAGCTGATGAGCTGTTGTTCGTTCCTGTTAGAGCGCTTCTCTCTTCTGTATGCAAATTAATTATGACCCTGGGGAAGTCTCCCTATGGGTGTTAGGGGCAACCAGATATAGACTCCTTGGCCAGTGCTTGCTTAGAGGAATGTGACTGCACCTCACCGATGAGGCCCAATAGGCCGAAACGATCGTCTGGGGTTGTCATGTTCCTTGTTCAAAGGAGAATTGCCTGGTATTTCGGGGCTGGACTGACCTTAACTGGTGGGATCAGACTGATATGCTTCAGGATAGTTTTCCAATGTGAAAGGCACACTGGTCTAAAAGAGGCTGCTCCAGGTGGTAAATCGCCAGAGAACTAGCTGATGAGCTGTTGTTCGTTCCTGTTATTCTGTATGCAAATTAATTATGACCCTGGGGAAGTCTCCCTATGGGTGTTAGGGGCAACCAGATATGGACTCCTTGGCCAATGCTTGCTTAGAGGAATGTGGCTGCACCTCACCGATGAGGCCCAATAGGCCGAAACGATCGTCTGGGGTTGTCATGTTCCTTGTTCAAAGGAGAATTGCCTGGTATTTCGGGGCTGGACTGACCTTAACTGGCGGGATCAGACTGATATGCTTCAGGATAGTTTTCCAATGTGAAAGGCACACTGGTCTAAAAGAGGCTGCTCCAGGTGGTAAATCGCCAGAGAACTAGCTGATGAGCTGTTGTTCGTTCCTGTTATAGCGCTTCTCTCTTCTGTATGCATATATATATATATATATATATAAATATATACATGATTCGATATAGATATATACATATATATATATATATTTAGAAATACTTAAAACAGAATTGCAATGTGACTTATTTACAGTAAATACACAGTATAACACTTTATTAAATATGAATATTGCATAAATATTTTTTTTAAATATGTTTTCATCTACTTAACTGCAAAGGGCTCCAATGCATATATATGTATGTATGTGTTTAAATGTGTATATATGTCTGTAAATACATATATACACATATAAATACATAACTACTTATGTACACATCTTCTTACATCACCTCCTCCCATGCTAGACTGCTGGACTTTTCTCGTGCGGCACCAACCCTCTGGAACGTACTTCCTCACGCTGTCAGACTTCGCCCTAACCTCTCCTCCTTTAAACACTCCCTAAAGACATTTTTGTTCAGGGAAGCCTATCTCCCAACTCAGTAACAAATGAATTCCACTTGCCTAATAGTTGCCCTCATCTAACGCTGCACAAACATCATTCTTTCCTTTTTTCTGAAAAAGAGAGGAGAAGAGCGCAGACTCAAATGTAGAGTAATGATCCTTTTAATAGATATGCACACACGACAAGTGGCAACTCACAGAATATATGTTTAAAAACAGCAATGAGCACAATGTATTAAAGGGCCATAATACCCAAATGTTTAAACACTTGAAAGTGATGCAGCATAGCTGTAAAAAGCTGACTAGAAAATATCACATGAACATCTCTATTTAAAAAAGAAAGATATTTTACCTCAAAAGTTTCTCAGTAGCCACATCCCATTGTAAAGGATTTCTAAGCAGCATATTAGTATGTCTGTCCGGGGACAGCTGAAGGGATGAGCCTCGTGCACTCTCATGTTATTTCCCTATTCAGTTTAGGGATGTTTACAATGAATTCTCATGAAAGTTAAGTCAAATCTCATGAGATCACAGTAATAGAGTTCATGACCTCAGCACTGCTGATGCTGATTGGCTGCTGTTCATTTCTTCATTTATTTTTTTGGGAGCAGCTGAGTATAACTTTTTACACAGAACTTACTCTGCTGAGCTGAGGAGATTGTGAGGTAAAATATCTTCCTTTTTTACATAGAGATGCTCAGTAGATATTTTCATGTCAGCTTTTTACAGTTATACTGCATCAGTTTCAAGTGATTTAGCATATGAGTATTATGTCCCTTTAAGGTTACAACTGTAACTTATCCCACATGGCGCAGGCTCAGCAAGCAGCTCCAGAAGCAACAGTCCCACGCTCCTGAGAAGATGACAATACTCGGTCCGTGTAAACAGCGATGTTCTCAAAGTATGCCTGGGCTCCTGAAGTTCCGTGTGCTGATATACAGATAATGGTAGTCTCTGTTCCGCAAGTAAATACAATGAACACAAGCGGTAAATAACTTGACCCTCGGCACACAAACCGATAAGTTCCCAACTGCAGACCGGGAACTACGGCGGCCTCACTGGATCAAAATAGGGGGCGGTCCTCTACGCGTTTCGTCCCAACACAGCAGGACTTTCTCAAGAGTAATTATTCAGGTGCTGCAATGCTCTTTATAAACAGTGTGGGATACATACACTCCAACTTGTCAAACCAATGGGGTTAGTTTTGGAAAGACGTAGTTAAAAAGAACAAAGTGGCACCCGAATAGCATTTAAAACATGAATTGCCTATTGCATAAAAACATTTCCCTTAAAAATACATATATTACATTAATAATACATTATTCATAAAACCTACATCCTGATACAATAATTAATAAAACATAAAAGCAAATTAATACATTTCATATAAAAAATACAATAATTAATATACCTATAAAATAAGTTGATACCTTCCACAATTTTTCAGCCTACCTATTTTAATAAAATATTTAAAATATATATGATACATATTACCTAATGTTTGTAAAACACTAACGCCTAGATTTAGAGTTTTGCGTTAGAAGGGGTGCGTTAGCTACGCGTGTTTTTTTTCCCCCCACACCTTTTAAATAACGCTGGTATTGAGAGTTCTCTAAAGGGCTGCGTTAGGTTCTCTCAATACCAGCGTTGCTTACGGACGCGGCCAGCTTCAAAACGTGCTTGTGCACGATTCCTCCATAGGAAACAATGGGGCAGTTTGAGCTGAAGAAAAACCTAACACCTGCAAAAAAGCAGCGTTCAGCTCCTAACGCAGCCCCATTGTTTCCTATGGGGAAACACTTCCTAAGTCTGCACCTAACACCCTAACATGAACCCTGAGTCTAAACACCCCTAACTTTATACTTATTAACCCCTAATCTGCCGACCCCGCTATCGCTGACCCCTGCATTACACTTTTAACCCCTAATCTGCTGCTCCGTACACTGACGCAACCTACATTATAGCTAAATTACAAAAAATAAAAAAAGATTACAAGAATTTTAAACCAATTACACCTACTCTAAGCCCCCTAAAAAATAGCAAAGCCCCCCAAAATAAAAAAATGACCTACCCTATTCTAAAATAAAAAGTTTACAGCTCTTTTACCTTACCAACCCTTAAAAGGGCCTTTTGCGGGGCATGCCTCAAAGAATTCAGCTCTTTTGCCTGTAAAAAAACATACAATACCCCCCCAACATTACAACCCACCACCCACATACCCCTAATCTAACCCGAACCCCCCTTAAAAAACCTAACACTAAGCCCCTGAAGATCTCCCTACCTTATCTTCTCCACGCCGGGTATCACCGATCCGTCCAGAAGAGGCTCCGAAGTCTTCATCCTATCCGGCAAGAAGAGGTCCAGAAGAGGCTCCAAAGTCTTCATCCTATCCGGCAAGAATATCAGCCAATCAGAATTAAGGTAGGAAAAATCTGATTGGCTGATTGAATCAGCCAATCAGATTCAAGTTCAATCGGATTGGCTGATCCAATCAGCCAATCAGATTGAGCTCGCATTCTATTGGCTGTTCCGATCAGCCAATAGAATGCAAGCTCAATCTGATTGGCTGATTGGATAAGCCAATCCGACTGAACTTGAATCTGATTGGCTGATTCAATCAGCCAATCAGATTTTTCCTACCTTAATTCCGATTGGCTGATAGAATCCTATCAGCCAATCGGAATTCGAGGGACGCCATCTAGGATGACGTCCCTTAAAGGAACCTTCATTCGTCGTCTAGTCGTCGGGAGAAGAGGATGTTCCGCTCCGGAGGTCTTGAAGATGGAGCCGCTCCTCGTCGGATGGATGAAGATAGAAGATGCCGCTTGGATGAAGATGTTTGCCAGTCCGGATGTCCTCTTCTTGCCGGATAGGATGAAGACTTCAGAGCCTCTTCTGGATCTCTTCTTGCCGGATAGGATGAAGACTTCGGAGCCTCTTCTGGACCTCTTCTTGCCGGATAGAATGAAGACTTTGGAGCCTCTTCTGGACCGATCGGTGATACCCGGCTTGGTGAAGATAAGGTGTTAGCCCAGAAAGCTCTTAACTCCTGACTTTTTTCTGTGGCTGGAGTCTTGTCGGTAGAGTTCTAACGCTCACTTCAGCCAAGACTCTAAATACCGGCATTAGAAAGATCCCATTGAAAAGATAGGATACGCAATTGACGTAAGGGGATCTGCGGTATGGAAAAATCGCTGCAGGAAAGTGAGCGTTAGACCCTTTCCTGACTGACTCTAAATACCAGCGGGCGGCCAAAACCAGCGTTAGGACCCCCTAACGCTGGTTTGGACGGCTAACGCAGAACTCTAAATCTAGGCGTATGAAAGACAATTTTATACTTATTAAATGTTTGCATTATATTTCATAAAAATGCTTGCAAGTCTAATTCTATATTTAACCCGTTGGGCTCCATGCAATTTAAAGTTTTAATCCAATAGGTTTCCCTTTTCCTGAGTCTCAAAAGTCGATTTGTATCCCAGACACTTTGTTTAACCCATTCAACAATTTTGATACTTAGATCTAAGGGATTACGATTATGATGTGTATTAAAGTGACGAAAAATACTATGGTTCTCAAATCCAGACTCAATATTTCTAATGTGTTCTCTAATTCTATATTTTATCTTCCGTTTCGTACGACCAATATAGATAAGCCCACATTTGCAGGTCAACTGATAGACAACATATGTGGAGTGACATGTGTATCTATTTTTACAAGTATATTTTCTAATACCATCAAAATGAGTAAACTGTACACTATTGTTTCCTATCAAAGGGCACATAACGCAATCCACTGTTTAACATGGATATAAACCATTGTTTCCACCACACCAACTAATCACAGACTCCACTTTATTTGGTTTTCTCAATTTGGTGCAATGTAATTTTTAATATCCTTATTTCTCCTGAAAATTACTTCAGTTTTGTCCCCTAATATTTTATTTAAAACTGGATCTAATTTAAGAACTTTTCAATGTTTATTCAGAATGTTCTTGCTTTTATAGTGTTGATTATTGAATTGGGTTACAAATTTGGGATTACATTCCTTATCTTTCTGACATTTCTTTTCTTTAGTACTTTTAGATTGGTTATTTATCAGTAAGGCTCTATCTATCATGGCTACCCTATTTTTACTCTCATCCAATAGATCTGTACTATAGCCTTCCTCCAGAAATTTACAGGTGAGGATTTTTGATTCCTCATTAAAATCCTCCGTATTAGTACAGTTACGCCTACTTCTTTGGTGCTGTCCTAATGGAATATTGCATTTCTATTGTCTTAGAAATATTCTTTTGAATGCCAAAAGTGGTCATCTATCAGTCAGTTTGTGGTAATTCCTTACAGCTACAGTATTAGTATGAATATTGGACCATATAGGGTTTTCCTTTACCTTCTTGTTTTGGGAACCTATTTGTATACACTGTGGATGTTGTATTTGTGATATATTTAATTTTGTATATATTTATAGATATTTTTATTATTTTATATACACATATAGATTTAGGATTAGCGCTACTTGGTGTACACAGTGACACTAGTTTTTGTGTTTTTTATATCATTCTCTCCTTTGCAGTTCCCACCTCCTGTTCCTCGCCCTCCAACCCTTTTAGATTGTAAGCTCCCACGGGAATAGGGCCCCTCAATTCCTCCTGTATTTGTTTAATACATTTGTCTTAAAAATATTGTATCATCGTTGTATCTTTATCTTTTGTGCCCATGGACAGCGCTGCAGAATTTGTAAATAAAGAGTAATAATTGTGTGTGTGTGTGTATATACAGTATATATATATATATATATATATATATATCCATCTTTAGTTGAAATATTTTTTATTATTTTATAGAACACATATATTGAAAGACAATAACATAAAGGCATAGGGAGTAACAACCCTCCGCACAATAGTTGTTATATCATGTATCACCATCCATGGAATTTTATCACTCCCCTGTAATTTTATAAAATAGCTCAAGTCCATCTTTCTTGCTTCTGCAAACAAAATAGAGTCCAGGAATTCTGTAGCTTAAGGATTGCTCCTATATCAATATTACAGATAATATCTGTATACTCATCCCTTAGTGTGTTCTTGATCTTATTCCAGGACATCACTGGAGAGGAGGGAATGCAGCAGCTGAAAACTGGCCCCTACACCTTTACAATCTCCCCCCCCCCCCCTCCATAGACATCCCGCAACAATTTTGGATCTCACTTTCTCAACTATAACACATAAAATTACTTAACTTAAACAAATAATGTCAAACCAAGACCTACCTGCCTGCAACATTAAACTCCGCTTAATCAGACCGGGAGAGGAGACCCCATCCATTTGCTTCGTCATCCGGGTACCTACAGTCAATTAGTAATCTAGGGTAGGGAAAGCAAACAGCCTAAAGTCTAGTTGTCTTGTGTAGTGTACGGGTGATTCCCTAAAGTGTAGCAATTTAATACCCCTTCAAGATCCAGTAATTCCATACTTTCAGATATTGATCTTTTGTTCCCTGTTGGTAGGCCACTATTTCGGACATTTGATGTGTGGTTTTAATCTTTTCTAATACTTCTCCCCAAGAGGGTGACCCCACTTTCCAATGCCTAGCTACACTTATCCTAGTGGCTGTACACAGTGTGCGGATGAAAGTGTTAGTGGCTGCATTAAATGGCTTGATGTGTTCATTCAGCAATGCCTGTGTTGCTGTTAATTTGATAGTCTCAGACAGTACCTCGCTTAATAACTCTGATAGTTTATTCCAAATGAGCCTGATCTGGGGACAGTCCCACCACATGTGATAGTATGTCCCCACCTCAGCGCATCCTCTGTAGCAATTTCTGTCTCCGTTCTGGGCATAGTGAGACGTAATCACAGGGGTGAGATACCATCTAAAAGACGTTTTTATACAATTCTCTCGAAAATCAGCACTAATTAGTCCTTTACCTGATGTAGAGAGAATCCCTTCCCACTCTTCCTTTGTTAATTCTCGCCTGATATCCGATTCCCACTTAACCATAAGGGATGACTTAGAAGTGTTAGTGGCTTGTTGTATTGCTATATATATGCGAGAGATGATTTTTTTGTCGCGTTTATCTGTGTTGCATAGATGTTCCAATGTGCTCAGTCCCTGTCTAGTGGAGTGTAAACTATACTTCGCTATAGCTGAAGTTACTTGTAGGTATAGAAACCAGTACAACTTCTCTGGCTCTATCTTGTCTTGTATTTGGTGAAAGGTAGCTATCTTCCCTAGGTGTAAAAAATCTGCCACCCTATACAGCCCCTTATTTTCCCATTTTGCAATTTGCGCATGAAAGTCCGGATTCAAAAGAGTCCTAATTGGTCTGACCACTGAATTCACCGGAATCAGGTGCATGGATTTGGACCAAGAAGCCCAATCCTGCATCGACTCTATGGTTATTTTCGAGGAATTAATACCCCTAAGTGAGTGTCCTTGTCTCCCCCACAGTATGTCGTCTGGGCGTTTATAGTTAGCTAGCAATGTCTCAATTTTCAGCCACACTACTTCTTCTGGGTTTTTACTCAAAAGGGTAGTCTGTGCTAACCTCGCTGCTTGATAGTAATGAGTCAGGTTTGGTACTCCTACGCCTCCTAATTGCCTATGCTGCAATAGAGATTGTGACGGAATTCTTGCCTTCTTGTTTCCTCTCAAAAACCCCACCAAGTCTGATTGCATCCTAGTTAGATCTATCATAGGGATCTTAATTGGGAGGGCCCGAAAAAGATATAACAGCCGTGGGAGTATGTTCATTTTAATGGCTGAAAGTCGGCCGTACCAGGAGAAGTTGCCCAGTTTCCATTTTCTAATATCTTTCCTAATTGTTTTAAATAGTGGGAGATAATTGAGTTTATAGAGGTCTCTAATATCGCTTGGTAATCTAATCCCCAAGTATTTAATCGCTACTGGAGCCCATAGAAATTCAAAGTTAGCTTCAATAACCTTTTTAGTGTGGGGTGGGATAGCTATGGGTAATGCTTCGCATTTATCCAAATTAATTTTATAGCCTGATATGTCAGAAAATTCGCTTAATATACGATATAGGTTCGGCAGAGACACCAGTGGCTTAGTCAGCGTAAGAAGCACATCATCTGCAAATAGTGATAATTTAAATTCAGTCCCCGCTATTTTCACCCCATGGACCTCCGAAGCTAAGCGAATCGTGGCGGCTAGTGGCTCTATACACATCGCAAACAGTAACGGCGACAGGGGGCAGCCCTGCCTAGTGCCATTCAGAATGTTTATGATTTGTGACTGATGACCTGCTGCCCTTATCGTAGCCGTGGGACAAGAATAGATACTCTTAATGGCTTTCAAGAATGAACCGTGAAATCCCAATTTGGTTAATACTGCTAACATAAAGTTCCAATCTATTCTATCGAACGCCTTCTCCGCGTCCAGAGAAAGGACCAGAGAAGGCGTTCCAGTACTCATGAGATAGTCGATCAGGGATATTGCACGTCTCGTATTATCAGGGGCCTCTCTGTTAGAGATGAAACCCACCTGATCCGGGTGGATCAATTGTGGAAGGTGTAATTTAAGTCTATTTGCTAAAATCTTAGTGAGGATCTTTATGTCCTGGTTTATTAAAGAAATAGGCCGGTAACTTTGACATAGTTTTGGGTTGCGGCCTGGTTTAGGTATGACTACTATCTTAGCCTGTAAAATCTCCCTTGGGATCTCACCCTCCTGCAATATTTCGTTACAGAATCTGACTACATGCGGTACTAAAATTGTTCTAAAGAGTTTGTAATACTCTCCTGGGAAGCCGTCGGGACCAGCAGCCTTCCCTGGTTTTAATTCTTTGATAGCATTAAGGACTTCCCTGGCCGTGATCTCAGCATTAATCTCTTTGCTAATATCCTCAGTTAAGGGGGTGAGTTTCTCCCTCTCCAGAAACCTATCACGCAACCTCTCCATCTGGGCATTATGTACCGTTTTATCCCCATCATATAGCTGCGCATAATATTGTGCAAAAGTGTCCGCTATCTCTTGGGGATTGGAAGTATAAGTTCCCTCTGTCTTTTGCAGATATGGTATAGTAAAGGATCTGACTTGCTCCCTCAATCTATGTGCCAGGTATTTATCTGGCTTGTTGGAATATAAGTAGTACTGTGCTTTCAGTCTAGTGGCTGCTCTAGCGGATGCCTTATTCATAATTGTGGCTAATTCTAATCTCCTATTTTGAAGAAGTGTAAAAGTATTTGGTGATAAAGTCTCCTGATGCAGTCTAGTCAGGGAGTCTATTTCTTTCTGTAAAGAGTCTACTTGTAATCTTGACGCTTTGGTCAATGCTGCCTTTTCTTTAATTAATAATCCCCTAATGTAAGGTTTGTGAGCCGCCCAAACATTAGCCGGGTTAGAGGTTGTACCTACGTTTATTCCCCAGTACTCATTTAATGCTTTAGAAATATTCTCTTGTGCGTTTGGATTTCGGAGGACTTGTGGGTCAAAGGTCCAAGAGCGCGTGGCACTAGTATGAAAAGACTCTCTAATCTCTATCTGGACAATTGAGTGGTCAGACCAAGCACACGCATGTATTGATGATGAAACTAAGTCCGGAATCAAAATTTGGCTAACATAGATATAATCTAATTTGGAATACGATTTGTGGGCAAAGGAGTAATATGTATAATCTGTAGTTTTCCCGTATAGTGTGTCCCAAGAATCTAATATGTTGTGTGAGAGGAGAACTTCCTTAATCTTCTTTACCATAGAGTTGTGTCTCATTTGTTTTGGCGAAAGCTCCAGTTTCCCCTGTGCTTGGTGCGCGTACATAGACAAATTAAAATCTCCCCCCAGGAGGATCCTAGAATGAGACCACTGGGTTAGTAAATGGGAAATGTTTGTGAAAAAAGAAATCTGTGTCTCATTTGGTGCATAGATGTTGCATAGAACTACTTGTTTATCATGTAGCCTCCCCCTAAGAATCAAATATCTGCCCTCTGAGTCTCTAATTGTCTCCTCTAGCACAAATCCTAGTGATTGGTGTATCAAAATCGACACTCCTCTTTTCTTTTGGTCGGTAGTGGAATGATAATGTTGGGTGAACTGTCTTGTCCAGTATTTGGGTACTACCTCCTTAGTGAAATGAGTTTCTTGTAAGTAGATAATGTTGGCTTTCAGTCGGGTGTACTGACTTAGTGCAGTTCTACGTTTGTGGTCTGAATTTAGGCCCCTCACATTGTGTGAAATTAACTTGATATTGTTGTCCTATATATCCATCTTTAGACATGTATATGTATGTATCTCAATGCTAAAGCCCTTCATTTGCCTTTTTTTTATAATACCTGATACCTCATATATTTGAGCCCTTTTAACTTTTTTGTGTAATATTTTTTTTAAATATTTTTATTATTCATTATGATTGTAACTGTACTTTTTAATGTATTTTTGATGGGTTTTGCAAGACTTTTTTTCCCCAGGAAACAGTTAACCAGAGCTCAGAGGGTGCGCTAACTCAATGCACGTTAACTTCAATTGTGCTCAAGCCATCGCATTTCAACTTGTATTATGAGTGAAAAACCTGTCGCTCGCAAACAGCCACGATAAAGCCCTTATTGCTCACGTGTAACTATTAGAGCTCCTTTATTGGAAGACAAATATATAAAAATGGCTATAAACTACAAAGCAAGCAACCAAAAACACAAACAACCAGTGCTAGTTGTATGGGACAACTTTAACTACCATAAATCTGAGCTTGTTTAATACCAATAACTAAATATAAGAGAAATGAACCCATAAATGAAGGCACAATGATGATAGTGTACAATGCCAAGCAAGTTCTCTAATGCTTGCTCTCTTTTTAAGGTTGGTCATACTCATATTAGGTGAAAATGATATGGGGGGGCAGGTTTTTGGTTGCTCTCACTATTACACCTAATTCACTAGAGTGTCACCTACTTTACACCAATCAGAGGCTACATAGAAGTGTCCTTACTAAGGCAATGTCTAGACTCCCTTGTCTAGATTGTGTTTGCAAAAGAAAACTGTAACTAGTAGAAGAGGTTTATTACATGAAATAGTTTTGATGTTTTTGCATTATTAAGCAATGACTATTGCTTTAATTATGACACAACTTCTCCTTCCCTTTCTGAACACTATCTCTTTATTTACCATCATCAAATTATCTTCCATACCCTTTCCCTACATTCTCTTCCTTTTCCTACACCGTCATCTGCACCACCCACTCACTTTATTCTCTAGCTCCTCCATTTCTTTCCCTGCTGTCTATCATACTTTACTTTACCCACACCCTACAACATGCTACCTTTATTTTCTCTTACCCTTTACTGTTCCTTTGGTTCTTTCGTCATCTTCTTCCTTTACCTATATCATCATCTCTTCCAATAACTCTTTTCTTTCCTATTACCTACCCTTATCTTTTTTTGCATCTAGAAATACCACATAAAATGAAAAAATATTTTGGGATTCATTTGCGAAAGGCATTTCTGGTGTATATTGGTGCTTATTCTGGATCATGTGTCTTATTTTGTACCTATTATTTTATGCGCCTAATGTGGTGTATTCATTTGCTTTTCAAGAAATATTAAAAGATTAAAGAAAATGGTTAAGGCATGAAAATTGGATTGTGTAAAAAAAAGGTAACATTGTATTGATGTAAAGCCTAAAATTTCAGCTGAACACTGACAAGCTCAGCTAACAAATACCCTGTGTATTTGTATTTCAAACTACAGGAGCAGAATAGATAAGAAGGAATATAAAAAAATATTATAAAAAAAAATGTAATTTATTATTCAGAGCAAAGTAAATCTTGTGATTACTGTGATTTATGAAAGCAAAGAAGGAATCTAATCATGTGTATCTCATCAGTTATAGTGAACAGAGATTGTAGGTTATTTTTTTAATTTAATCTTCCGAGGGTGCAATCAAGTTATACAGCAATAACTAATTATCCTTCTGATACCAGCTTCCTTGTATACTGTAAAATATATCTTTAGAAATATATTAAATGCTGGGTGATTTTATTGCTCTATTTGATATTATTTATTTAACCAGTTTGATGCATTTTACCATATTTACTCTAAGGGGTACTACATACCTTGCAATTACGTATCAATTCTGTTGTCTTGCTATACAATAGCATATCAGGCAAGTCTAAACATTTTTAAAACAAACTAATTTTGTTTGAGGCAACAGTTTTTCAGTACTGAAATTCAACCAACCACTTGCCTTATCTGGAGGAGCCCATCTGGGCTTGCGTCTGGAGAAGATAACACTAGCCAAGATCATAATGTTAGTATAAACTGCCAATTAGATAAATATGTGTATCAGGGTTAGCCTTCAGAAGTCTGCAGTGTGCATTTCCAATTCTGAGAATTAGAAAATCCTCAATATTCAGAGATAAATTACTTGAAAATGGGGCAAAATAAATCATGAGAGTATATCTCAATGTTGTTACACTATGCATATATAAACATTTTATATTAAAATCTAAAGGAGTGGCTTGAGTAGATGTGGCTTTTAAACATAAATTGCTATTTAAAAAAAGAAAACAGACCAAGATATATTTTAAATTTTTTTATGACTAAGGCCCCATTAACATTCTTGTCAATTTTGACTGCTATCTTAAGCCACTGACATTATTACATGATGGACTTAAATTATTATATAAATACTTTGAGGAATGCTCTGTATACTGGAGCAGATGTTAAAGGGTGGGAGATACTGCATTCCAGAGGTCTTTACTGCAATTGTATGCTCAGTTAGCTGTTAAGGGATGTTTGTTGCCGGATTAATGACCCTACTAACAGACCTGACAATGTAAGTTGCTTCTATATCTCCCAGCAAAAGAACACATTGGAAATGTATCTCCGTCAGACAGATCTGGGTTGGGGGTTGTATTTGTTTGTTTGTATTATTGGTTCTTTTCCAAACCTTTGATATGCATATGAACTGGGATAATGAGATGGGATCTGTATAAATATGTGTGGTGTTCAATAAAGGATATATTATTCACACAATTTAGACTCAGGTTGAATTAATGGCTTTTGAGGTAGTGTGTCTTAGGATATATTTCCCTTTTAGCTATATTATTCACAGTGCAGGCTGAAAAAAGTAAGTGAACCTCTGTGTTAGCAACTTCTCCACAAGCTATATGGAGTCAAGTGTTTCAATTAAGGAGATAAGATTGGATGTTGGGGTTGCACAGGTGTCCTTTCCTTTAAATAGGGGGGCGATTTATCAAGCTGAGGCGGACATGGGCGCACATACGTGCCCCTGTCTGCCGCAGCTCATCTCTGGTGGTCTGAATTCCACTGCCGGAATTCAGCATTGCACTTGTATGCAGTCCCACCCCCTGCCCGCGCACAGCCAATCACATGCAGGCAGGAGCTGTTAATCTACCCCGGACTACACTAGGGATATTGAAATTAACCACCTGATGACTGCTGCTTGTTTAATACGGCATACAGGTTCTCTTGTGAGAACCTGCAGTCATAGGCAGACCAAAGTCTGCCAAAGAGGTTGATAAATCGACGCCTTAGAGGTAGCGCATGTAGGTATAAAGCCCCACGACTTTTGAGATGGCAATCAAAGATATTTCAAAGTTTCCAAGGTAAAATAATGCAATTTATTAAAAACAATGAACTTAGACCATAGCCATTATCGGTCACAGAACAGAGCATACAGTAAACGTTCTTATATGCAGCCAAACGGCTTTAAGCATATGTAACGGATGTCCCTTAGTTCCGACTTTTGATACAAATGTATGTATTAGTCCCGTATAGAGTCCAACATCCGACATACTTTTCATTGGTGCAATTCCATCTTTTTCAAGGATCATTAATCAATTAATTGACAAAATAAGTTTTAGGGGCCAATTTATCAATGTCTGTCCAACATGATACGCTGTATGCCGACATCATATGCTGTCGGCATTTATCATTGCACAAGCAGTTCACCAGAACTGCTTGTGCAATGCCGCCCCCTGCAGGGGGTGTCAATCAGTCCAATCGTATAAGATTGGGCAGATTGCAGACTGCAGCCTCAGAGGCAGCGGACCAGTTATGAGGCATCAAGTTCCATTCGGAGCTTGATAATTCAGCTTCATGGTGTCTATAAAACAATGGGAGCTGCCATGTTGTAACTTTAGTAACCTTCTCTGCTGTGGCCAATTAGGGACAGTCATAAATAGGTCACTTGAGTGTGCAGCCAATGGCTGTGTGGGATATAAGAGTGTTCTGCACTTCCATTTCTAACAAGAACTAAAAAGTTTACAATTTCATAATGGAATTACAGGAAAAGTGGACAAAATAAATAATGAAAGTATATTGCAGAGCTGTTTTTTATATATATATATACGATTTATCATTTTATATTACCATCTCAAATTGGTTAATGTCCCTTTAATAAGAAAAAACTTCTAATGGACTGAAATGGTATAGAAAAGAATGCCAAGAACCACATGAACTACATAGTTTTTCATAGCAAACTGTAATAAATCAGATTTGGGACCACAGTTAGGACTACCTAAATATACACAGATTTCTTAATATATCCAGACCATTATACACAAATGTACTAGATTTGGAGATATTGCATGAATTTTCAGGTTTTTTTACTTTCAGTTCACAAAGGTTATTTTAAGATTTGAATGAGTAAGTAAACATTTCAACAACAAGTAGGTCAGGCAACAATGCAGATCTGCTTCACAGTACTAGCAAAAAATATGCCTTCAAAATAATGTGATGGTAGGTTCCCCTGTAATGTATTCAGGAACTAGTAGGTCTCTCTCTACACAATATCTGCCTAAGGGGGTCATCCCAGGAGACTTCCTTTCTGGAAAGATATGGGCGAATTTTTTACAAAAATCTGAATTTTTTAAATATATTGCCTCAAAATTAAAGGGACATAATACTCATATGCTAAATCCCTTGAAACTGATGCAGTATAACTGTAAAGAGCTGACAGGAAAATATCACCTGAGCATCTCTATGTAAAAAAGGAAGATATTTTACCTCACAATCTCCTCAGCTCAGCAGAGTAAGTTATATGTAAAAAGTTATACTCAGCTGCTCCCAGCTGCAGGTTAAAATTTTTTTTTAGAAAAAAATGAAGAAATCAACAGCAGCCAATCAGCATCAGCAGTGCTGAGGTCATGAACTCTTTTACTGTGATCTCATGAGATTTGACTTAACTCTCATGAGATTTCATTGTAAGCTGAATAGGGAAATAATATGAGAGTGCACGAGGCTCATCCCCTAAGCTGTCCCAGGACAGACACACTAAAATGCTGCTTAGAAATCCTTTACAATGGGAGGTGGCTAATGAGAAACTTTTGAGGTAAAATATCTTTCTTTTTTACATAGAGATGTTCAGGAGATATTTTCTAGTCAGCTTTTTACAGCTATACTGCATCACTTTCAAGTGTTTAAACATTTGGGTATTATGGCCCTTTAAGATGGAATAGCAAACCGACAATCGAAAATTTAAGACATTTTTGTTTTCTGTTTGTTATATTCTTTTCTTTAAAGGGACATGAAACCAATTTTTTTTTTCATGATTCAGATAGAGAATGCAATTTTAAAAAAGTTGCCAATTTACTTTTATTATCAAATTTGCAATGTTCTCATGTTATTCTTTGTTGAAGAGCTTTCTAGATAGGTAGCGTGCACATCTCGGAAGCACTATATGACAAGGCATAGTGCTGCCATCTAGTGATCTTGCTAATGTATAACATTGTTGCAAAACTGCTGCCATATAGAACAGAAGACACGTGCACACTCCTGAGCTTACCTTCATAATTTTCAAAAAAAAATAACAAGAAAATGAAGAAAAATTTATAATAGAAGCAAATTGGAAAGTTGTTTAAAATGTTCTATCTATGTGACATTTGACGGCATAGTCAACATTTTCATTAAATGTGATATTTGTCATCAAGAATAAATGGCACACATGAAATATATAAAACAGTAGCATTATATATTAGTCTGCATAAGGATATCTGAGAGAGATAAATAAATGTCACGGGGACCATTTGCTATTTGATGACATTTACTTATTCTTGTTTCTGGATGAACATCTGATAAAACCTTCACTGCGTGTTTATCCGTATTATGTATTCTGTGTTCTCCCAGTACTAATAAGTAAAAGGTAGAATTATCTTAAAGGGACAGTGTACCGTAAAATTGGTATTTACAATGACTTGTAGCATCTACAGAGTTTAAAATGTATGGAAAATGGTTCCTTTAGGTAAGTAAAAGATTACAATGGAATACGAAGTATAGAGGGAGACCCCGCTGTATCTTTATTATGCCTAATACAAATACAATTACGCTTTTTTCAGTGCGTGCAGGGTTCCTTAAAATCACTGTTATGTTTGTATGCATAGGTATTTCTTTCAGAGTAATTAGTGTTTTACATATTTTGCTAAGTGTTTTATTGTTTACAGTGCGGTAGAACAGCCAGCACATTATTTTATTGTTTACAGTGTGGTAGAATAGCCAGCACGTTATTTTATTGCTTACAGTGCGGTATGGTAGCCAGCACGTTATTTTATTGTTTACAGTGCGGTAGAATAGCCAGCACATTATTTTATTGTTTACAGTGCGGTAGAATAGCCAGCACGTTATTTTATTGTTTACAGTGCGGTCGAATACTCAGCATGTTATTTTATTGTTTACAGTGCGGTAGAATACTCAGCATGTTATTTTATTGTTTACAGTGGGGTAGAATACCCAGCATGTTATTTTATTGTTTACAGTGCGGTAGAATACTCAGCATGTTATTTTATTGTTTACAGTGCGGTAGAATACTCAGCATGTTATTTTATTGTTTACAGTGCGGTAGAATACTCAGCATGTTATTTTATTGTTTACAATGCGGTAGAATACTCAGCATGTTATTTTATTGTTTACAATGCGGTAGAATACTCAGCATGTTATTTTATTGTTTACAATGCGGTAGAATACTCAGCATGTTATTTTATTGTTTACAGTGGGGTAGAATACCCAGCATGTTATTTTATTGTTTACAGTGTGGTAGAATACTCAGCACGTTATTTTATTGTTTACAGTGGGGTAGAATACCCAGCATGTTATTTTATTGTTTACAGTGCGGTAGAACAGCCAACACATTATTTTATTGTTTACAGTGTGGTAGAATAGCGAGCACGTTATTTTATTGCTAACAGTGCAGTAGGGTAGCCAGCACGTTATTTTATTGTTTACAGTGCGGTAGAATAGCCAGCACGTTATATTATTGTTTACAGTGCGGTAGAATAGCCAGCACATTATTTTATTGTTTACAGTGTGGTAGAATACCCAGCACATTATTTTATTGCTTACATTGCAGTAGGGTAGCCAGCACGTTATTTTATTGTTTACAGTGCGGTCGAATAGCCAGCATGTTACTTTATTGTTTACATTGTGGTAGGGTAGCCAGCACGTTATTTTATTGTTTACAGTGCGGTCGAATAGCCAGCATGTTATTTTATTGTTTACAGTGCGGTAGAATAGCTAGCACGTTATTTTATTGTTTACAGTGCAGTCGAATACTCAGCATGTTATTTTATTATTTACAGTGTGGTAGAATACTCAGCACGTTATTTTATTGTTAACAGTGAGGTAGAATACCCAGCATGTTATTTTATTATTTACAGTGTGGTAGAATAGCCAGCATGTTATTTTATTATTTACAGTGTGGTAGAATAGCCAGCATGTTATTTTATTATTTACAGTGTGGTAGAATAGCCAGCATGTTATTTTATTATTTACAGTGTGGTAGAATACCCAGCATGTTATTTTATTGTTTACAGTGTGGTAGAATACCCAGCATGTTATTTTATTATTTACAGTGTGGTAGAAAAGCCAGCACGTTATTTTATTGTTTACAGTGCGGTCGAATAGCCAGCATGTTATTTTATTGTTTACAGTGCAGTAGGGTAGCCAGCACATTATTTTATTGTTTACAGTGCGGTCGAATAGCCAGCATGTTATTTTATTGTTTACAGTGCCGTCGAATAGCTAGCACATTATTTTATTGTTTACAGTGCGGTAGAATACTCAGCACGTTATTTTATTGTTAACAGTGAGGTAGAATACCCAGCATGTTATTTTATTATTTACAGTGTGGTATAATAGCCAGCATGTTATTTTATTATTTACAGTGTGGTAGAATAGCCAGCATGTTATTTTATTATTTACAGTGTGGTAGAATACCCAGCATGTTATTTTATTGTTTACAGTGTGGTAGAATACCCAGCATGTTATTTTATTATTTACAGTGTGGTAGAATAGCCAGCACGTTATTTTATTATTTACAGTGTGGTAGAATAGCCAGCATGTTATTTTATTGTTTACAGTGCAGTAGAGTAGCCAGCACATTATTTTATTGTTTACAGTGTGGTAGAATAGCCAGCACGTTATTTTATTGTTTACAGTGCGGTCGAATAGCCAGCATGTTATTTTATTGTTTACAGTGCAGTAGGGTAGCCAGCACATTATTTTATTGTTTACAGTGCGGTCGAATAGCCAGCACGTTATTTTATTGTTTACAGTGTGGTAGAATAGCCAGCATGTTATTTTATTGTTTACAGTGTGGTAGAATAGCCAGCACGTTATTTTATTGTTTACAGTGCGGTCGAATAGCCAGCATGTTATTTTATTGTTTACAGTGTGGTAGAATAGCCAGCACGTTATTTTATTGTTTACAGTGCGGTCGAATAGCCAGCACATTATTTTATTGTTTACAGTGCGGTCGAATAGCCAGCACGTTATGTTATTGTTTACAGTGTGGTAGAATAGCTAGCATGTTATTTTATTGTTTACAGTGCAGTAGGGTAGCCAACACGTTATTTTATTGTTTACAATGCGGTAGAATACTCAGCATGTTATTTTATTGTTTACAGTGTGGTAGAATAGCCAGCACATTATTTTATTGTTTACAGTGCGGTAGAATAGCCAGCACGTTATTTTATTGTTTACAATGCGGTAGAATAGCCAGCACGTTATTTTATTGTTTACAGTGTGGTAGAATACCCAGCATGTTATTTTATTGTTTTCAGTGTGGTAGAACAGCTAGCACGTTATTTTATTGTTTACATTGCGGTAGGGTAGCCAGCACGTTATTTTATTGTTTACAGTGTGGTAGAATAGCCAGCACGTTATTTTATTGTTTACAGTGTAGTAGAATACCCAGCATGTTATTTTATTGTTTACAGTGTAGTAGAATAGCCAGCACGTTATTTTATTGTTTACAGTGTGGTAGAATAGCCAGCACATTATTTTATTGCTTACAGTGCGGTATGGTAGCCAGCACGTTATTTTATTGTTTACAGTGTGGTAGAATACTCAGCATGTTATTTTGTTGTTTACAGTGTGGTAGAATACCCAGCATGTTATTTTATTGTTTACAGTGGGGTAGAATACCCAGCATGTTATTTTATTGTTAACAGTGTGGTAGAATACTCAGCATGTTATTTTATTGTTTACAGTTGGGTAGAATACCCAACATGTTATTTTATTGTTTACAGTGGGGTAGAATAGCCAGCACGTTATTTTATTGTTAACAGTGTGGTAGAATACCCAGCACGTTATTTTATTGTTTACAGTGTGGTAGAATACCCAGCATGTTATTTTATTGTTTACAGTGCGGTAGAATAGCCAGCACGTTATTTTATTGTTAACAGTGTGGTAGAATATCCAGCACGTTATTTTATTGTTTACAGTGTGGTAGAATACCCAGCATGTTATTTTATTGTTTACAGTGCGGTAGAATAGCCAGCACGTTATTTTATTGTTAACAGTGTGGTAGAATACCCAGCATGTTATTTTATTGTTTTCAGTGTGGTAGAATACCCAGCATGTTATTTTATTGTTTACAGTGCGGTAGAATAGCAAGCACATTATTTTATTGTTTACAATGTGGTAGAATAGCCAGCATGTTATTTTATTGTTTACAGTGTGGTAGAATAGCCAGCACATTGTTTTATTGTTTACAGTGTGGTAGAATAGCCAGCACATTATATTTATTGTTTACAGTGCGGTAGAATAGCTAGCACATTATTTTATTGTTTACAGTGCGGTAGAATAGCCAGCACGTTATTTTATTGTTAACAGTGAGGTAGAATACCCAGCATGTTATTTTATTGTTTACAGTGGGGTAGAATAGCCAGCACGTTATTTTATTGTTTACAGTGTGGTAGAATAGCCAGCACGTTATTTTATTGCTTACAGTGCGGTATGGTAGCCAGCACGTTATTTTATTGCTTACAGTGTGGTATGGTAGCCAGCACGTTATTTTATTGTTTACAGTGTGGTAGGATACTCAGCATGTTATTTTATTGTTTACAGTGTGGTAGAATACTCAGCATGTTATTTTATTGTTTACAGTGTGGTAGAATACCCAGCATGTTATTTTATTGTTTACAGTGTGGTAGAATACTCAGCATGTTATTTTATTGTTTACAGTGTGGTAGAATACCCAGCATGTTATTTTATTGTTTACAGTGGGGTAGAATACCCAGCATGTTATTTTATTGTTAACAGTGTGGTAGAATACTCAGCATGTTATTTTATTGTTTACAGTGGGGTAGAATACCCAGCATGTTATTTTATTGTTTACAGTGGGGTAGAATAGCCAGCACGTTATTTTATTGTTAACAGTGTGGTAGAATACCCAGCATGTTGTTTTATTGTTTTCAGTATGGTAGAATAGCCAGCACGTTATTTTATTGTTTACACTGCGGTAGAATAGCCAGCACGTTATTTTATTGTTTACAGTGCGGTAGAATACTCAGCACGTTATTTTATTGTTTACAGTGTGGTAGAATACCCAGCATGTTATTTTATTGTTTACAGTGGGGTAGAATACCCAGCATGTTATTTTATTGTTTACAGTGCGGTAGAATAGCCAGCACGTTATTTTATTGTTAACAGTGTGGTAGATTACCCAGCACGTTATTTTATTGTTTACAGTGTGGTAGAATATCCAGCATGTTATTTTATTGTTTACAGTGCGGTAGAATAGCCAGCACGTTATTTTATTGTTAACAGTGTGGTAGAATACCCAGCATGTTGTTTTATTGTTTTCAGTGTGGTAGAATACCCAGCATGTTATTTTATTGTTTACAGTGCGGTAGAATAGCAAGCACATTATTTTATTGTTTACAATGTGGTAGAATAGCCAGCATATTATTTTATTGTTTACAGTGTGGTAGAAAAGCCAGCACATTGTTTTATTGTTTACAGTGTGGTAGAATAGCCAGCACATTATATTTATTGTTTACAGTGCGGTAGAATAGCTAGCACATTATTTTATTGTTTACAGTGAGGTAGAATACCCAGCATGTACTTTTATTGTTTACAGTGTGGTAGAATAGCCAGCATGTTATTTTATTATTTACAGTGTGGTAGAATAGACAGCATGTTATTTTATTATTTACAGTGTGGTAGAATAGCCAGCACGTTATTTTATTGTTAACAGTGAGGTAGAATACCCAGCATGTACTTTTATTGTTTACAGTGAGGTAGAATAGCCAGCACGTTATTTTATTGTTAACAGTGAGGTAGAATACCCAGCATGTACTTTTATTGTTTTCAGTGTGGTAGAACAGCTAGCACGTTATTTTATTGTTTACATTGCGGTAGGGTAGCCAGCACGTTATTTTATTGTTTACAATGCGGTAGAATAGCCAGCACGTTATTTTATTGTTTACAGTGTGGTAGAATAGCCAGCACGTTATTTTATTGTTTACAGTGTGGTAGAATACCCAGCATGTTATTTTATTGTTTACAGTGTAGTAGAATAGCCAGCACGTTATTTTATTGTTTACAGTGTAGTAGAATAGCCAGCACGTTATTTTGTTGTTTACAGTGTGGTAGAATACCCAGCATGTTATTTTATTGTTTACAGTGGGGTAGAATACCCAGCATGTTATTTTATTGTTAACAGTGTGGTAGAATACTCAGCATGTTATTTTATTGTTTACAGAGGGGTAGAATACCCAACATGTTATTTTATTTTTTACAGTGGGGTAGAATACCCAGCATGTTATTTTATTGTTTACAGTGCGGTAGAATAGCCAGCACGTTATTTTATTGTTTACAGTGTGGTAGAATAGCCAGCACATTATTTTATTGCTTACAGTGCGGTATGGTAGCCAGCACGTTATTTTATTGTTTAGAGTGTGGTAGAATACTCAGCATGTTATTTTATTGTTTACAGTGTGGTAGAATACTCAGCATGTTATTTTATTGTTTACAGTGTGGTAGAATACCCAGCATGTTATTTTATTGTTTACAGTGGGGTAGAATACCCAGCATGTTATTTTATTGTTTACAGTGGGGTAGAATAGCCAGCACGTTATTTTATTGTTAACAGTGTGGTAGAATACCCAGCATGTTGTTTTATTGTTTTCAGTGCGGTAGAATACTCAGCACGTTATTTTATTGTTTACAATGTGGTAGAATACCCAGCATGTTATTTTATTGTTTACAGTGGGGTAGAATACCCAGCATGTTATTTTATTGTTTACAGTGCGGTAGAATAGCCAGCACGTTATTTTATTGTTAACAGTGTGGTAGAATACCCAGCACGTTATTTTATTGTTTACAGTGTGGTAGAATACCCAGCATGTTATTTTATTGTTTACAGTGCGGTAGAATAGCCAGCACGTTATTTTAATGTTAACAGTGTGGTAGAATACCCAGCATGTTGTTTTATTGTTTTCAGTGTGGTAGAATACCCAGCATGTTATTTTATTGTTTACAGTGCGGTAGAATAGCAAGCACATTATTTTATTGTTTACAATGTGGTAGAATAGCCAGCATGTTATTTTATTGTTTACAGTGTGGTAGAATAGCCAGCACATTGTTTTATTGTTTACAGTGTGGTAGAATAGCCAGCACATTATATTTATTGTTTACAGTGCGGTAGAATAGCTAGCACATTATTTTATTGTTTACAGTGCGGTAGAATAGCCAGCACGTTATTTTATTGTTAACAGTGAGGTAGAATACCCAGCATGTACTTTTATTGTTTACAGTGTGGTAGAATAGCCAGCATGTTATTTTATTATTTACAGTGTGGTAGAATAGCCAGCATGTTATTTTATTATTTACAGTGTGGTAGAATAGCCAGCACGTTATTTTATTGTTAACAGTGAGGTAGAATACCCAGCATGTACTTTTATTGTTTACAAGGGACATCCTAAAACATTTAATGTGAAAATGGCTTAATGTAGCTTAATGAGTAAAAAAGTGATCAAATTTTAATCAATTGCTGCATAATTTTGCACAACCCAAGATTTCCACTATCCAAGCCTATCCTAGAAGTTTCATGGATTTTGGTTTTCCACAAGGCAAATGAATGACATTAAGCTTGTTTTTTGGGGAGCTTAATGTGGCTTAACGTACAAAATTGAACTTAGATGTTAACCAATTTCCCCCAAACTTACCACAATACATTAATCTATCTATTCAAACATATTCTGAAAATTTCAGGACATTTGATAAAACATACCAAAAGTTATTTGCATTTAACAATTGTTTTACAATCCTAAAACATATAGGCCTAGATTTGGAGTTCGGCGGTAAAAGGGCTGTTAACGCTCCGCGGGCTTTTTTCTGGCCGCACCATAAAATTAACTCTGGTATCGAGAGTTCAAACAAATGCTGCGTTAGGCTCCAAAAAAGGAGCGTAGAGCATTTTTACCGCAAATGCAACTCTCGATACCAGAGTTGCTTACGGACGCGGCCGGCCTCAAAAACGTGCTCGTGCACGATTCTCCCATAGGAAACAATGGGGCTGTTTGAGCTGAAAAAAAACCTAACACCTGCAAAAAAGCAGCGTTCAGCTCCTAACGCAGCCCCATTGTTTCCTATGGGGAAACACTTCCTACGTCTGCACCTAACACTCTAACATGTACCCCGAGTCTAAACACCCCTAACCTTACACTTATTAACCCCTAATCTGCCGCCCCCGCTATCGCTGACACCTGCATATTTTTTTTAACCCCTAATCTGCCGCTCCGTAAACCGCCGCAACCTACGTTCTCCCTATGTACCCCTAATCTGCTGCCCTAACATCGCCGACCCCTATATTATATTTATTAACCCCTAATCTGCCCCCCTCAACGTCGTCGACACCTGCCTACACTTATTAACCCCTAATCTGCCGAGCGGACCTGAGCGCTACTATAATAAAGTTATTAACCCCTAATCCGCCTCACTAACCCTATCATAAATAGTATTAACCCCTAATCTGCCCTCCCTAACATCGCCGACACCTACCTTCAATTATTAACCCCTAATCTTCCGAGCGGAGCTCACCGCTATTCTAATAAATGTATTAACCCCTAAAGCTAAGTCTAACCCTAACACTAACACCCCCCTAAGTTAAATATAATTTACATCTAACGAAATAAATTAACTCTTATTAAATAAATTATTCCTATTTAAAGCTAAATACTTACCTGTAAAATAAATCCTAATATAGCTACAATATAAATTATAATTATATTATAGCTATTTTAGGATTAATATTTATTTTACAGGCAACTTTGTAATTATTTTAACCAGGTACAATAACTATTAAATAGTTAAGAACTATTTAATAGTTACCTAGTTAAAATAATAACAAATTTACCTGTAAAATAAATCCTAACCTAAGATATAATTAAACCTAACACTACACTATCAATAAAATAATTAAATAAACTACCTACAATTACCTACAATTAACCTAACACTACACTATCAATAAATAAATTAAACACAATTGCTACAAATAAATACAATTAAATAAACTATCTAAAGTACAAAAAATAAAAAAGAACTAAGTTACAAAAAATAAAAAAATATTTACAAACATAAGAAAAATATTACAACAATTTTAAACTAATTACACCTACTCTAAGCCCCCTAATAAAATAACAAAGACCCCCAAAATAAAAAATTCCCTACCCTATTCTAAATTAAAAAAGTTACAAGCTCTTTTACCTTACCAGCCCTGAACAGGGCCCTTTGCGGGGCATGCCCCAAGAATTTCAGCTCTTTTGCCTGTAAAAGAATAAATACAATACCCCCCCCAACATTACAACCCACCACCCACATACCCCTAATCTAACCCAAACCCCCCTGAAATAAACCTAACACTAAGCCCCTGAAGATCTTCCTACCTTGTCTTCACCATCCAGGTATCACCGATCCGTCCTGGCTCCAACATCTTCATCCAACCCAAGCGGGGGTTGGCGATCCATAATCCGGTGCTCCAAAGTCTTCCTCCTATCCGGCAAGAAGAGGACATCCGGACCGGCAAACATCTTCTCCAAGCGGCATCTTCGATCTTCTTCCATCCGGAGCGAAGCGGCAGGATCCTGAAGACCTCCAGCGCGGAACATCCATCCGGACCGACGACTGAACGACGAATGACTGTTCCTTTAAGGGACGTCATCCAAGATGGCGTCCCTCGAATTCCGATTGGCTGATAGGATTCTATCAGCCAATCGGAATTAAGGTAGGAATTTTCTGATTGGCTGATGGAATCAGCCAATCAGAATCTAGTTCAATCCGATTGGCCGATCCAATCAGCCAATCAGATTGAGCTCGCATTCTATTGGCTGATCGGAACAGCCAATAGAATGCGAGCTCAATCTGATTGGCTGATTGGATCGGCCAATCGGATTGAACTAGATTCTGATTGGCTGATTCCATCAGCCAATCAGAAAATTCCTACCTTAATTCCGATTGGCTGATAGAATCCTATCAGCCAATCGGAATTCGAGGGACGCCATCTTGGATGACGTCCCTTAAAGGAACAGTCATTCGTCGTTCAGTCGTCGGTCCGGATGGATGTTCCGCGCTGGAGGTCTTCAGGATCCTGCCGCTTCGCTCCGGATGGAAGAAGATCGAAGATGCCGCTTGGAGAAGATGTTTGCCGGTCCGGATGTCCTCTTCTTGCCGGATAGGAGGAAGACTTTGGAGCACCGGATTATGGATCGCCAACCCCCGCTTGGGTTGGATGAAGATGTTGGAGCCAGGACGGATCGGTGATACCTGGATGGTGAAGACAAGGTAGGAAGATCTTCAGGGGCTTAGTGTTAGGTTTATTTAAGGGGGGTTTGGGTTAGATTAGGGGTATGTGGGTGGTGGGTTGTAATGTTGGGGGGGTATTGTATTTATTCTTTTACAGGCAAAAGAGCTGAAATTCTTGGGGCATGCCCCGCAAAGGGCCCTGTTCAGGGCTGGTAAGGTAAAAGAGCTTGTAACTTTTTTAATTTAGAATAGGGTAGGGAATTTTTTATTTTGGGGGGCTTTGTTATTTTATTAGGGGGCTTAGAGTAGGTGTAATTAGTTTAAAATTGTTGTAATATTTTTCTTATGTTTGTAAATATTTTTTTATTTTTTGTAACTTAGTTCTTTTTTATTTTTTGTACTTTAGTTAGTTTATGTAATTGTAGTTATTTGTAGAAATTGTATTTAATTTATTTATTGATAGTGTAGTGTTAGGTTTTATTGTAGGTAATTGTAGGTATTTTATTTAATTAATTTATTGATAGGGTAGTGTTAGGTTTAATTATAACTTAGGTTAGGACTTATTTTACAGGTGATTTTGTTATTATTTTAACTAGGTAACTATTAAATAGTTCTTAACTATTTAATAGCTATTGTACCTGGTTAAAATAAATACAAAGTTGCCTGTAAAATAAATATTAATCCTAAAATAGCTACAATGTAATTATAATTTATATTCTAGCTATATTAGGATTTATTTTACAGGTAAGTATTTATCTTTAAATAGGAATAATTTATTTAATAAGAGATAATTAATTTCGTTAGATGTAAATTATATTTAACTTAGGGGGGTGTTAGTGTTAGGGTTAGACTTAGCTTTAGGGGTTAATACATTTATTAGAATAGCGGTGAGGTCCGCTCGGCAGATTAGGGGTTAATAATTGAAGGTAGCTGTCGGCGATGTTAGGGAGGGCAGATTAGGGGTTAATACTATTTATTATAGGGTTAGTGAGGCGGATTAGGGGTTAATAACTTTATTATAGTAGCGCTCAGGTCCGCTCGGCAGATTAGGGGTTAATAAGTGTAGGCAGGTGTCGGCGACGTTGAGGGGGGCAGATTAGGGGTTAATAAATATAATATAGGGGTCGGCGGTGTTAGGGGTAGCAGATTAGGGGTACATAGGGATAACGTAGGTGGCGGCGCTTTGCGGTCGGAAGATTAGGGGTTAATTATTTTAAGTAGCTGGCGGCGACGTTGTGGGGGGCAGGTTAGGGGTTAATAAATGTAATACAGGGGTCGGCGGGGTTAGGGGCAGCAGATTAGGGGTACATAAGTATAACGTAGGTGGCGGTCGGCAGATTAGGGGTTAAAAATTTTAATCGAGTGGCGGCGATGTGGGGGGAGCTCGGTTTAGGGGTACATAGGTAGTTTATGGGTGTTAGTGTACTTTAGGGTACAGTAGTTAAGAGCTTTATAAACCGGCGTTAGCCAGAAAGCTCTTAACTCCTGCTATTTTCAGGCGGCTGGAATCTTGTCGTTAGAGCTCTAACGCTCACTTCAGAAACGACTCTAAATACCAGCGTTAGAAAGATCCCATTGAAAATATAGGCTACGCAAATGGCGTAGGGGGATCTGCGGTATGGAAAAGTCGCGGCTGAAAAGTGAGCGTTAGACCCTTTAATCACTGACTCCAAATACCGGCGGTAGCCTAAAACCAGCGTTAGGAGCCTCTAACGCTGGTTTTGACGGCTACCGCCGAACTCCAAATCTAGGCCATAGGGGGGTAGTTATCAAGCCGTCTACTTTTCTGGCTTCGCCGGCCCAATACGTCCGCCTAAGCTCGCCTACCTTCGCCACCGCTGACCTTGAATACGTTCGCCTAAGTTATCAAATAAAGCTGTCAAAAAGCCGCGGGGCGATGAGCAGCGGACTGTGACAGTTATCACTCATCCGATCTCGCTGCCCTTCGGCTTTTTCCCAGCTTTATTGCTAGCCTGTCACTAAGCACTCACACTAAACTGCACTGTTCTACCCCTTATACCGGCGCCCCCGGAGCCCCCCGCATTTAAATAAAGTTACTAACCCCTAAACCGCCGCTCCTAGACCCCGCCGCAACTCTTATAAATGTATTAACCCCTAAACCGCCGCTCCTAGACCCTGCCGCAACTCTTATAAATGTATTAACCCCTAAACCGCCGCTCCCGGACACCGCTGCCACCTACAGTATACCTAGTAACCCCTATCCTGCCCCCCCTACACCGTCGCCCTCTATTATAAAATTATTAACCCCTATCCTGCTGATCCCGCACCTCTCCGCAACTAAATAAATAATTTAACCCCTAAACCGCCGCTCCATGAACCCGCCGCAACCTATATTAAACATATTAACCCCTATCCTGCCCCCCCTACACCGTCGCCACCTATAATAAATTTATTAACCCCTATCCTGCCCCCCACTACGCCGCCGCCACTGTAATAAAATTATTAACCCCTAAACCTAAGTCTAACCCTAACGCCCCCCTAACTTAAATATTAATTAAATAAATCTAAATAAATTAACTCTTATTAACTAAATGAATCCTATTTAAAACTAAATACTTACCTTTAAAATAAACCCTAATATAGCTACAATATAAATAAGAATTATATTCTAGCTATCTTAGGATTTATATTTATTTGACAGGTAACTTTCAATTTATTTTAACCATGTACAATAACTATTAAATAGTTATTAACTATTTAATAGCTTACCTAGCTAAAATAAAGAGAAATGTACCTGTGAAATAAATCCTAACCTAAGTTACAATTACACCTAACACTACACTATACTTTAATAAATTATTACTATTTAAAACTAAATACTTACCTGTAAAATAAACCCTAAGATAGCTACAATATAATTAATAATTATATTATAGCTATCTTAGGATTTATATTTATTTTACAGGTAACTTTGTATTTATTTTAGCTAGTTAGAATAGTTATTAAATAGTTATTAACTATTTAATAACTACCTAGCTAAAAGAAATACAAAATTACCTGTAAAATAAATCCTAACCTAAGTTACAATTAAACCTAATACTACACTATCATTAAATTAACTAAATAAACTACCTACAAATAACTACAATTAAATACAATTACATAAACTAACTAAAGTACAAAAAATAAAAAAAGCTAAGTTACAAAAAATAAAAAATTAAGTTACAAACACGTTAAAAATATTACAACAATTTTAAGCTACTTACACCTAATCTAAGCTCCCTAATAAAATAACAAACCCCCCAAAATAAGAAAAATCCCTACCCTATTCTAAATTAAATAAATTTCAAAGCTCTTTTACCTTACCAGCCCTTAAAAGGGCCATTTGTGGGGGCATGCCCCAAAAAGTTCAGCTCTTTTGCCTGTAAAAGAAAAATACAACCCCCCCCAACATTAAAACCCACCACCCACATACCCCTAATCTAACCCAAACCCCCCTTACAAAAACCTAACACTAATCCCCTGAAGATCATCCTACCTTGAGTCGTCTTCACTCAGCCGAGCCACCGATGGAACTGAAGAGGACATCCGGAGCGGAAGAAGTTAATCCTCCAAGCGGCGCTGAAGAAATCTTCCATCCGATTAAGTCATCATCCAGGCGGCGCTGAAGAAGTCTTTGATCCGGCCGATGTCATCTTCCAAGAGGCGCTGAAGATGTCTTCTATCCGGGTGAAGTCATCTTCCAAGCCGGGTCTTGAATCTTCCTTCCGCCGACGCGGAACCACCTTCTTCACCGACGGACTACGACGAATGACGGCTCCTTTAAGGGACGTCATCCAAGATGGCGTCCCCTCAATTCCGATTGGCTGATAGGATTCTATCAGCCAATCGGAATTAAGGTAGGAAAAATCTGATTGGCTGATGGAATCAGCCAATCAGATTGAGCTCGCATTCTATTGGCTGTTCCGATCAGCCAATAGAATGCGAGCTCAATCTGATTGGCTGATTGGATCAGCCAATCGGATTGAACTTGAATCTGATTGGCTGATTCCATCAGCCAATCAGATTTTCCTACCTTAATTCCGATTGGCTGATAGAATCCTATCAGCCAATCGGAATTGAGGGGACGCCATCTTGGATGACGTCCCTTAAAGGAGCCGTCATTCGTCATAGTCCGTCGGTGAAGAAGGTGGTTCCGCGTCGGCGGAAGGAAGATTCAAGACCCGGCTTGGAAGATGACTTCACCCGGATAGAAGACATCTTCAGCGCCTCTTGGAAGATGACATCGGCCGGATCAAAGACTTCTTCAGCGCCGCCTGGATGATGACTTCATCGGATGGAAGATTTCTTCAGCGCCGCTTGGAGGATTAACTTCTTCCGCTCCGGATGTCCTCTTCAGTTCCATCGGTGGCTCGGCTGAGTGAAGACGACTCAAGGTAGGATGATCTTCAGGGGATTAGTGTTAGGTTTTTGTCCGGGGGGTTTGGGTTAGATTAGGGGTATGTGGGTGGTGGGTTTTAATGTTGGGGGGGTTGTATTTTTCTTTTACAGGCAAAAGAGCTGAACTTTTTGGGGCATGCCCCCACAAATGGCCCTTTTAAGGGCTGGTAAGGTAAAAGAGCTTTGAAATGTATTTAATTTAGAATAGGGTAGGGATTTTTCTTATTTTGGGGGGTTTGTTATTTTATTAGGGGGCTTAGATTAGGTGTAAGTAGCTTAAAATTGTTGTAATATTTTTAACGTGTTTGTAACTTAATTTTTTATTTTTTGTAACTTAGCTTTTTTTATTTTTTGTACTTTAGTTAGTTTATGTAATTGTATTTAATTGTAGTTATTTGTAGGTAGTTTATTTAGTTAATTTAATGATAGTGTAGTATTAGGTTTAATTGTAACTTAGGTTAGGATTTATTTTACAGGTAATTTTGTATTTCTTTTAGCTAGGTAGTTATTAAATAGTTAATAACTATTTAATAACTATTCTAACTAGCTAAAATAAATACAAAGTTACCTGTAAAATAAATATAAATCCTAAGATAGCTATAATATAATTATTAATTATATTGTAGCTATATTAGGGTTTATTTTAAAGGTAAGTATTTAGTTTTAAATAGGATTCATTTAGTTAATAAGAGTTAATTTATTTAGATTTATTTAATTAATTATTTAAGTTAGGGGGGCGTTAGGGTTAGGGTTAGACTTAGGTTTAGGGGTTAATAATTTTATTACAGTGGCGGCGGCGTAGTGGGGGGCAGGATAGGGGTTAATAAATTTATTATAGGTGGCGACGGTGTAGGGGGGGCAGGATAGGGGTTAATACATTTAATATAGGTTGCGGCGGGTTCAGGGAGCGGCGGTTTAGGGGTTAATACATTTATTATAGTTGCGGTGGGCTCCGGGAGCGGCGGTTTAGGGGGTAATAACTTTATTTAGTTGCGGCGGTGTAGGGGGGGTCAGATTAGCGGTGTTTAGACTCGGGGTACATGTTAGGGTGTTAGGTGTAAACAGCTCCCATAGGAATCAATGGGATGTCTGTCAGCAGCGAACTTGTACTTTCGCTATGGTCAGACTCCCATTGATTCCTATGGGATCCGCCGCCTCCAGGCTGGCGCTTTGAAAACCAGGTACGCTGGGCCGTAAAAGTGCCGAGCGTACCTGCTAGTTTTTTGATAACTAGCAAAAGTAGTGAGATTGTGTCGCACTTGTGTGCGGAACATCTGGAGTGACGTAAGAATCGATCGGTGTCGGACTGAGTCTGGCGGATCGAAGTTTACGTCACAAAATTCTACTTTTGCCGGTCTCGAGCCTTTGATAACTAAGGCGAATCAGCCGCGCCACAAATACGCTGCGGAATTCCAGCGTATTTGAGGTTGACGGCTTGATAACTAGGCCCCTTAATGTGAGCAGCTTAATGTAAAAAGAGCTTAATGTACCAAAATTCACCTAAACATCGATCAATTGCCTTCAAACTTGGCACAAACTCAGTTTGTCACTTACCAAACCTATCCTAGAAGTTTCATGGTATTTGGTTTCCCACAAGGCAAATGAGTGACATTAAGCTTGTTTTTTGGGGAGCTTAATGTGGCTTAACGTACAAAATTGAACTTAGATCTTAACCAATTTCCCCCAAACTTCTCACAATACATTAATCTATCTATTCAAACATATTCTGAAAATTTCAGGAAATTTGATAAAACATACCAAAATGTATTCGCATTTAACAATTGTTTTACAATCCTAAAACATTTAATGTGAGCAGCTTAATGTAAAAAAGAGCTTAATGTACCAAAATTCACCAAAACTTCAATCAATTGCCTTGAAACTTGGCACAAACTCAGTTTTTCACTTTCCAAACCTATCCTAGAAGTTTCATGTATTTTGGTGTCCCACAAGTCAAATGAGTGGCATTAAGCTTGTTTTTATGGGAGCTTAATGTGGCTTAATGAGTAAAAAAGTGGCCAAATATTAATCAATCGCTACATAATTTTGCACAACCCAAGAATTCCACTATCCAAGCCTATCCTAGAAGTTTCATGGATTTTGGTTTTCCACAAGGCAAATGAGTGACATTATGCTTGTTTTTTGGGGAGCTTAATGTGGCTTAACGCACAAAATTAAACTTAGATATTAACCAATGTCCCCCAAACTTACCACAATACATTAATCTATCTATTCAAACATATTCTGAAAATTTCAGGACATTTGATAAAACATACCAAAAGTTATTCACATTTAACTATTTTTTTACAATCCTAAAACATTTAGAGGGGTAGTTATCAAGCCGTCTACTTTTCTGGCTTCGCCGGCCCAATACGCCCGCCTAAGCTCGCCTCACATCGCCGCCGCGGACCTGAAAAAATACGCCTAAGTTATCAAATAAAGCTGTCAAAAAGCCGCGGGGCGATGAGCAGGGGACTGTGAGAGTTATCACTAATCCGATCTCGCTGCCCTTCGGCTTTTTCCCAGCTTTATTGCTAGCCTGTCACTAAGCACTCACACTAAACTACACTGTTCTACCCCCTATACCGGCGCCCCCGGAGCCTCCCGCAACTCAATAAAGTTACTAACCCCTAAACCGCCGCTCCTAGACCCCGCCGCAACTCTTATAAATGTATTAACCCCTAAACCGCCGCTCCTAGACCCCGCCGCAACTCTTATAAATGTATTAACCCCTAAACCGCCGCTCCTAGACCCTGCCGCAACTCTTATAAATGTATTAACCCCTAAACCGCCGCTCCCGGACACCGCTGCCACCTACAGTATACCTAGTAACCCCTATCCTGCCCCCCCTACACCGTCGCCCTCTATTATAAAATTATTAACCCCTATCCTGCTGATCCCGCACCTCTCAGCAACTAAATAAATAGTTTAACCCCTAAACCGCCGCTCCCTGAACCCGCCGCAACCTATATTAAACCTATTAACCCCTATCCTGCCCCCCCTACACCGTCGCCACCTATAATAAATTTATTAACCCCTATCCTGCCCCACACTACACCGCCGCCACTGTAATAAAATGATTAACCCCTAAACCTAAGTCTAACCCTAACCCTAACACCCCCCTAACTTAAATATTAATTAAATAAATCTAAATAAATTAACTCTTATTAACTAAATGAATCCTATTTAAAACTGAATACTTACCTTTAAAATAAACCCTAATAGAGCTACAATATAAATAATAATTATATTCTAGCTATCTTAGGATTTATTTTTATTTTACAGGTACCTTTCAATTTATTTTAACCAGGTACAATAGCTATTAAATAGTTATTAACTATTTAATAGCTACCTAGCTAAAATAAAGAAAAATTTACCTGTAAAATAAATCCTAACCTAAGTTATAATTACACCTAACACTACACTATACTTTAATAAATTATTCCTATTTAAAAATAAATACTTACCTGTAAAATAAACCCTAAGATAGCTACAATATAATTAATAATTATATTGTAGCTATCTTAGGATTTATATTTATTTTACAGGTAACTTTGTATTTATTTTAGCTAGTTAGAATAGTTATTAAATAGTTATTAACTATTTAATAACTACCTAGCTAAAAGAAATACAAAATTACCTGTAAAATAAATCCTAACCTAAGTTACAATTAAACCTAATACTACACTATCATTAAATTAATTAAATAAACTACCTACAAATAACTACAATTAAATACAATTACATAAACTAACTAAAGTACAAAAAATAAAAAAAGCTAAGTTACAAAAAATAAAAAAATAAGTTACAAACATGTTAAAAATATTACAACAATTTTAAGCTACTTACACCTAATCTAAGCCCCCTAATAAAATAACAAACCCCCCTAAAATAAAAAAATGCCCTACCCTATTCTAAATTAAATAAATTTCAAAGCTCTTTTACCTTACCAGCCCTTAAAAGGGCCATTTGTGGGGGCATGCCCCAAAGAAAACAGCTCTTTTGCCTGTAAAAGAAAAATACAACCCCCCCAACATTAAAACCCACCACCCACATACCCCTAATCTAACCCAAACCCCCCTTACAAAAACCTAACACTAATCCCCTGAAGATCATCCTACCTTTAGTTGTCTTCACTCAGCCGAGCCACCGATGGAACTGAAGAGGACATCCGGAGCGGAAGAAGTTAATCCTCCAAGCGGCGCTGAAGAAATCTTCCATCCGATGAAGTCATCATCCAGGCGGCGCTGAAGAAAAGTCTTCGATCCGGCCCATGTCATCTTCAAAGAGGCGCTGAAGAGGTCTTCTATCCGGGCGAAGTCATCTTCCAAGCTGGGTCTTGAATCTTCCTTCCGCCGACGCGGAACCACCTTCTTCACCGACGGACTACGACGAATGACGGCTCCTTTAAGGGACGTCATCCAAGATGGCGTCCCCTCAATTCCGATTGGCTGATAGGATTCTATCAGCCAATCGGAATTAAGGTAGGAAAAATCTGGCTGATGGAATCAGCCAATCAGATTGAGCTCGCATTCTATTGGCTGATTGGCTGATTGGATCAGCCAATCGGATTGAACTTGAATCTGATTGGCTGATTCCATCAGCCAATCAGAATTTTCCTACCTTAATTCCGATTGGCTGATAGAATCCTATCAGCCAATCGGAATTGAGGGTACGCCATCTTGGATGACGTCCCTTAAAGGAGCCGTCATTCGTCGTAGTCCGTCGGTGAAGAAGGTGGTTCCGCGTCGGCGGAAGGAAGATTCAAGACCCGGCTTGGAAGATGACTTCGCCCGGATAGAAGACCTCTTCAGCGCCTCTTTGAAGATGACATCGGCCGGATCGAAGACTTTTCTTCAGCGCCGCCTGGATGATGACTTCATCGGATGGAAGATTTCTTCAGCGCCGCTTGGAGGATTAACTTCTTCCGCTCCGGATGTCCTCTTCAGTTCCATCGGTGGCTCGGCTGAGTGAAGACAACTAAAGGTAGGATGATCTTCAGGGGATTAGGGTTAGGTTTTTGTAAGGGGGGTTTGGGTTAGATTAGGGGTATGTGGGTGGTGGGTTTTAATGTTGGGGGGGGTTGTATTTTTCTTTTACAGGCAAAAGAGCTGTTTTCTTTGGGGTATGCCCCCACAAATGGCCCTTTTAAGGGCTGGTAAGGTAAAAGAGCTTTGAAATTTATTTAATTTAGAATAGGGTAGGGCATTTTTTTATTTTGGGGGGGTTTGTTATTTTATTAGGGGGCTTAGATTAGGTGTAAGTAGCTTAAAATTGTTGTAATATTTTTAACATGTTTGTAACTTTTTTTTTTTTTTTTTGTAACTTAGCTTTTTTTATTTTTTGTACTTTAGTTAGTTTATGTAATTGTATTTAATTGTAGTTATTTGTAGGTAGTTTATTTAATTAATTTAATGATAGTGTAGTATTAGGTTTAATTGTAACTTAAGTTAGGATTTATTTTACAGGTAATTTTGTATTTCTTTTAGCTAGGTAGTTATTAAATAGTTAATAACTATTTAATAACTATTCTAACTAGCTAAAATAAATACAAAGTTACCTGTAAAATAAATATAAATCCTAAGATAGCTACAATATAATTATTAATTACATTGTAGCTATCTTCGGGTTTATTTTACAGGTAAGTATTTATTTTTAAATGGGATTAATTTATTAAAGTATAGTGTAGTGTTAGGTGTAATTGTAACTTAGGTTAGGATTTATTTAACAGGTACATTTCTCTTTATTTTAGCTAGGTAAGCTATTAAATAGTATTAGGGTTTATTTTAAAGGTAAGTATTTAGTTTTAAACAGGATTCATTTAGTTAATAAGAGTTAATTTATTTAGATTTATTTAATTAATATTTAAGTTAGGGGGGCGTTAGGGTTAGGGTTAGACTTAGGTTCAGGGGTTAATAATTTTATTACAGTGGCGGCGGCGTAGTGGGGGGCAGGATAGGGGTTAATAAATTTATTATAGGTGGCGACGGTGTAGGGGGGGGCAGATTAGGGGTTAATAAATTTATTATAGGTGGCGACGGTGTAGGGGGGGCAGGATAGGGGTTAATAAATTTATTATAGGTGGCGACGGTGTAGGGGGGGCAGATTAGGGGTTAATACATTTAATATAGGTTGCGGCAGGTTCAGGGAGCGGCGGTTTAGGGGTTAATACATTTATTATAGTTGCGGTGGGCTCCGGGAGCGGCGGTTTAGGGGTTAATATGTATAGAGTAGCTTGCGGTGGGCTCCGGGAGCGGCGGTTTAGGGGGTAATAACTTTATTTAGTTGCGGCGGTGTAGGGGGGGACAGATTAGTGGTGTTTAGACTCGGGGTACATGTTAGGGCGTTAGGTGTAGACAGCTCCCATAGAAATCAATGGGATGTCTGTCAGCAGCGAACTTGTACTTTCGCTATGGTCAGACTCCCATTGATTCCTATGGGATCCGTCGCCTCCAGGGGTGGCGGATTGAAAGCCAGGTACGCTGGGCCGTAAAAGTGCCGAGCGTACCTGCTAGTTTTTTGATAACTAGCAAAAGTAGTGAGAATGTGCCGCACTTGTGTGTGGAACATCTGGAGTGACGTAAGAATCGATCTGTGTCGGACTGAGTCCGGCGGATCGATGCTTACGTCACAAAATTCTACTTTTGCCGGTCTCAAGCCTTTGATAACTAAGGCCACAAATACGATGCGGAATTCCAGCGTATTTGAGGTTGACGGCTTGATAACTAGGCCCCTTAATGTGAGCAGCTTAATGTAAAAAGAGCTTAATGTACCAAAATTCACCTAAACATCGATCAATTGCCTTCAAACTTGGCACAAACTCAGTTTGTCACTTACCAAACCTATCCTAGAAGTTTCATGGTATTTGGTTTCCCACAAGGCAAATGAGTGACATTAAGCTTGTTTTTTGGGGAGCTTAATGTGGCTTAACGTACAAAATTGAACTTAGATCTTAACCAATTTCCCCCAAACGTCTCACAATACATTAATCTATCTATTCAAACATATTCTGAAAATTTCAGGATATTTGATAAAACATACCAAAAGTTATTCGAAATTTAACAATTGTTTTACAATCCTAAAACATTTAATGTGAGCAGCTTAATGTAAAAAAGAGCTTAATGTACCAAAATTCACCAAAACTTCAATCAATTGCCTTGAGACTTGGCACAAACTCAGTTTTTCACTTTCCAAACCTATCCTAGAAGTTTCATGTATTTTGGTGTCCCACAAGGCAAATGAGTGGCATTAAGCTTGTTTATATGGGAGCTTAATGTGGCTTAATGAGTAAAAAAGTGGCCAAATGTTAATCAATCGCTACATAATTTTGCACAACCCAAGAATTCCACTATCCAAGCCTTGGCACAAACTCAGTTTGTCACTTACCAAACCTATCCTAGAAGTTTCATGGTATTTGGTTTCCCACAAGGCAAATGAGTGACATTAAGCTTGTTTTTTGGGGAGCTTAATGTGGCTTAACGTACAAAATTGAACTTAGATCTTAACCAATTTCCCCCAAACTTCTCACAATACATTAATCTATCTATTCAAACATATTCTGAAAATTTCAGGAAATTTGATAAAACATACCAAAAGTTATTTGCATTTAACAATTGTTTTAGAATACTAAAACATTTAATGTGAGCAGCTTAATGTAAAAAAGAGCTTAATGTACCAAAATTCACCAAAACTTCAATCAATTGCCTTGAAACTTGGCACAAATTCAGTTTTTCATTTTCCAAACCTATCCTAGAAGTTTCATGTATTTTGGTGTCCCATAAGTCAAATGAGTGGCATTAAGCTTGTTTTTATGGGAGCTTAATGTGGCTTAATGAGTAAAAAAGTGGCCAAATGTTAATCAATCGCTACATAATTTTGCACAACCCAAGAATTCCACTATCGATCAATTGCCTTCAAACTTGGCACAAACTCAGTTTGTCACTTACCAAACCTATCCTAGAAGTTTCATGGTATTTGGTTTTCCACAAGGCAAATGAGAGACATTAAGCTTGTTTTTTGGGGAGCTTAATGTGGCTTAACGTACAAAATTGAACTTAGATCTTAACCAATTTCCCCCAAACTTCTCACAATACATTAATCCATCTATTCAAACATATTCTGAAAATTTCAGGAAATTTGATAAAACATCCTAGAAGTTTTATGGATTTTGGTGTCCCACAAGGCAAATGAGTGACATTAAGCTTGTTTTTTGGGGAGCTTAATGTGGCTTAATGAGTAAAAAAGTGGCCAAATGTTAATCAATCACTGCATAATTTTGCACAACCCAAGATTTCCACTATCCAAGCCTATCCTAGAAGTTTCATAGATTTTGGTTTTCCACAAGGCAAAAGAGTGACATTAAGCTTGTTTTTTGGGGAGCTTAATGTAGCTTAACGTACAAAATTGAACTTAGATGTTAACCAATTTCCCCCAAACTTACCACAATACATTAATCTATCTATTCAAACATATTCTGAAAATTTCAGGATATTTGATAAAACATACCAAAAGTTATTCACATTTAACTATTTTTTTTACAATCCTAAAACATTTAATGTGAGCAGCTTAATGTAAAAAGAGCTTAATGTACCAAAATTCACCTAAACATCGATCAATTGCCTTCAAACTTGGCACAAACTCAGTTTGTCACTTACCAAACCTATACTAGAAGTTTCATGGATTTTGGTTTCCCACAAGGCAAATGAGTGACATTAAGCTTGTTTTTTGGGGAGCTTAATGTGGCTTAACGTACAAAATTGAACTTAGATGTTAAACAATTTCCCCTAAACTTCCAAAAATACATTAATCTATCTATTCAAACATATTCTGAAATTTTCAGGACATTTGAGAAAACATACCAAAAGTTACTTGCATTTAACAATTTTTTTACAATCCTAAAACATTTAGGCCCCTATTTAACAAAGGTTCCGATCAGCCAATAGAATGCAAGCTCAATCTGATTGGCAGATCCAATCAGCCAATCGGATTGAACTTTAAACTGATTGGCTGATTCCATCAGCCAATCAGAATTTTCCTACCTTAATTCCGATTGGCTGATAGAATCCTATCAGCCAATCAGAATTCGAGGGAAGCCATCTTGGATGACTTCCCTTAAAGGAACCTTCATTCTGTTTTAGGATGTCGGAAGAAGAGGATGGATCCGCGCCGGAGGTCTTGAAGATGGAGCCGCTCGTCATTGAATGGAAGAAGATAGAAGATGCCGCTTGGATGAAGATGTCTACCGTTCCGGTTCTCCTCTTCTGCCCGGATAGGATGAAGACTTCTGCCCGAAGATGGACTTCTTCAGCCGCCGCTTGGATCAATACTTCAGCTGGAGGATGGATGTCTTCAGCCCCCGCTTGGGCTTGGATCAAGACATCGGAGCCTGGACAGATCGGTGATACCCGGCGTGGTGAAGATAAGGTAGGAAGATCTTCAGGGGCTTAGTGTTAGGTTTATTTAAGGGGGGTTTGGGTTAAATTAGGGGTATGTGGGTGGTGGGTTGTAATGTTGGGGGGGGGTATTGTATGGTTTTTTTTCCAGGCAAAAGAGCTGAATTCTTTGGGGCATGCCCCGCAAAAGGCCCTTTTAAGGGCTGGTAAGGTAAAAGAGCTTTTCTATTTTAATTTTAGAATAGGGTAGGACATTTTTTTATTTTGGGGGGCTTTGTTATTTTATTAGGGGGCTTAGAGTAGGTGTAATTAGTTTAAAATTGTTGTAATATTTTTCTAATGTTTGTAAATATTTTTTTATTTTTTGTAACTTAGTTCTTTTTTATTTTTTGTACTTTAGTTAGTTTATTTAATTGTATTTATTTGTAGGTATTGTATTTAATTAATTTATTGATAGTGTAGTGTTAGGTTTAATTGTAACTTAGGTTAGGATTTATTTTACAGGTAATTTTGTAATTATTTTAACTAGGTAGCTATTAAATAGTTATTAACTATTTAATAGCTATTGTACCTGGTTAAAATAAATACAAAGTTGCCTGTAAAATAAATATTAATCCTAAAATAGCTACAATATAATTATTATTTATATTGTAGCTATATTAGGATTTATTTTACAGGTAAGTATTTAGCTTTAAATAGGAATAATTTATTTAATAAGAGTTAATTTATTTCGTTAGAATAAAATTATATTTAATTTAGGGGGGTGTTAGGGTTAGACTTAGCTTTAGGGGTTAATACATTTATTAGAGTAGCGGTGAGGTCCGGTCGGCAGATTAGGGGTTAATAAGTGTAGGTAGGTGGCGGCGACATTTGGGGCGGCAGATTATGGGTTAATAAATATAAAATAGGGGTCGGCGGTGTTAGGGGCAGCAGATTAGGGGTACATAGCTATAATGTAGGTTGCGGCGGTGTACGGAGCGGCAGATTAGGGGTTAAAAATAATATGCAGGGGTCAGCGATAGCGGGGGCGGCAGATTAGGGGTTAATAAGTGTAAGGTTAGGGGTGTTTAGACTCGGGGTACATGTTAGGGTGTTAGGTGCAGACTTAGGAAGTGTTTCCCCATAGGAAACAATGGGGCTGCGTTAGGAGCTGAACGCTGCTTTTTTGCAGGTGTTAGGTTTTTTTTCAGCTCAAACTGCCCCATTGTTTGCTATGGGGGAATCGTGCACGAGCACGTTTTTGAAGCTGGCCGCGTCCGTAAGCACCGCTGGTATTGAGAGTTGCAGTGGTGGTAAATTATGCTATACGCTCCCTTTTTGGAGCCTAATGCAGCCCTTCTGTGAACTCTAAATACCAGCGGTATTTAAAAGGTGCGGGGGGAAAAAAGCCAGCGTTAGCTACGCGGGTCGTTACCGACAAAACTCTAAATCTAGCCGAAAGACAGCTGCTCCATAACCCTGTCCGCCTGCTCTGAGTAGGCAGACAGGAATCACCACAATTCAACCCGATCAAGTACGATTGGGTTGATTGACACCCCCTGCTGGCGGCCGATTGGCCGCGAGTCTGCAGGGAGCGGCGTTGCACCAGCAGCTCTTGTGAGCTGCTGGTGCAATGCTGAATACGGAGAGCGTGTTGCTCTCCGCATTCTGCCAGGTCTTGCAGACCTGATCCGGATCAGGACCGCAAGACCTTTGTTAAATAGGGGCCTAAATGTTTTAGGATTGTAAACAAATTGTTAAATGCGAGTAACTTTTGGTATGTTTTCTCAAATGTCCTGAAAATTTCAGAATATGTTTGAATAGATAGATTAATATATTTTTGGAAGTTTAGGGGAAATTGTTTAACATCTAAGTTCAATTTTGTACGTTAAGCCACATTCAGCTCCCCAAAAAACAAGCTTAATGTCACTCATTTGCCTTGTGGGAAACCAAAATCCGTGAAACTTCTAGGATAGGTTTGGAAAGTGACAAACTGACTTTGTGCCAAGTTTCACGGCAATTGATTGATGTTTTGGTGAATTTTGGTACATTAAGCTCTTTTTTACATTAAGCTGCTCACATTAAATGTTTTAGGATTGTAAAACAATTGTTAAATGCGAATAAATTTTGGTATGTTTTATCAAATTTCCTGAAATTTTCAGAATATGTTTGAATAGATAGATTAATGTATTGTGGTAAGTTTGGGGGAAATTGGTTAACATCTAAGTTCAATTTTGTACGTTAAGCCACATTAAGCTCCCCAAAAACAAGCTTAATGTCATTCATTTGCCTTGTGGAAAACCAAAATCCATGAAACTTCTAGGATAGGCTTGGATAGTGGAAATCTTGGGTTGTGCAAAATTAAGCAGCAATTGATTAACATTTGATCACTTTTTTACTCATTAAGCTACATTAAGCCATTTTCACATTAAATGTTTTAGGATGTCCCGTTTACAGTGAGGTAGAATAGCCAGCATGTACTTTTATTGTTTACAGTGTGGTAGAATAGCCAGCACGTTATTTTATTGTTAACAGTGAGGTAGAATACCCAGCATGTACTTTTATTGTTTACAGTGTGGTAGAATAGCCAGCATGTTATTTTATTATTTACAGTGTGGTAGAATAGCCAGCACATTGTTGTATTGTTTACAATGCGGTAGAATAGCCAGCACATTATTTTATTGTTTACAGTGAGGTAGAATAGCCAGCACATTATTTTATTGTTTACAGTGCGGTAGAATAGCCAGCACATTATTTTATTGTTTACAGTGCGGTAGAATATCCAGCACCTTATTTTATTGTTAACAGTGAGGTAGAATACCCAGCATGTTATTTTATTATTTATAGTGTGGTAGAATAGCCAGCATGTTATTTTATTGTTTACAGTGCAGTAGGCTAGCTAGCACATCATTTTATAGTTTATAGTGTGGTAGAATAGCAAGCACGTTATTTTATTGTTTATAATGCGGTAGAATAGCCAGCACGTTATTTTATTGTTTACAATGCGGTAGAATAGCAGGTGCGTTATTTTATTGATTACAGTGTGGTAGAATAGCAAGCACATTATTTTATTGTTTACAGTGTAGTAGAATAGCCAGCACATTATTTTATTGTTTACAGTGCGGTAGAATAGCCAGCACTTTATTTTATTGTTTACAATGAGGTAGAATAGCCAGCACATTATTTTATCGTTTACAGTGCGGTAGAATAGCCAGCACGTTATTTTATTGTTTACAATGCGGTAGAATAGCAGACGCGTTATTTTATTGTTTACAGTGCGGTAGAATACCCAGCATGTTATTTTATTGTTTATAGTGCGGTACAGTAGCTAGCATGCTATTTTATTAGTTTACAGTGCGGTAGAATAGCCAGCACATTATTTTATTGTTTACAGTGTGGTAGAATACTCAGCATGTTATTTTATTATTTACAGTGTGGTAGAATCCCCAGCATGTACTTTTATTGTTTACAGTGTGGTAGAATAGCCAGCACGTTATTTTATTGTTTACAGTGTCGTAGAATAGCCAGCACATTATTTTATTGTTTACAGTACAGTAGAATAGCCTGCACATTGTTTTATTGTTTACAGTACAGTAGAATAGCCTGCACATTGTTTTATTGTTTACAGTGTGGTAAATATAAACATAGGCCCGTGTAAGCCTTGGTAAGTTGCAATAACAAAGTCCAGTAAATACTGAAGCTCTGATAGGGGGATATACCCAGTGGGAACATCAGGTAGGTACAGCAGGCACAGCTGGTTAGATGAAAGCCGTCACTGGTATAGCAGACACAGGATACCCAGCGGATACTTTTGTGAGACTATTACGGGATCCCCGGTAGATACAGCAGGCACAGCTGGTTAGAGGAAGGCTGTCACTGGTATGGCAGACACAGGATACTCAGCAGGCACAGCATACCCAGTGGGCACTGTTGGTGAGACAGGATACCAAATAGGTACAGCAGGTATTAGGTAAGTATGCTTGGTCTCCAGAAAAAGGTAAGCATACAAAGGTATCAGGTAAGTATGCTTGGCATACAGGAACCAGCTGAGCATACACAGGTACAAGGTAAGTATGCTTGGTATCTGGAACAAGGTGAGCAAACACAGGCATCAGGTAAGTATGCTTGGTGTACAGGAACCAGGTAAGCCTACACAGGCACAAGGTAAGTATGCTTTGTCTCTAGAACAAGGTTAGCATACACAGGTATCAGGCAAGTATGCTTGGCGTACAGTATCAAGGTAAACCTACGTAGGTACAAGGTAAGTATGATTGGCCTCTAGAACAAGGTGAGCATATACATGTATTGTGCAAGTATGCTTGGTGTACAGAAACTATGTGAGCATATCCAGGTACCGGTAAGTATGCTTGGTCTCTAGAACCAGGTGAGCATACACAGGTATCAGGAAACTATGCTTGGTTTTCAGGAAACAGGTGAGCATACGCAGGTACAAGGTAAGCAACAAGGCAGGTTTCACAATAACTTAGTGATAAGTTGAGTAACCTTTTATAGGAACTTCCACTCATATTGCCTCCAGGTGGGAGTTCCAGTAATAAGGACATGGCCCCTTTAAATCTAGGAAGTAAACAGCTGCTAGAGTTGGGTTTCGGTGTCTCTCCATGTGGGACGCCGAGACTGAGGTAATCATTCTAGGTGTTTGCTGAGACCGGCATCAGGTAGGCGCCAGACAAGGGGACAGGAAGGAAAGAATTCTGCAGGAACAATGCTTTGCATATTTAAGGCATTCTAGATGACCTAGGGCTAAGTGTGAGAATTCTTTATCAAGAGGAGCTATTAGGAATGGGCTGGGTTGCTAGGTCAATCCTGTAATTGCTCATAATAAAATTTAAGATCATAGATTTTGATTTTTTTTAATTTTTTTTTTTAGACTAATATTTATTACAGATGAAAGAACAAAACAATTGTGCAATTAATAGATGCAAAACATTTTTACATTAATAATAGTTACTGTTTATGCATTATCTTCTAACGGTACAGTTTATCCATTAAAAAATGCCTCCCCAGAAAGGAGGCAAGTTGGGTTAGTGAACCACATAGAAAATGTAGGGACATGTGTAGACTTCTAATGCCTGGCAATTGAGGATCTACTGCTGTTGAGTTTTATCACTCTCGAATGTTATTCATTCGGGCATGTTGATTGCCTGTTTAATACTGTTCCCGAAGTTCCTGTTTTACCTGGATATCAGTCAGCTAGGTGACTGCAAAGTCCAAGTCTACGCCTTATGCACCTGGAGGTGCTATAATGATGTGAGGGTTCCTCTATATACATTCTCTTGCTTTACAAACTGTACTTGGCCATGTGGTGGGCTGTGTCTTTTATTTAGAACAGTGTGTACAAGAAGAGCCATCCTTTGGGATCTGAACCTATGCATTTTTTGATACTTTTGTTTTTATATATATATACTTTTTAGTATACTTCAACCATGACATAAAGTTACATTTTTTTTTTTTTTTTATTTAATGATTTTTATTGAGGAAATACATAGTACAATTGGCATGTATATATAGGCATACATAAAACAGATGTAAAGCTTGCATTAAAATATACCATTGCTACAGATTTTGTTTAAAAAAGCAAAGCAATATATAAAAATAAATGGAAAAAAAAAGAAACAAGAACAAGCCACATGCCTGACGATCTTAAATAGCAGACCTCATTTTTGTCCCTGTTGCTGGCATTGTAGACCACTCTTGGGTCCTCCATGTGTATGTAGACATATGGGTAGGGATTATATAGAAATAGAACAAACAAACAACAAAAAAGAAGACCACAACTAGGTTGTGTAAGGTAAAAATATTAACACATTTAAATTGTATCATATTCTGACCTGCATCCCACTAAAGTTTGAAGTATATAACTACTTGTAAAATGTCATATAGCTGAGTCATTTAATAGATTAATACAATAAATGAGAATTCTAGGAAATAAAATAACTTAGCTAGCTGAATATACCAGGGGTCTGGACACTAATGCTGGGACAATTATAATCAGGGGCGGTGCCATGTTATGATCCTCTGTCAGCAGAGACTTCAGTTAATATGTGTTGTGCTAATATCCTGCAGCTCTGGCCACTAGCCACAGGATACAATGCTGGTATTCTAGTAGTCCTGCATTCAAGAGTGTTACAAACAAAGAATAGTAATCGTGCTAATTGTACTTTCGTTCTGGTCCGGCTGACGATATATAGTATTACCAGGTCTAAGGCTTTTAAATAATGGTTATAACTATAACAGATCAGTATTTTCCCCTAATTAATAAGAACGTAAGAGAATTGATCCGTACTCATTACATGATTTACACCAGATAAGCTCAAATATCTCACTATGGTATGTCATGGCACCACGCAGCCATTTTTATATGGAAGGTAGCATAAGGCATTGCAAATTGTGTAGACCCCAGGTAACAGTTGGTGAACGCTTTAAATATATTCAAGGTAACATTCTAATACTAAACTGTAAAAAAACCCCATAAACTAATGATTCTGGATACCGTTAATGTCCTGCTTTTATAAGGCAAAGTAATGGTAGTAAAGTCGTTGTTGCGATAACATCCCCAAAATTCAATATCCAGGTGAAAGTTGGAAGAAAAAAAAAGGGTCCCAAATTTAGTCCGGGGGGAGATGATAATTTAAGCCACCCTCAAGGAGTGATCCATCTGGGGTGTTCATCAGTTGCATGTTATCAAACGATTGAAATCTAGCCTCAGATTTCCAGCTCTCAAAAACATGCCCGGGGTAGTTCAATTTAGTGGCCATAGTCTCCCAGGAGCACCCCACAAACTCCCTCAATCCCACGACCAACATTATCTGACCTTTTGTCTGAGGTGTTATGTCAGGAGTCCCCTTTACGTTTGTCGTCGCTGCTATACCCGATGCTGGCGTCAGTTTGGATGATGCCGCGTGAGGGCCGCATGATACCTCCGGAGGCTCTGTACCACACGGTAAGGGAAAGATGACATCTATACAGCTAGGCCTTCTATGCATTCGGTTACTTACAGGGTAGTCAGCTGGCAGCGGATCACTCACCGGCATAGTTGGTGCAATCGCTGTATCGCGTTGATTTTCCAAGAGATCCGGTTGTCCCCCAGCGCTATTTTTCTGATTTATCACATCTAATGCGTTGCGTGTCTGTCGCCTGGTTTCTGGAGACTCAATAGTCGATGGTATGGATGTTTGTTTCTGGTAGAGGAACTGTATCATATGTTCCGATGGTGCTTTATCCAACAGCTTCTGTAGTAAGGCCTCAATTTTCTGGAAGTGCGCATCATGGCGTTGCCACATGGTCTCAGCAGCCATAGTTGCCATCAGATAGGTATCTCTAGCAAGTAGAATCTTAGATGCGAGTTGATGCTAGCTCTTGTGTGTTGTCCTGTGTTATCTAGAGATATTTTGTCCGTTGTGGTCATTTACCTCGGCGTACCGAGGGGGGAACGCTGCCTGTTTCAAGCCGCCGCTTCAGGCCTATCTAGTCCAATCCTGAGCACTGGTTTCACAAATACAGCCGAAAGACAGTGGTATGCACAATTTAAGGCAATATAATATTGTTATGGTCCAATTCAGCTGTGAAATATAGAAATAATCGGCGGATTATTAGTCAGTCCACTGGAGCTCATGGAGAGTGCGACCATTCAGGTTCGCTGTTAGGACACGCCCCCATAATGTTACATTTTGCTAGGTTTTCATTTTGTATTTTCAACTACAACCCCAATTCCGAAAAATTTGGAAAGTGCAAAAAACTAACAAAAGCAGTCATTTGAAAATCCTATTCATCCTGTACTATATTGAAAACACATCATTAACACATAATTTGATGTTTTACTTTGTGAGTTAATTGTGTGTATTTTTAAAAATATACACTAATTTCAAATCTGATGACAGCAACACATTCCAAAAAAGTTGGGACAGGGGCAATTTAGGAGTAATAGCGATGTGACATTTTGAAATAAGGAGGTTATGTGAAACAGGTGAGGCAATTGTGTAATCATAGTGTATATAAGGAGCCTCCAAAAAAGACCTAGTCCTTCAAGAGCAAGGATAGGCTGAGACTTGCTAATCTGCCAACAGATGCATCAGCGAATAATCCAACACTTTGAGAACAACATTCCCCAAAGACAAATCGGTAGGATTTTGGGCATTTCACCTTCTACAGTGCACAATATGATTAAAAGATTCAAGGAATCTGTTCAAATCCCAGTGCGTAAAGGACAAGGACAAAAACCACTTCTGAATGCGTGTGAGCTGCCACCCCTCAGACGTCACTGTCTTCAAAACCGTCATGAGTCTGTAATGGATATCCTGACATGGGCTTGGGAATACTTTGGTCAACCTTTGTCAGTCAACACCATAAGCTTCTGCATCCACAGAGGCAAGTTAAGGCTTTACTATGCAAAGCAGGAGCCATACATCAACACTGTCCAGAAGCCCAGCCGACTTCTCTGGGCTCGGTCTCATCTGAGATGGACAGTAGCACAGTGGAATTGTGTGTTGTGGTCCGACAAGACAACATTTCATATAATTTTTGGAAAAAACAGCCCGCGTGTTCTCTTGGCCAAAGAGGAAAAGGACCATCCAAGCTGTTATCAGTGTCAGGTCCAAAAGCCAGCATCTGTCATGGTGTGGGGATTTGTCAGTGCCCATGGCATGGGTAGCTTGCACATCTGTGAGGGCACCATTAATGCAGAAAGATAGGTAGGTATACATTTTGGAGCAACACATGCTGCCATTCAGACATTGTCTTTTCCAGGGATGTTCCTGCATTTTCTAGCAGGACAACGCCAAACCACATTCTGCCTGGATTACAAGGTCATGGTTGTGTAAGCAGAGAGTGAAGGTGCTAGCATGGCCTGTCTGCCGTTCTGACAGGTCTCTGATTAAAAATATGTGGCCCATTATGAAGTGCAAAATAAGGTAACAAAGGCCCGTATAGTTGCGCAGATGAAGCCATGCATAATGAATAAATAGGGGAAAATTCAGCTTGCTAAACTTAACCAGCTAGTGCCTTCAGTGTTCAAACGCTTAAAAAGTGTTATTAAAAGAAAAAGTGATGATACACAGTGGTAAACAGTCAACTGTCCCAACTTTTTTGGAGTGAGTTGCAGTTATCAGATTTTAAATGAGTGTATATTTTCAAAAACACATTAAATTCACAAAGTAAAACATCTAATTGTGAGGCCGAATTATGAAAGGTCTTTCGGACCTAATCCGACAGTGCGGATCAGGTCCGCAAGACCTCGCTGAATGCGGAGCTCCTGGTGCAACGCCACCCCCTGCAAACTCGTGGACAATGGGCCGCCAGCAGGGAGGTATCAATCAACCCGATCGTATTCGATCGGGTTGAATTGCGGCCATTCCTGTCCGCCTCATGAGAACAGGCGGACAGGGTTATGGAGCAGCGGTCTTTAGATCGCTGCTTCATAACTGCTGTTTCTGGTGAGTCTGACGACTCGCCAGAAACACGGCCCTTCAAGCTCCATACGGAGCTTGATAAATGGGCCTCTATGTGTTTAATGTTTTTTTCAATATAGTACAGGGTGAATTGAATTTTCAAATGACTCTTTTTGTTTGTTTTTTTGCAGTTCCCATACTGTCCCAACTTTTTTTGGAATTGGGGTTGTAGTTTGGCCATATCCCCCATCTGAATGAGTCTTAGTGCTCATTGATCTAAAGTTATCTGGGCTTGTGAGATTCTCTAAAAAAATCTAGCTAGTACTCTGACGTAATAATTCTCTACAGGTGGATGTTACCTTCACAACACTGTGTGCCTTAAATGGGGTGTTCCCTGAATTGAAGTATGTGAATGCAATGCATGAATTACAATAGAACTCACAAAAATTCATAATTTATAAATCATATAAAACAATTAAATGAAACATTAAAATAGTAAATGTGCAGGTTATAGCTGTATTGTTACAAATTGTAATTAATTGTTCTGCAAAGATTGTATTTTAAGGAAAATTTTAAATTAGTATTGAAACTATAATAAAACTATGCTACACATTAAAAAAAATACTGTTAAATTTATATTTATGATACAAAATTCAAAGCGTCTTTTGATAATCCGGCCCTCAAAACCTCCCAAGAATTCAACATTATACAAGATTGGTGTCATCAGGGACAGATAATAAGAAATACCCCAGACCTACTCTGATAGTTCATCCCAAGTGTAGAAAATGTGATCATATAATGGAGATTGTTTAATTATAAGAGGCCAAGAGCCCCATGGTGCCCAGAACAATGCACCAACATTCAGAACGTTCAGTTTTTATGAGTCAGTAGAGACCCATGCCTAATCTCCTGCTTGTCATTTGTCAATGCCAATTCAAGACTCTCTCCAGAATAGTAGATTTATAATATATGACCAAACTTGGTAACTCATGGTCAAAAAATGGTTGATTTATTCACTCTTAGTTTAATTTAGACCAGATTACAAGTGGCGTGCTATTTAGCTATTTCGCTTGCGAACAAACACCACCAAAAGTAATCTTTTAACCCATTCGGGTCAGAAAATGTATTACAAGATGAAAGTAAACTGTTTGCGAGCAAAAGCAGACGCGCTTTAAAGTGAAAGGCAATCCTAGCATTGTACAAACACTAGGATTGACTATTGAAACAAAATAAAGGAGACTTTCATTCATGAAGTATAAGATACTTCATGTAGAAAGCTCCTTTATTTGTTTCAACCGATCGCCATTCTTAGCTGCTACAGCATCCCACGGCTAAAATATTTGTTTGCTAAGAGGTGACGTTTTCACCTCTTAGCCAATAGCTGTGCGGTAAATCCGGCTCCCATGGGCGTCAAGCCGGATTTAACGCACGTGGGCTGCTGTAGCAGCTAAGAACAGTGATTGCTTGAAACAAATATAGGAGCTTTCTACATGAAGAAGATACTTCATGAATGAAAGTCCCCTTTATTTGTTTCAATAGTCAATCCTATATATTTATGATGTAGCTATCTATCTAAACATCCCCGAAACGTTAAATTAAACTTGGCACGTTTGAAAAAATCCTGAGACTTCACTGTTTATTGTTTGGTATATATATATACTGTATATATATATATATATATATATTATTATTATTATTATTATACTTTATTTTTGAAGCGCCAACATATTCCGCAGTGCTGTCCATGGGTACAATTCATTTAAATATAACAGTTATATAAAACTTGTAAGAGACAGGACAAAATTTTACAAACACATACAGGAGGAACTGAGGGCCCTATTTCCGTGGGAATTTACAATCTAGAAATATATATAGCTATATACAGATATATATATATATATAGGAATATCTATTTAAAAATACATAGAACATTTTCCCCTATCAGCCAATCAGAACTAAGGTAGAAAAAATCTGATTGGCTGATTCAATTAGCCAATCAGATTGAAGTTCAATCCGATTGGCTGATCCAATCAGCCAATCGGATTGACCTCGCATTCTATTGGCTTATCTGAACAGCCAATAGAATGTGAGGTCAATCCGATTGGCTGATTGGATCAGCCAATCGGATTGAACTTCAATCTGATTGGCTGATTGAATCAGCCAATCAGATTTTTCCTACCTTAATTCCGATTGGCTGATAGAATCCTATCAACCAATCGGAATTCGAGGGACGCCATCTTGGATGATGTCATTTAAAGGAACCGTCATTCGTCGGGAAGTCGTCGGCCAGGATGGATGTTCCGTGTTGGAGGTCTTCAGTATGCTGCCGCTCCGCTCCGGATGGATGAAGATAGAAGATTCCGCTTGGATGAAGACTTCAATCGGATGGAAGACCTCTTCTGCCCCGCTTGGATGAAGACTTCAACCGGATGGAGGACCTCTTCTGCCCCGCTTGGATGAAGAATTCGGCTCAGCTGAGTGAAGACGACTCAAGGTAGGGAGATCTTCAGGGGGTTAGTGTTAGGTTTTTTTAAGGGGGGTTTGGGTGGGTTTTAGAGTAGGGGTATGTCGGTGGTGGGTTGTAATGTTGGGGGGGTATTGTATTTTTATTTACAGGTAAAAGAGCTGATTACTTTGGGGCAATGCCCCTCAAAAAGCCCTTTTAAGGGCTGGTAAAAGAGCTAATTACTTTGTAATTTTGGATAGGGTAGGGCATTTTATTATTTTGGGGGGCTTTTTTATTTTATTAGGGGGCTTAGATTAGGTGTAATTAGTTTAAACTTCTTGTATTTTTTTTTTATTTTCTGTAATTTAGTGTTTGTTTGATTTTGTATTATAGTTTAGTTTATTTAATTGTATTTTAGTTTAGATAATTGTAGGTAATTTATTTACCTACAATTTATTTTAACTAGGTAGCTATTAAATAGTTATTTACTATTTAATAGCTATTGTACCTAGTTAAAATAAATACAAAGTTGCCTGTAAAATAAATATAAATCCTAAAATAGCTACAATGTAACTATTGGTTATATTGTAGCTATATTAGGGTTTATTTTATAGGTAAGTATTTAGTTTTAAAAAGGATTAATTTATTTAATTATAGTAATTTTATTTCGTTTAATTTAAATGATATTTAAGTTAGGGGGGTGTTAGGGTTAGACTTAGGTTTAGGGGTTAATAACTTTATTATAGTAGCGGCGACGTTGGGGTGGGAGATTAGGGGTTAATAATTGTAGGTAGGTGGCGGCGATGTTAGGGAGGGCAGATTAGGGGTTAATAAAATTTATTATTGTTTTTGCGAGGTGGGAGTGCGCTGGTTTAGGGGTTAATACATTTATTATAGTGGCGGCGATGTCCGGTTGGCAGATTAGGGGTTAATAAGTGTAGATAGGTGGCGGCGACGTTGGGGGGGCAGATTAGGGGGTAATAAATATAATATAGGTGTCGGCGATGTTAGGGGCAGCAGATTAGGGGTTCATAGGGATAATGTAGGTGGCGGCGATGTCCGGTCGGAAGATTAGGGGTTAAAAAAAATTATTTTAGGGTTTGTGATGTGGGGGGGCCTCGGATTAGGGGTTCATAGGTAGTTTATGGGTGTTAGTGTACTTTATAGCACAGTAGTTAAGAGCTTTATGTTCCGGCGTTAGCCCATAAAGCTCTTAACTACTGACTTTTTTTTGCGGTAGGAGTCTTGGCGGTAGAGGCTGTACCACTCACTTCTTCCAAGACTCGTAATACCAGCGTTAGGCAAATCCCATAGAAAAGATAGGATACGCAATTGACGTAAGGGGATTTGCGGGAAAGCCTCGAGTCGCGGAAAGAAAGTGAGCGGTAGACACTTTCCTGCCTGACTCTAAATACCAGCGGGCGTTAAAAAGCAGCGTTAGGACCCCTTAACTCTGCTTTTTAACCCTAACGCAGAACTCTAAATCTAGCCGTAAGATAGCTACAATATAACTTTTACAGGTAAGTATGTATTTAGTTTTAAATAGGAATTATTTAGTTAATAATTGTAAGGTTTATTTAGATTTGTTTTAATTATATTTAGGTTAGGGGGTGTTAGGCTTAGGGTTACCGCTCACTTTTTGGCCTCCCAGGCAAACTCGTAATACCCGCGCTATGGGAGTCCCATTGAAAATTGACTCTTTTAAAAGTTCGGTACTGACGTTGCATGACGGCTAAAAAGGTGTGCAGTACACCTATACTTACAAGACTTGTAATAGCGGCGTTAGGGAAAAAGCAGCGTTATGAAGCATAACAATGCTTTTTCACCCATAACGCAAAACTCGTAATCTAGCTGAATATTAAATATTAAAATGGAATACAAATGATTTTTCATGTTTTCAGGTATTTGAGTAAAAGGACTCCAAAGTATATAGAGGGATGTATATATGAGTATATATACTCACCGGCCACTTTATTAGGTACACCTGTTCAATTGCTTTATAACACAAATTGCTAATAAGCCAATCACATGGCAGCAACTCAATACATTTAGGCATCTAGACGTGGTGAAGACGACTTGCTGAAGTTCAAACTGAGCATCAGAATTGGAAAGAAAGGGGATTTAAAGGGACAGTGAAGTCAAAAAAAATCTTTCATGATTAAAATAGGGCATGCCATTTTAAACAACTTTCCAATGTACTTTTATCACCAATTTTGCTTTGCTCTCTTGGTATTCTTAGTTGAAAGCTAAACCTAGGAGGTGCATATGCTAATTTCTTAGACGTTGAAGGCTGCCTCTAATCTAAATGCATTTTGACAGTTTTTCACCACTAGAGGGCGTTAGTTCATGTGTTTCATATAGATAACATTGACCTCATGCACGTGAATTTACCGAGGAGTGAGCACTGATTGGCTAAAATGCAAGTCTGTCAAAAGAACTAAAATAAGGGGGACAGTCTGCAAATGCATAGATACAAGGTAATTACAGAGGTAAAAAGTGTATTATTATAACTGTGTTGGCTATGAAAAACTGTGGAATGGGTAATTAAGGGGTTATCTATATTTTAAAACAACAAAAATTCTGGTGTTGACTGTCCCTTTTAGTGACTTTGAACGTGGCATGGTTGTTGGTGCCAGACCGGCTGGTCTGAATATTTAAAAAACTGCTGATCTACTGGGATTTTCACGCACAACCATCTCTAGGGTTTACAGAGAATGGTCCGAAAAAGAGAAAATATCCAGTGAGCGGCAGTTGTGTGGACGAAAATCAGAGGAGAATGGGCAGACTTGTTTGAGATGATAGAAAGGCAACAGTAACTCAAATAACAACTCATTACAACCAAGGTATGCAGAATACCATATCTGAATGCACAACACATCAAACCTTGATGCAGATGTGCTACAGCAGCAGAAGACCCCACGGGGTGCTACTCATGTCAGCTAAGAACAGGAAACTGTGCCAATTGAGCATCGTTTAAATGCAACAGCCTACCTGAGTATTGTTGCTGACCATGTCCATCCCTTTATGACTATAATGTACCCATCTTCTGATGGCTACTTCCAGCAGGATAATGCACCATATCACAAAGCTCAAATCTTCTCAAACTGGTTTCTTGTTCATGACAATGAGTTCACTATACTCCAATGGCCTCCACAGTCACCAGATCTCAATCCAATAGTCCACCTTTGGGACGTGGTGGAACAGGAGATTTGCATCATGGATGTGCAGCCGACAAATCTGCAGCAACTGGTCAATATGGATCAAAATCTCTGAGGAATGTTTCAAACACCTTGTTAAATCTATGCCACGAAGAATTAAAACAGTTCTGAAGGCAAAAGGGGGTCCAACAGGGTACTAGCAAGGTGTACATAATAAAGTGGCCGGTGAGTGTATGTATGTATATACATATATGAACATATATACACATATATACACATATAAACACACACACATATATATATATATACATACATACATACATAACAAGACATATATATGCATGTATATATACATTATAGCCCTTTCCATTCAAATACCTTGTCATGTACCATATACATTTTAACCATTATAACTTTTTATTAATATTAATATGAATATTTTGATCAGATAATGTATATATCAGTGTAACACTTTATTTTAATGTATTTATGTTGTGTTTGGTGTAACTTTTTACTTAGCCCTAAACCTTTAAGCGAGGACTTCAGTTGCGCTAACCAAACTAATTTTGCTTATGTGTGGTCACGTCTACTAGTAATACACATACAAATGAGGGCGCCAATTGTAATCTAGCTCTTAGTGTGCAAAAGACTTAGAGTTATGCCCAATTAATTTGTGGAGCAAGAGTTTAGTTTGTATGGCCAACATTTAGGTCCCTCCTTCAACCCTCTAATCTGGAATGTGCAGCTAGTATTTATAGTGAGACTAAAAAGAATATGGGAAAGGGGATACCTGTTCTTGTTCCATTTCTAATTATATAGCAATTAGATAATTTACTATTAGTTTTAACCTTTGCCACTATTGTAGTGTATAAACTAAAAATGCATTGACTCATATGTGGACCAAAGCCACAGTATGCCAGGGTCACCTATAGAAATTGCCAATTTATCTTATCAAAGGCTTTTTCAGGATCTAAAGATCCCAAAATGGAATGGATATTTGACCCCTTGACAAGGTCAATCAAGTGAGGATTTCTGATAATATTCTCTCTGACCTCCCTATTTGGGACAAACCAAGCTTGATCCACTTCAATCAGCTTTTGCAGTAAAGTTATAATGAAACATAAACCATCTCCTAATCAATTAGTTTTAACTGTTCAGCTCTTCTATATTATCACTTGTATTACACTATTGCAGGGCTCAGTTGAGTTGAGATACACAGAACTGAAGTGACACAAAACTACCTTAGATCCACTGTCCTAATAGCCAGCAGCAATGCTTCCTAAGTTATCCTGGATTTCTAGTGAGGGCAGACGTACATGGGAGGAGCTAGGCTGCAGTGTGTCAGATTACTATAAATAGGATGAGATACACAGCAAACACTCGGTGCAGCTAATCTTACTGTGTGATTATGCACAGCACAGGACTGGGTGAGCTGTTGGGGACAAATTGATTTTTGTATTTAATCTGAAAGAAATTTTATATGTTTGCACTGTGTGTAGGAAGTGGTGTATGTTTAAAACTCATGCTAAAATCAGTAAGCTGCAGACGATACAGAGTGCTTAAATATGATGATTACTGTCAGACTAAATAATGCAAAGATGTAAACAATAAATTATCTACAGTAGTAGCCAAATAATCCTCCCTATTTTAAAACAAATCAGCACAGCTCCTTACCTAGTGTGGAGGAGCTGTTTGTAAGTGTTCTTTCTTCTCAATCCCTCAGAGAAGGTGCAGTAAGGAGTACCTGCCTAGACCTGCTCTGAGTACTTGCTACACGCACAGCCTCACCAGCACCTCCTCCCCATTATCTTGTGTCAGACATGCCCAAGCTCAGCTGCAGCCCTCCAAATCTCCTGGAGGGGACATTTCCAAGGACATTTCTAGGGACAAAAAAAAAATCCAGGGACATAAAACAAAATCTAGAGACTGTCCCTGGAAATCAGGGACTGTCAGCAACTATGCCTTTGTGTAAAAGTGTACTTACAATGCCTGTATTTATGTAATATTAGCACTATGGGCTCCATGTACTAAGCAGTCAGCGAGCTACCCGCAACAAATCTCGCGCCCAAACTCGCAAACTGATATGTACAAAGCCGTCAATTATGTAAAAACTCGCATCTTTAAAATTGCGAGCGTACTTATCCGCCATACCTCGCTACCTCTCCATTTTTTACTGTAATTAGACACATTTGACCACCAACTCGCCAAAAACGAATGTACTAAAAAATCTATTTGTCCGCTCGCGTCAATTTCCGCTCCCACCTCGTTATTTTTGCCTCGCCACCTTTTAGGTGGCGGGCAAGGTACAAAACAATAGGAAAGTCACTCTAGACGCCAGTCTAGACATATATAAAAGGCAGTAATATCAGCATTGTACTTACATTGTTCATTTCAGCAGCTATGGAGAGAATTCTGTTTTTGTTTATTCTCCGTTTGATGCGAATCCGGGCTAGAAGACAGAATACTGGAAATGTAGCTAATCGATTGGTTAGAAGAAGGAGAGTTCGAGTCCCCCGTGTATTCCTTCCACGGGTTGGTTTGCACGGCCTTTCTGACCGAGAGATCATACAAAGATTCCGGCTTGATCGTGAATCGATATTACACCTGTATCGAGAGATTGAAGATCATTTGGAGCCGATGACTGCTCGTTCACAAGCTATTCCGGGACTTCTCAAACTATTAGCGGCATTGCATTTTTTTGCAACAGGCTCCTTTCAGGCAGTTTCTAGCGTCATTATTGGAATGAGTCAATCTGCTTTTTCACGCCACTTATCCAAAGTAATAGGGGCTATGATGGTTATTTTTCATCGATATGTTTGTTTGCCATCTACCCCTGAAGAATGGCAATCTATCAAGTCAAATTTCTATAGGATGGCTGGGATGCCCAATGTCCTAGGTGCCATAGACTGTACCCATGTTGCTGTAAGACCACTTCAAGCTCGTGAGGAGATCTATAGGAATCAAAAGCATTTCCATTCCTTGAATGTCCAGATGGTCTGTGACCCCCACATGAGGATTATCAGTGTCCGTTCTAACTTTCCTGGATCCTGTCATGATTCTTACATTTTAAGGCAGACTGGGTTATACCGGAAGTTCGAGGAGGGAAATATGCCTGACGGATGGCTTCTAGGTAAGCATAACTGGCGTCTAATATGTCTCTCATTTCAATGTACCAAAATTGCGCCCAATTTGTCGACTGTAATCTGTATAGTTTAATTGTATTGTATAGTTCTGAATCTTTATAATTATTCTTATATTAATATTTATATTTATTATATCTTCTATTAGGAGATGGAGGGTACTCATGTACAGAATGGCTGTTGACTCCCTATAACAACCCACAGACCAGAAGTCAAGTACGTTTCAATGAAGCTCACCGATCTACCAGGGGGATTATTGAGAGGACTTTCGGTCTTTTGAAAATGCGGTTTCGATGTCTTGATCGTTCTGGTGGTGCTATGCAGTATGCACCAGAGAAAGTTGCCAAAATTATATTGGTTTGCTGCATACTGCACAATATTGCAATTAAAAGAGGCTGTCCATTAGAAGATGAAGATCCAATAGATACTGATGATTTACCAGAAGAAATATGTGTCGAACAAGCTAATAGGCGTGGAAATGCAACAAGGGACATGGTTTCAGAACAATATTTTGTGTTTGAGGATTAAAGTTTCAGTTGATCAATAAAAAACTTTCTTTATTAACTTGTCTCCATTTTTTTTTAAGAGTTAAGGTTATTAAAAATCACTCATGATAAACAGTTAAATACATAACAGTTGTTGATCTTCAATTATCAAAGGTTTCAAATAAATAAAGTTTATGATCAAAGTTATTACAGACAATATATTATAGGTAATACATTGTCTTTGTGACATCACACTAGTGTCTACAGCTGCTCTCACTCTTTTACATATGTGATTATTGTAATGTAATCCCTCCATAGCTGATGCTAATTCATTATTGTGTCATTGAATTGTAGCTGTAACAAGCGACAGTATATTCAACAGTGCTTTATGTTATCAGATTGGATTTTTGAGTTAAAAAAGACTTGCTAATTTTATTTGTTTTATTCTAACCTCTATTTTTAACAGCTACTAGGTTTTCCCATATTCAAATAAATACCTTAAGGGCTTACTCTTAGCACTTATTTTCTTAACCTTTATAATATATTTTTGCATTCAAGATTTGTTAAAAGAATAGTGGCATATAGAAAATAATGGCAAAATAAATTATTTTATTACAAAATTATAATCTTTAAACATTATATATTAACAATTGTAAACCAAAGTAACTTGTTATACATATAAACACATCTGAAAAAAAAGGAAATGTTTAGAAACCAAATAACAATTGTAAACCAAAATAAATTCTAATACATATAAACACATATGAAACAAAGAAAATGTTTAGAAACAAAATAACAATTGTAAACCAAACAACATTTTAATACATATAAACACATCTTAAAAAAATTAAATGTTTAGAAACAAAATAAAAATTGTAAACCAAATTAAATTTTAATACATAAAAACACATCTGAAACAAATAAAAAAATGTTTAGAAACAATAACTATTGTAAACCAAAGTATAAATGTTAATACATACACATCTGAAACAAAGAAAATGTTTAGAAACAAAATAACAATTGTAAAACAAAGTAAATTTTAATACATATCAACACATCTGAAACAAAGAAAATGTATATGAAACAAATATCATTTGTAATAACTATAAACATCGATATTTACAAACCTTCATAAAATACATTAATCTACATATACATTATATTTTTCTCTATTTTTCGGGGATACATATCTGGATCAATGCGCTAATGATTGACATAACGATTAATCACGTCATCGTCAAACATGTCGCGTCCTGAACCTTTTGGTGCTGGAGAATTGGTGATATTAGTTTATGCCATGGATAAATATTTCCCTAAACGGATTGGTGGTGTGAGGGGAGTGAGACAGGAATGCCGAGACAAAATTATATACGAGATGCTGAGAAGAATGCATCGTATTTCAAAAATTAAAAGAACAAGACGACAGTGTCTTAGAAAATATAGTGATTTGAAGAGAAGAGAACCGAAGTACTATAAATCGATTCGAAGATTGATAAGGACATGTAAGTTTCAAAATTATATATGAAATAATTTTTAATAATATAAAAAAAGGGTTTATTTTTGAACTGCGTCATCATTGACGAATCCAGGAAAATAATATTTCCTGACTGTTACTTTGACTATATTAGTATATACAATTGCAAAAAGTTACAAAAGTTAGCATGCAGAACTGAGTTAGTAGATTAAAATTTAACTATATAACTATATACACTTAAAAGGTTAGAAAACTTAGCATGCAAAAATGAGTTAGTAGAGTAAAATATAACTATATTAGTATATAACATTGAAACATGCAGAACTGAGTTAGTAGAATAAAATATAAATATATTACTATATAACATTGAAACATGTTAGAAAAGTAAGCATGCAGCATAATTATTTCAATTTTTTTTATTAAATTTTTTTCTTATATATATGTTTATAGATATGAGAAGTAGGAGAATGAAGTGTGCACACCCACCACGCTACTTAAGGTCAATGTTGGTGCAAACACCCAGAAGTGAAGCTCTTTCTCCACCTTTGCCAATAACACTATTGGATATTGAATTATCTCCAAATCCATATGCAATTTGTCATAAAGAGACACAGACAGGTAATGACTTATTATTTAAATTTTAAATCATATATTTTAGGTTTTGGCTTAAAAAGTTTTAGCATGCAATATTAATCAAGTTGCTAATTTACTTCTATTATCATTTTTTTCCTCATTTACTTTCTATTTTTATTTGAAAAAGAGGGCATCTAAGCTAAGGAGCCAGCCAATTTTTGGTTGAGCACCATGGACAGCACTCTTTGATTGGTTCTGTCCAATTATCAAGTACAACACAGTTGGTTCACCAAAAATGGGCTGGCATCTAAACTTAGATTCTTGCTTTTCAAATAAAGATACAAAAAGAATGAAGTAAAATATAAAGTTTATTTAAATTGCATGCACTATCTGAATCATGAAACTTAGAAATTGGTTTCTATGTCACTTGTAATGATTATTATTATTATTGTTTTAAATAATATATACAAGGTTTTTGATTTAATAGTTTTCTATCTTTGTAATTTCGTTCATAGATATTACCATGGAAGAAATGGAAACTAGTATGGAAATGGAAGAATTTCAAAATCCAGATAGTGTGACAATATTTGAAGCATTAACTTCAGATGATACTCAACCAAGGATAGAAGTTTTACCAACAATGATGGTAGATAAAGGTATGTTTCATACTCAGTAATCTTAAATCTAAGAAAATACAAGTTTTAACTAATACATATATTGTATATTTCAAATAGGAGTTGGCTCAGATGAAAGCTTTAAAGGAGTGGACATAAGTGTAGAAGCTAATATAGTAGATAACGTAGATAACAGCACATCAGGAGGTAATATTTGTGATGAAAAACCCTATCATACATTGAATATGTATATGACAATTGAATTAAATTTTGCTTTTCATTTATTTTTCTACAGATTTATCTTCAACATCAACTATTGAGACTGCAGACAAAAGTACTCAGAGTTGTCTAGAAGATCATGTCAAACAAAAAATTTCTAAAATTAGGGCAACTTTGGCAATGTTAATGGAGCAAGTAGATTTTTTATACCGTAAATATGTAATTTGATTTCATTTTTTGTTTTGTCATGATTAATAACTGAGAAAAAGTTTTGTGTTGAAGAATCAAAAGTGAGTTTGAATTTATGTAAATAAACTTTTTTTTTGGCCATAAAAAAATTTGTCTTTATTAAATAATAACATTTTAAACTTAAAGGGACACTGTATCCAAATTTTATCTTTTGTGATTCAGATAGAGCATGCAATTTTAAGCAACTTTCAAATGTACTCCTATGATCAAATTTGCATGCTCTATCTGAATCACAAAAGAAAAAATTTGAGTACAGTGTCCCTTAAAAATACACAAACAATAACTTTGTACACAATATACAGAGTAAAAAAATTAACAGTGACTAACATTTTAAACTTAAAGGGACACTGTATCCAAATTTTATCTTTTGTGATTCAGATCGAGCATGCAATTTTAAGCAACTTTCAAATGTACTCCTATGATCAAATTTGCATGCTCTATCTGAATCACAAAAGAAAAAATTTGAGTACAGTGTCCCTTAAAAATACACAAACAATAACTTTGTACACAATATACAGAGTAAAAAAATTAACAGTGACTAACATTTTAAACTTAAAGGGACACTGTATCCAAATTTTATCTTTTGTGATTCAGATCGAGCATGCAATTTTAAGCAACTTTCAAATGTACTCCTATGATCAAATTTGCATGCTCTATCTGAATCACAAAAGAAAAAATTTGAGTACAGTGTCCCTTAAAAATACACAAACAATAACTTTGTACACAATATACAGAGTAAAAAAATTAACAGTGACTAACATTTTAAACTTAAAGGGACACTGTATCCAAATTTTATCTTTTGTGATTCAGATCGAGCATGCAATTTTAAGCAACTTTCAAATGTACTCCTATGATCAAATTTGCATGCTCTATCTGAATCACAAAAGAAAAAATTTGAGTACAGTGTCCCTTAAAAATACACAAACAATAACTTTGTACACAATATACAGAGTAAAAAAATTAACAGTGACTAACATTTTAAACTTAAAGGGACACTGTATCCAAATTTTATCTTTTGTGATTCAGATAGAGCATGCAATTTTAAGCAACTTTCAAATGTACTCCTATGATCAAATTTGCATGCTCTATCTGAATCACAAAAGAAAAAATTTGAGTACAGTGTCCCTTAAAAATACACAAACAATAACTTTGTACACAATATACAGAGTAAAAAAATTAACAGTGACTAGATAATAAAAAATGTTCACTCCAGACGTTGCCTCTTTGGGTCTGTTGTCGCCTCCCTTTCACTGACAATAGCCAACAGAGATTGTAATGTCCTTTCGCTGATGCTCAAAGCTCTGTTAATTTGATGGTTTTTCTCTTCATCCATCTGCCTCTGCCACTGGAACATCTCTCTTTGCAGCTGTAATTTCTGCATCTCTATCTCATTCCTTTGCCTTTCGATTTCCACATTTTTTTCTGACAGAGCAGCCCAGCGTTCAATATTAGTGTTAATAATATTCAGCATTTCTCTGTGGTCCTCTCTGTATTGCCTTGCCAGTGTCAACATTTCCCTCAATGCAACATCGCCAAATTGTCCTTCTGCCGGTGTATTGTCAATATTTACACCACCTGTTTGCAGTTCAATTGGTGGTGCCTGTGTTTCAACAGGTTCCTCAATGTTTTCTGGTGTGTGAATTTCATCCGGTTGCGCATCTCCCAAATCTTCAAGAATATCCGGAGTCTCACTTCCATCATGCCCTCCTGGTGGTTCATCTTGAATGGGATTTTCCACTATCGGCATGAGATTGATAGTGATCTCCCTTGATGAGTTTTCTTCTTCTAGATCAAGACATAACAAATTGTTAGTAAATAAAAATAAAATGTTATAAAAACACTTGCAGAAATAGAATAGAAGGAGAGAGCAGATACAACCGTCATACACCAATTTAAGTTATATTATATATATATATACATATGTGATACATACCATCAAATAATGGAGATGAATGTCCAGTCAATCTCTGGAAAAGACGTCCCAAATCACCTATAAAAAAATAAATAACATAAAAATAAATAAATAAAATGCTTTTTTGTCAATGTAACGATATATTCGAAATTATTAATGGAAATGTATTTTGCAATTAACTGGACACTGAAGCAAAAATAATCTTTTTGAGAATAAGATATATTGCATGGAATTTCTATCAGCTTTCTTATGTAATACTATGATCAATTCTCAAAAAGAAAATAATGATAAATTTTAAAAAAAATTGAAAGTTGATTAAAATAGCATGCATGCTCTACAAGAATCCTCATTTAAAAAAATATGTACAAGATCTCGAAATAGAATATGTCAATAATGACATTTGACATTTAAAAAAAAAATTACAAAAAAAAAATTGAGAGATAAAAGAGATAAAACACACAACATTGAAATTATTCATTTGTAAAGTACTTACCAGTTGCTCTACCAACACCAGTTTGTGGAGTGCTGGTCCTTAGATCTGGAAGTGTGTCCGCCGAGGAAGTTGTGTGTGTAACATTAGATGATGAGCGTATAAATTGTCCATGTGTAAAACTGTCCGAAGGTCTTGAAACAGCTGCACCGGGTGGTCTCGAAACCGCAGAAGAAGAAGTAGAACAAGTGGGCACCTCGTTACTCCTCACAGGCTCTGCTGTTGTTGGCATTGCTTAAAAAAAAAAAAATTAAAAAAAAAATTAGGTTTATTTTTATTTATATTTGAAACTGAAAGTTAAAACTGTTAATAATAATAATTACAGCAGTGAATGCAGGCTCAATCATTAAAGGGACATGCCAACCACCTTTTTTATGATTTGGAAAGAGAATGCAGTTATAAACATCTTTATAATTTACTTATATTATCTAATTTGTTTTATTCTATAGATATTCTTTGTTGAAAAGCATTTGATTGATGCACAAAGAAGCCTCGTGTGATTGGCTCAACATGTGTATTTATTTTTCTTCAACTAAGAATATCTAGAAAATTGAAGTAATATGTTGTTTAAATTTCAATTCTCTATCCGAATCATTAATAAAAGATTTTGGGTTTAGTGGCCCTTTAAAGGGACATGAAAAAAAATAATTACCTTTACAAATTGCATAAGAAAATGCATTTTTAAAAATATTTAAATGTATTATGTTTTTGCATTCATTGGATTTTTATACTTTGAGGAAAAGCAAATCTATACAGGCACAGTAAATGATCATTGGTTGATGCACATAGATGGTTCATGTGACTGCGTCAACTATGTGCATAGCTATATCTGAAAAATGTATGTTTATAAAGCGGAGAACAATTTTGAAAGATGCTAACAATAATATTCTATAGTGAAATAACGCAACATGGAAGTCAATAGATCAGAAATTTAAGAAGGCATGTGATCTGGGGTTAGTCTCATGATTAATGTCGGACATACAATATTATTTTAATAGTTTCAAATTACATTATTTCTATTGTCATTATCTCTTTAAGGTTTCTATGCAATACTGGTTTGAAAATAAACACATGGGTGTTATCTTTAGGGATCACTATAGTAATAATCAACAAATCTTTAGTTCCGTTAGACCATTAAAAAAAAGGCAGTATAACAATACTATTATTGTACAATCCCTTATACATATATGAGACATAAATGATTACAGTATTTGGGGCCTAAATGGCTTGTACAATCCCTTATACATATATGCGAGATAAATTATTACAGTATTTCGGGCCTAAATGGCTTGTACAATCCCTTATACATATATGCGAGATAAATTATTACAGTATTTGGGGCCTAAATGGCTTGTACAATCCCTTATACATATATGCGACATAAATGATTACAGTATTTGGGGCCTAGATGGCATATAGGATACTGAAGCGTAAGAAGTCAGATAATGTTATTTTAAAGAAATATATATTGGAGACAATAACCTATCATAACTTTAAAAAGAACATTTACGTCAACTATGTTGTACATTTACCTCTTAAATCACTGTCACAATCATCCGTTATGCCAGTGATGATCTCCGGTCCCAGACGCTGAACAAGCTTCTGCTCATAGTCATTGAGGTCTGCCACATATGCTGGTCCACCTCCGGTAGCACGTGCCGAATTTTTCTCTCTGGCCAATTTAGCTTTGGCGAAGCGTTTAATGTCGTTGTAACGCTTCTTCAGCTGATCGACATCCTTTTTTCCTGGACCCTGGGCACTAACAGCGTCGCTGATCCTTTGCCAGATCTGCTTCCTTCTAGAAAAATTTGTCTGTTTGACACGACATCCAAACAAATAATCATAAGAGTCAATAATCATATCAATCAAAACGACGTTTTGCTGATGAGAAAAGTGAGGATTCTTGGATTTTGAAGCGGTTTCAGATCCAGATGAAGCCATATCGAAATAGTAAATAAAGATCTCAAAAACGAGCGCTCTGTAATTACTCTCCAAAAATTTTGGAACAATAATAAAGTTGTTTAGAAAACTTGTCCATTTATAGGAGCAAAATTCTATTCCCGCTTCTACTATGACGTTCATGACACCTTACATGTCACGTGTTAACAATTGGCCAGACAATTGAACTGAAAGTTAAGTACATCAGCTTATTCGCGGCGAGCGAGGCGTCAAATTTATCAATATTCCGCCACTGCTCGCGGCGGGCTAGAGGTGTCTATTTGTTGTGGGATTATTAGTACATAGCTACAGCGGACACCATTTCGCCCGCGGCGAGTAAAGGCGAGTTTAGCCGCGACTAAAATGACGGATGAATTGACGGCTTAGTACATGGAGCCCTATGTAATGTTAAGTTTCAATATTCTCATTTTTAAAAGCGAGAATTCTATCCAGAATAAAATTCTCACTAACAGGATTTTAAACTTTGGGATAAAGGGGTGTTTGTGTTCGACATCCATTGTATGGATTTCCAAAAATATAAAGAGTATAATTGCAGTTTTGTAATATACACAATTTTGAAAGCATCTACGGTTGTGATATGGTGACAATAATAAAAAAATTGAGAAGGCATGAAATTAATAGTATTTCTTTACAACAACAAAAATGTAAAAAACATTACTACATTATTGATGAATCCATTTGAGCAGAGGCACTATGGTTATACTATACATTTGTGTAGGATATTTATTTTATATGTATGATACTGTGAAACTGGTTCTAATAATTTTTTTAACTCTTTTTCAGTTTATTACAAGTTAATAAATATGCAGAGGTTTACTTTGGTGATGTTAATGTTTTCTGCTTAGCTGCTTCGGAGCCCTTGCGAGGCCTGTTCGCACATATGGGCAGTGGACGAAGAGGATCCGCTGCCTGAATGCAGCGAAGGCGTGCAGACAACTTCTCAGGTTGAGAAGCTTGTCCGCACGCCAATTACTACGTCCGCCTACCCAGCAGTTTACAGAGATGTTGGATTTTCTTTTTGTGCTTGCCAAATTACCACATTGGAAGGTTGCTCTTAGCTCCAATGGAAGTCAACTGGTGACAATATTGTTCCAAACCATGAAGAAAAATATCTCAACTAAACAACAGAGCCCTGCACAAATTTAAATTAAATAGGCTAATACATATTTTATATATTGCAACTGAGTCGATCACATGCAATGGTTGAGAGCATAAAAACAAGACTTTTACACCATAAGGAAGGGTAACATACTTTGACATGCTAGATATTCTAGATTAATACTTTGTGGCTCTGTTTTTGAACCAGGTATGTAAACTCAGTAACATTTGTTTCTCATTTTAATAAAATGTTTCAATTAAGATACTTATATTCATATTAAATACCTCCGAGCCCTTGACATGCTTATATGAGCCTACAACCGCAAGTTAGGAAGCAGCAGTCATAAGACTGATTTGACTGGGATGATTGACAGGCCCTACCCTCACGCAATTGGTTGAGCAGAGCATGAGTGAGAAAGAGATTTCTTAGGCCTTTTTAACCTCTAGCAGAAGATGCTGCCTCACTCTATGTACATGTGGGCGGGGGATTCCTTTCCTGAGAATATAGTCCACCCACAGGTTAATACATGTCTGTTTCTGCTCACAAATCCAGAAGTGGAGTATATATTGTGTCAGCTGGTTGAATGAGGATGCGGTGGACAGGAGCAACATATGTAAATTTGCCCAGGAACAGTAATAACTTTTACTAGAAGAATTTTGCCTATACAAGGATACTGAAAAATAAGTTGAATTGAAATGAATTTGAGCTATTATGTCCCTTTAAATTGGATCTTAAAGTGTATAAAAATTGTAATGTTTGCACAAAGTATTGTGTGCATTATACCTTTGTTAACAATATTGTCTAAAATATATTTTTGAATAAAATGAAGCCATATCTCTTTTATCATGTGCATTCTCTGCAATTATGCTGAGTGTATGTGAATTTGCTGATGCACAAATTGCTTTAAATGCTTTGTTTAGCACAGACAGTTTACATTTTATATAAGCTGTAATGCTTCTTTAGTAAGCAAATACCATCACCCAGTTACATGGGAACACAGCATGAGAAATTGCATAACCTGCTAATGGCCAGTGCAGACCTTTCAGACTATTCATTAGAAGCAGCATTTGTTGCTTCTTGTGATACAAAAGGTCAAGTCATTATCTAGTTAAATTAAACAGTTGGGATATGTTTTGCTTTTTGTTCAGATTACATTAAATATCTTAAACTCTAAGGCCTAGATTTGGAGTTTGGCGGTAGCCGTGAAAACCAGCGTTAGAGGCTCCTAACGCTGGTTTTAGGCTACCTCCGGTATTTGGAGTCATTAAAAAAAGGGTCTAACGCTCACTTTTCAGCCGCAACTTTTCCATACCGCAGATCCCCTTACGTCAATTGCGTATCCTATCTTTTCAATGGGATTTTTCTAACTCCGGTATTTAGAGTCGTGTCTGAAGTGAGCGATAGAAATCTAACGACAAAACTCCGGCCGCAGAAAAAAGTCAGTAGTTAAGAGCTTCCTGGGCTAACGCCGGTTCATAAAGCTCTTAACTACTGTACTCTAAAGTACACTAACACCCATAAACTACCTATGTACCCCTAAACCGAGGTCCCTCCACATCGCCGCCACTCGATTAAATTTTTTTAACCCCTAATCTGCCGACTGCCACCTACGTTATACTTATGTACCCCTAATCTGCTGCCCCTAACACCGCCGACCCCTATATTATATTTATTAACCCCTAACCTGCCCCCCACAACGTCACAGCCAGCTACCTACAATAATTAACCCCTAATCTGCCGACCGCAAAGCGCCGCCACCTACGTTATACTTATGTACCCCTAATCTGCTGCCCCTAACACCGCCGACCCCTATATTATATTTATTAACCCCTAATCTGCCCCCCTCAACGTCGCCTCCACTTATTAACCCCTAATCTGCCGAGCGGACCGCACCGCTATTATTATAAAGTTATTAACCCCTAATCCACCTCACTAACCCTATAATAAATAGTATTAACCCCTAATCTGCCCTCCCTAACATCGCTGACACCTAACTTCAATTATTAACCCCTAATCTGCCGACTGGATCTCACCGCTATTCTAATAAATGTATTAACCCCTAAAGCTAAGTCTAACCCTAACACTAACACCCCCCTAAATTAAATATAATTTTAATCTACCGAAATTAATTAACTCTTATTAAATAAATTATTCCTATTTAAAGTTAAATACTTACCTGTAAAATAAATCCTAATATAGCTACAATATAAATTATAATTATATTATAGCTATTTTAGGATTAATATTTATTTTACAGGTAACTTTGTATTTATTTTATCCAGGTACAATAGCTATTAAATAGTTAAGAACTATTTAATAGCTAAAATAGTTAAAATAATTACAAATTTACCTGTAAAATAAATCCTAACCTAACTTACAATTAAACCTAACACTACACTATCAATAAATTAATTAAATAAAATAACTACAATTACCTACAATTAAACCTAACACTACACTATCAATAAATTAATTAAATACAATACCTACAAATAACTACAATGAAATAAACTAACTAAAGTACAAAAAATAAAAAAGAACTAAGTTACAAAAAATAAAAACATATTTACAAACATAAGAAAAATATTACAACAATTTTAAACTAATTACACCTACTCTAAGCCCCCTAATAAAATATCAAAGCCCCCCAAAATAAAAAAATGCCCTACCCTATTCTAGATTACTAAAGTTCAAAGCTCTTTTACCTTACCAGCCCTGAACAGGGCCCTTTGCGGGGCATGCCCCAAGAAGTTCAGCTCTTTTGCCTGTAAAAAAAAACATACAATACCCCCCCAACATTACAACCCACCACCCACATACCCCTAATCTAACCCAAACCCCCCTTAAATAAACCTAACACTAAGCCCCTGAAGATCTCCCTACCTTGAGTCGTCTTCACCCAGCCGAGCCAAATTCTTCATCCAAGCGGAGCAAGAAGAGGTCCTCCATCCGGTAGAAGTCTTCATCCAAGCGGGGCAGAAGAGGTCTTCCATCCGATTGAAGTCTTCATCCAAGCGGGATCTTCTATCGTCATCCATCCGGAGCAGAGCGGCAGGATCCTGAAGACCTCCGACGCAGAACATCCATCCTGGCCGACGACTGAACGACGAATGACGGTTCCTTTAAATGACGTCATCCAAGATGGCGTCCCTCGAATTCCGATTGGCTGATAGGATTCTATCAGCCAATCGGAATTAAGGTAGGAATATTCTGATTGGCTGATGGAATCAGCCAATCAGAATCAAGTTCAATCCGATTGGCTGATTGAATCCTATCAGCCAATCGGAATTCGAGGGACGCCATCTTGGATGACGTCATTTAAAGGAACCGTCATTCGGCTAGTAGGCGTCGGGAGAAGAGGATGTTCCACGTCGGATGGAAGATGATGGCTCCCGAAGAAAGAAGATTGAAGATGCCGTTGATAGAAGACTTCATCTGGATCATGGACCTCTTCAGCTCCCGCTTGGATGAAGACTTCAGCCGGATCATGGACCTCTTCAGCTCCCGCTTGGATGATGACTTCGGCCGGATCATGGACCTCTTCAGCCCCCCGCTTGGGCTTGGATCAGGACATCGGAGGAGCTCTTCTGGTTCGATCGGTGAACCTGGTATGGTGAAGATAAGGTAGGAAGATCTTCAGGGGCTTAGTGTTAGGTTTATTTAAGGGGGGTTTGGGTTAGATTAGGGGTATGTGGGTGGTGGGTTGTAATGTTGGGGGGGGGTATTGTATGTTTTTTTTTACAGGCAAAAGAGCTGAACTTCTTGGGGCATGCCCCGCAAAGGGCCCTGTTCAGGGCTGGTAAGGTAAAAGAGCTTTGAACTTTAGTAATTTAGAATAGGGTAGGGCATTTTTTTATTTTGGGGGGCTTTGTTATTTTATTAGGGGGCTTAGAGTAGGTGTAATTAGTTTAAAATTGTTGTAATATTTTTCTTATGTTTGTAAATATTTTTTTAGTTTTTGTAACTTAGTTCTTTTTTATTTTTTGTACTTTAGATAGTTTATTTCATTGTAGTTATTTGTAGGTATTGTATTTAATTTATTTACTGATAGTGTAGTGTTAGGTTTAATTGTAGATAATTATAGGTATTTTATTTAATTAATTTATTGATAGTGTAGTGTTAGGTTTAATTGTAACTTAGGTTAGGATTTATTTTACAGGTAATTTTGTAATTATTTTAACTATTTTAGCTAAATAAATATTAATCCTAAAATAGCTATAATATAATTATAATTTATATTGTAGCTATATTAAGATTTATTTTACAGGTAAGTATTTATCTTTAAATAGGAATAATTTATTTAATAAGAGTTAATTAATTTCGTTAGATTAAAATTATATTTAATTTAGGGGGGTGTTAGTGTTAGGGTTAGACTTAGCTTTAGGGGTTAATACATTTATTAGAATAGCGGTGAGCTCCAGTCGGCAGATTAGGGGTTAATAATTTCAGTTAGGTGTCGGCGATGTTAGGGAGGGCAGATTAGGGGTTAATACTATTTATTATAGGGTTAGTGAGGCGGATTAGGGGTTAATAACTTTATAATAATAGCGGTGCGGTCCGGTCGGCAGATTAGGGGTTAATAAGTGTAGGCAGGTGGAGGCGACGTTGTGGGGGGCAGATTAGGGCTTAATAAATATAATATAGGGGTCGGCGATGTTAGGGCAGCAGATTAGGGGTACATAGGGATAATGTAAGTAGCGGCGGTTTACGGAGCAGCAGATTAGGGGTTAATAATAATATGCAGGGGTCAGCGATAGCGGGGGCGGCAGATTAGGGGTTAATAAGTGTAAGGTTAGGGGTGTTTAGACTCGGGATACATGTTAAAGTGTTAGGTGCAGACGTAGGAAGTGTTTCCCCATAGCAAACAATGGGGCTGCGTTAGGAGCTGAACGCGGCTTTTTGCAGGTGTTAGGTTTTTTTTCAGCTCAAACAGCCCCATTGTTTCCTATGGGGGAATCGTGCACGAGCACGTTTTTGAGGCTGGCCGCGTTCGTAAGCAACTCTGGTATCGAGAGTTGCAGTTGCGTTAAATATGCTCTACGCTCCTTTTTTGGAGCCTAACGCAGCCATTCTGTGGACTCTCAATACCAGAGTTATTTTTATGGTGCGGCCAGAAAAAAGCCAGCGTTAGCTACGCGGGTCCTTACCGACAAAACTCTAAATCTAGCCGTAATTAAATTGATGGCATAAAAACATTTGTAAGAGCAATATTCCTATCTAGGCTAAATGTTTAAAAGGACAGCCTATACCAGAAAAGTTATTGTTCAAAAAGATAGAAAATCCCTTTATTACCAATTTAAAATAACCAACACAGTGATATTATTACACTTTTTATCTCTGTGATTACCTTGTATCTAAGCCTCTGCAGACTGCCCTCTTATTTCAGTTATTTTGACAGACTATTTTGCTGACTCCTAGGTAACTCCACGACTGTGAGCACAATGTTATCTATACTGCACATATGAACTAACACCCTATAGTTGTGAAAAAAAGTCAAAATACATACAGGTAAGAGGCGGCCTTCAAAGGGCTAAGAAATTAACATTTGAGCCTACCTAGGTTTTGCTCTCAATGAAGGAAACCTATAGAACAAAGCAAATTTGATGATAAAAGTAAATTGGAAAGTTGTTTAAAATGACATGCCCTATCTGATTTATGAAAGTTTATTTTTAACTAGACTGTCCCTTTATAGGAATAGATATATAGGTATATATAGATATATATATATATATAGAAATATGTATTTACAAAAAAAAGTACATCCTGTAAAGAACATTTGTATGTATGTGTTTGTGTGTTTTACTCTATATGTACTGTACATATTTCCCATTCCAATGTTCTTCACAGGATAATGTACTTTTTATTGTAAATACATATATATATATATATATTCCTATATATACAGGTATAAATATGTATTTTACATAAACATTACCAGATATATACAGAAATATATATTTAAGAATAAAAATTACATTATTTTCTTTGTAAAGAACAAGTAATGTAAAATATTCATAATGCGCAATGGGGTTCGCAATTAAAGGGACAGTCTAGTGAAAAATAAACTTTCATGATTCAGATAGGGCATGTCATTTTAAACAACTTTCAAATTTACTTTTATCTTCAATATTGCTATGCTCTTTTGGTATTCTTAGTTGAAAGCTAAATCTAGGTATGCTCATATGGTAATTTTTAGCCCTTAAAGGCAGCCTCTTTTCTGAATGCATTTTGACAATTTTTCACAGCTAGAGAGCATAAGTTCATGTGTACCATATAGATAACATTGTGCTCATGCACGTGAAGTTACCTAGGAATCAGCACTGAATGGCTAAAATGCAAGTGTGTCAAAAGTACTGAAATAAGGGGACAGTCATCAGAAGCTTAGATACAAGGTAATCACATAGATAAAAAGTGTATTGATATAACTTTGTTGGTTATGCCAAACTGGGAAATGGGTAATAAAGGTGTTGTCTATCTCTTTAAACAATACAAATTCTGATGTAGACTGTCCCTTTAAGGACTAATGCAATTAGCATACATAAAGAATTACTATCTTCAATGTGCGTTATTGAAATATTAAATATAAACTATTAAAAAATATTAATAAAAAATATTTAAAATATTTATACATACTGTAATATATATATTCTATGGATTATATAAAAAAATTATATATAATATTTAAGTATAATAATTTAAAATATTTATTAAGATTTTTTAATAGTTTATATTTAATATTTCAATAGCATGCACTAAAGATAGCAATTCAACTGCATATATTATACATTCCTATGTTCTTCACTTAGAAAATAATGTACTTTTTATTGTTAAATATATATTTCAATATACAGTATATATGATACTGTTCATGTAAAATACATATCTATACCTATATATCTTTGGGATTAGATATGCAGGTATAGGTATATATAGAAATATGTATTTATAATAAAAATTACATTGTTCTGTTTGTGAAGAACATTGTAATGTAAAATATTCATATTTTATGTCATTTTAGCGCCCTTAAATAAATATGATCCGGTCAGCATGCGAGTATGTGTGTTAGGTTTTTGCAGATTGAGCACTCAATCGAAGTCTATGGGAGAATACGTTAACACAGTTGCATAATTCGAAGTTCAACATTTTCGTCAGATTTTTGGCCCGAGCACTAACTTTTTACATTCAACTTGTAATATGAGCACAGCTCGATTCACACAAAGTGTCTCCGTCTAGCTAAACTAATGCGCGAACAGGAGTGCTAAATAGCACTTCACTGGTAATCTAGTCCTAAAATGGGTGGACTTTACAGGGAAATCAAATCTCTTTGTTTTATCACTTTATATACAAACACGTGCATATTTATCTTATCTCTGTCTGTATACCAAAGTCCAATACTTAAAAAGAACAATTGAAAAATAATATTTTATTACTTATCTCTCCTACCTCCCACTAGGACTGCAATTTCTTCTGCTTTTGTTTATATAACTTTTTTTAGCCAATAATTAAGTATTGACAATTTCAGTATAGGTGGTGACATCACAGGCAAAAACAGCTACTTCAAATGCCAAACTAAAGGTAAATGATCTATTTGTAAACAATTCAATACATTCTAGCAGGTAAAATGGATAATTGGGAACAAATTAAAAATAAGAAATGTTACAGTACAATGTCCCTTAAATCCTTCTATCCCACTGGCAGTGTTCCATTGCCAGTCAGTTATTAAAGCACGCATACCTTAAAGTGTTATCCATATCTCAATCCCAGCACTCATACTCAGAGACTTGCCAATCTAACGGCTAGATTTAGAGTTGGGCGGTAGCCGTCAAAACCAGCTTTAGAGGCTCCTAACGCTGGTTTTTACCGCCCTCTGGTATTTGGAGTCAGTCAGGAAAGGGTCTAACACTCACTTTGCAGCCGCGACTTTTCCATACCGCAGATCCCCCTACGCCATTTGCGTATCTTATCTTTTCAATGGGATCTTTCTAACGCCGGTATTTAGAGTCGTGGCTGAAGTGAGCGTTAGAAATCTAACGACAAAACTCCAGCCGCAGAAAAAAGTCAGTAGTTAAGAGCTTTCTGGGCTAACGCCGGTTTATAAAGCTCTTAACTACTGTGCTCTAAAGTACACTAACACCCATAAACTACCTATGTACCCCTAAACCGAGGCCCCCCCACACCGCCGCCACTCTATTAAATTTTTTTAACCCCTAATCTGCCGACCGCACGCCGTTGCCACCTACGTTATCCCTATGAACCCCTAATCTGCTGCCCCTAAAACCGCCGACCCCTATATTATATTTATCAACCCCTAATATGCCGCCCCCAACGTCGCCGCTACCTACCTACACTTATTAACCCCTAATCTGCCGACGGACCGCTCCGCTATTATAATAAAGTTATTAACCCCTAATCCGCCTCACTCCCGCCTCAATAACCCTATAATAAATAGTATTAACCCCTAATCTGCCCTCCTAACTTCAAGTATTAACCCCTAATCTGCCGATCGGAGCTCACCGCTACTCTAATAAAAATTTTTAACCCCTAAAGCTAATTCTAACCCTAACCCTAACACCCCCCTAAGTTAAATATAATTTTATTTTAACGAAATAAATTAACTCTTATTAAATAACTTATTCCTATTTAAAGCTAAATACTTACCTGTAAAATAAACCCTAATATAGCTACAATATAAATTATAATTATATTGTAGCTATTTTAGGATTAATATTTATTTTACAGGCAACTTTGTATTTATTTTAACCAGGTACAATAGCTATTAAATAGTTAATAACTATTTAAAAGTTACCTAGTTAAAATAATTACAAAATTACCTGTAAAATAAATCCTAACCTAAGTTACAATTAAACCTAACACTACCAATAAATAAATTAAATAAACTACCTACAATTATCTACAATTAAACCTAACACTACACTATCAATAAATTAATTAAATACAATACCTACAAATAAATACAATGAAATAAACTAACTAAAGTACAAAAAATAAAAAAGAACTAAGTTACAAAAAATAAAAACATATTTACAAACATAAGAAAAATATTACAACAATTTTAAACTAATTACACCTACTCTAAGCCCCCTAATGAAATAACAAAAATGCCCTACCCTATTCTAAAATTAAAATAGAAAAGTTCTTTTACCTTACCAGCCCTGAAAAGGGCTCTTTGCGGGGCATGCCCCAAAGAATTCAGCTCTTTTGACTGTAAAAAAAAAAACATACAATACCCCCCCCCCCAACATTACAATCCACCACCCACATACCCCTAATCTAACCCAAACCCCCCTTAAATAAACCTAACACTAAGCCCCTGAAGATCTCCCTACCTTGTCTTCACCATGCCATGTTCACCGATCGGTCCAGAAGAGGGTCCGAAGTCTTGATCCAAGCCCAAGCGGGGGGCTGAAGAGTGACGTCCATCCTCGGGCTGAAGTCTGGATCCAAGCGGCGGCTGAAGAAATCCATCATCGGGCTGAAGTCTTGATCCAAGCGGGCGCTGAAGAAGTCCATCATCGGGATGAAGTCTTCTATGAAGCAGCATCTTCAATCTTCTTTCTTCCGGAGCCATCATCTTCCAGCCGACGCGGAACATCCTCTTCTACCGATGCCTACTCGCCGAATGACGGTTCCGTTAAATGATATCATCCAAGATGGCGTCTGTCGAATTCCAATTGGCTGATAGGATTCTATCAGCCAATCGGAATTAAGGTAGGAAAATAGGTAAGAATCAAGTTCAATCCGATAGGCTGATCCGATCAGCCAATCAGATTGAGCTCGCATTCTATTGGCTGATCGGAACAGCCAATAGAATGCGAGCTCAATCTGATTGGCTGATCGGATCAGCCAATAGAATGCGAGCTCAATCTGATTGGCTGATCGGATCAGCCAATCGGATTGAACTTGAATCTGATTGGCTGATCGGATCAGCCAATCGGATTGAACTTGAATCTGATTGGCTGATTCCATCAGCCAATCAGAATTTTCCTACCTTAATTCCGATTGGCTGGTAGAATCCTATGAGCCAATCGGAATTCGACGGACGCCATCTTGGATGATGTCATTTAAAGGAACCGTCATTCGGCGAGTAGGCGTCGGTAGAAGAGGATGTTCCGCGTCAGCTGGAAGATGATGGCTCCAGAAGAAATACGATTGAAGATGCTGCTTCATAGAAGACTTCATCCCGATGATGGACTTCTTCAGCGCCTGCTTGGATCAAGACTTCAGCCCGTTGATGGATTTCTTCAGCCGCTGCTTGGATCCAGACTTCAGCCCGAGGATGGACGTCACTCTTCAGCCCCCCTGCTTGGGCTTGGATCAAGACTTCGGACCCTCTTCTGGACCGATCGGTGAACCTGGCATGGTGAAGAAAAGGTAGGGAGATCTTCAGGGGCTTAGTGTTAGGTTTATTTAAGGGAGGTTTGGGTTAGATTAGGGGTATGTGGGTGGTGGGTTTTAATGTTGGGGGGGGAGTATTGTATGTTTTTTTTTACAGGCAAAAGAGCTGAATTCTTTGGGGCATGCCCCGCAAAGGGCCCTTTTGAGGGCTGGTAAGGTAAAAGAGCTTTTCTATTTTAATTTTAGAATAGGGTAGGGCAGTAGGTATAATTAGTTTAAAATTGTTGTAATATTTTTTCTAATGTTTGTAAATATTTTTTTATTTTTTGTAACTTAGTTCTTTTTTATTTTTTGTACTTTAGTTAGTTTATTTCATTGTATTTATTTGTAGGTATTGTATTTAATTAATTTATTGATAGTGTAGTGTTAGGTTTAATTGTAACTTAGGTTAGTATTTATTTTACAGGTAATTTTGTAATTATTTTAACTAGGTAGCTATTAAATAGTTATTAACTATTTAATAGCTATTGTACCTGGTTAAAATAAATACAAAGTTGCCTGTAAAATAAATATTAATCCTAAAATAGCTACAATATAATTATAATTTATATTGCAGCTATATTAGGGTTTATTTTACAGGTAAGTATTTAGCTTTAAATAGGAATAATTTAGTTAATAATAGTTAATTTATTTTGTTAGATTTAAATTATATTTAAGTTAGGGGGGTGTTACGGTTAGGGTTAGACTTAGCTTTAGGGGTTAATACATTTATTATATTAGCGCTGAGATCCGGTCGGCAGATTAGGGGTTAATTATTGTAGGTAGGTGGAGGCGACATTGTGGGGGGCAGATTAGGGGTTAATAAATATAATATAGGGGTCGGCGGTGTTAGGGGCAGCAGATTAGGGGTACATAGGTATAATGTAGCTGGCGGCGGTGTACGGAGCGGCAGATTAGGAGTTAATAATAATAAGCAGGTGTCAGCGATAGCGGGGGCGGCAGATTAGGGGTTAATAAATATAACATAGTGGTCGGCGATGTTAGGGGCAGCAGATTAGGGGTACATAGGGATAACATAGCTGGTGGCGGTATACGGAGCGGCAGATTAGGGGTTAAAAAAAATATGCAGGTGTCAGCGATAGCGGGGGCGACAGATAAGGGGTTAAGAAGTGTAAGGTTAGGGGTGTTTAGACTCGGGGTACATGTTAGAGTGTTAGGTGCAGACGTAGGAAGTTTTTCCCCATAGAAAACAATTGTTCTGCGTTAGGAGCTGAACGCTGCTTTTTTTCAACTCAAATGGCCCCATTGTTTTCTATGGGGGAATCGTGCACGAGCACGTTTTTGAAGCTGGCCGTGTCCGTAAGCAACGCTGGTATTTAGAGTTGCAGTGGCGGTAAATTATGCTCTACGCTCCCTTTTTGGAGCCTAACGCAGCCATTCTGTGAACTCTAAATACCAGCGGTATTTAAAAGGTGCGGGGGGAAAAAAGCACGCGTAGCTAACGCACCCCTTTGGCCGCAGAACTCTAAATCTAGCCGTAAATGTTTCCCCCTTGATGAAGACTCCACATTTTCTCCAATAGAAAACACAAACACACAACAGTTGTTTTTTATATCAATGAAAAAGCCTCATTTGTTATTTAATATGACTGAGCAGAATTAAAAAGATAGCAGATTGATGGATGTAATTAACCATAAAAACTAAATTATGGTTGCTCCATAGGGATCCATAGTAGAACTCTTTACTGTCACTTATCATTGGGCGCTCTCATCCCTCCAGGAACTAACTCCAGAAGCAGTGGCAGACCTAATGAACAGAGAGCCCAGGTGCAAGATTTTATTTAGGGCCCCCACCCCATAAAAGCATACGACTAGTTTTTGTATATACACTAAATATAAATATATATACAGTATATACACACAAACTGTATGTATATATATATATATATATATACTGTATATGTATGTGTATATATATATATATATATATATTGTGTGTTTGTACATATATATATATATATATAATGTGTGTGTGTGTTTGTACATATATATATATAATGTGTGTGTGTGTTTGTACATATATATATATAATGTGTGTGTGTGTTTGTACATATATATATATAATGTGTGTGTGTGTGTGTTTGTACATATATATATATAATGTGTGTGTGTGTTTGTACATATATATATATATATATAATGTGTGTGTGTTTGTACATATATATATATATATATATATATATATATAATGTGTGTGTGTGTTTGTACATATATATATATATATATATATATATATATATATATATATATATATATATATATATAATGTGTGTGTGTGTTTGTACATATATATATATATATATATATATATATATATAATGTGTGTGTGTGTGTTTGTACATATATATATATAATGTGTGTGTTTGTACATATATATATATAATGTGTGTGTGTTTGTACATATATATATATATATATATATATATATATATATATATATATATAATGTGTGTGTGTGTTTGTACATATATATATAATGTGTGTGTGTGTTTGTACATATATATATATATATAATGTGTGCGTGTGTTTGTACATATATATATATATATATATATATATATATATAATGTGTGTGTGTGTTTGTACATATATATATATATATAATGTGTGTGTGTGTTTGTACATATATATATAATGTGTGTGTGTGTTTGTACATATATATATATAATGTGTGTGTGTGTTTGTACATATATATATATATAATGTGTGTTTGTACATATATATATATATATATATATATATATATATATATATATATATATATATATATATATATATATAATGTGTGTGTGTGTTTGTACATATATATATATATAATGTGTGTGTGTGTTTGTACATATATATATATATATAATGTGTGTGTGTGTTTGTACATATATATATATATATAATGTGTGTGTGTGTTTGTACATATATATATATATATATATATATATAATGTGTGTGTGTGTTTGTACATATATATATAATGTGTGTGTGTGTTTGTACATATATATATATATATAATGTGTGCGTGTGTTTGTACATATATATATATATATATATATATATATATATAATGTGTGTGTGTGTTTGTACATATATATATATATATAATGTGTGTGTGTGTTTGTACATATATATATAATGTGTGTGTGTGTTTGTACATATATATATATAATGTGTGTGTGTGTTTGTACATATATATATATATAATGTGTGTTTGTACATATATATATATATATATATATATATATATATATATATATATATATATATATAATGTGTGTGTGTGTTTGTACATATATATATATATAATGTGTGTGTGTGTTTGTACATATATATATATATATAATGTGTGTGTGTGTTTGTACATATATATATATATATAATGTGTGTGTGTGTTTGTACATATATATATATATATATATATATATAATGTGTGTGTGTGTTTGTACATACATATATATATATATATATATATATATATATATATATATATATATATATATATATATATATATATATATTCCACTGGGTTGTCCCCACTTGTAGTGCAAAAAACCTCTCCAAAGAAAAGTAAAACTTCCTTTATTGTGATATCAAAAGTAAAAACATGACAGCCTACACACGACTGTAATAAAGCACAATATGTAAAAACACAGTGTCAGTGATCTGAACCACATGCAGACATGTTTCGTGCAGTTGCGCACTTGATCACTGCTTGAAAGCAATCCTGATCACACCTGCTTTATAGCACTTTTCTTAAAGAGACATTTGTGAATGGTAGACACTGTGTGAATTATCTCTCAGTTTACTGCCTATCCTTTGTTGAAGAACATTTTTCAAAAAGTTATTTCATGCATTAGCAGAAAAAAATTTTCTCTTCTACATGTGTACTAATAATATTAGTTAATATGATGTTAACTTTTATACATTAACTTTTATACATTAAAAATTACATTATATCTTTGCCTCATTTATCCCAAGTATATCTTATTTTTCTTGACTTAAATTGCCATATTTCTTGTCTGAGAGTATTCATGGTTGTTTCAAATTTTTTGTCATATTCCTTAAAGTCTTTGTGATGTTGAAAATCTCTAAGTTTATTTTGATCCTCTTTCATCTCCTGTAGCAGCTCTGCTTTTTGTTTTCTCTTGTGCTCCATAAGCAAATCAATTAATGCAAATGAGCATGCATCTAGAATGCTGTTCCATTTGGAGATAAATTCTGTATCCATAATCACAAAGGATGGAAATTTTCTTATACGAAGACCTCTTGGTATTCTGTGTTCATGTTTGTAAATAGAAAAAGATTTGAGATCTAGATCCAGTTTAATATCCTTTTTTCTTAAGGAATCCATTTCGAAGAAAAGACTGTCTATAGTATGTATTATTTGATTATAGGTTTCAGATACTTCATCCTGAAAGTCTCCCAACACATAACTTGGTTCACTTGAATTATCCATATTTGTTCAAGGATTTTTAGGCAGTATAGAGTACTCACATAAATAATTTATGTGTAAATTAGTGCTTTATTGTGTGTAAAGGCTGTTACTTTTGAATATTTAGAGATCAGAAATTGCGATAAATCCAATCACCTTAGTGTATATTTAAGTACAGTTCTAATCTCTTTTTCTTCTTTAATCCCTTTTATATATCTCCCCTTTAAACCGTGTATCACAGTTTCATTTGTAAGTCAGGTATATTCAATTATGCTTTCCTGGTGCAAACAGCTTAGTTTCTGTTGCCGTTAATTAACCACAGATTGCACCTGTTTGTAG